>NC_091218.1:17882909-17924605 GCF_040958095.1 Procambarus clarkii | reverse complement strand
GTTTGTCTTGTGATAGCTTGATCTAGGAGACTGTTGGTTGCAGCGGCCTGCAGACCCATGTATCCATCACAACCCCGTTGATCCAGCCTCCAACCACACATACTCCGCTATCATATTTTCTCCATAAAATAAGATCTTGTGTAGTTTTATTTAACGAATTTGTTTTCGTTCTTCAATCGCGATTTTTCTCTTTACAAATTGATTTAAGTGCCTTCGAACGCCTGTCCCATTGAAATCAAAAGGTCGAGGAATCTTTTCCATTGTATTGAAATATCCCAACACCTTTCCCATCCTGGTGAAATTTACAGCCACGTTTCCATCCCGTCAGGTCAAAGTTCACATTTTATTGAGCTGGTGATCTTCAAACGACGCCGGTTATGATGGCCGAATTGGGCAGTTGATATTTAATTTTATTTCACTACCCCTTCCCCCTGGCGTCCCCTTGTCCCAGCCCCTCCCAGACAGGTGTGGGAGGGACACCTGTGTCCCCCTTTGTTATGTCGGCCTCTCACCTGTCCGGAGAGTACATATGTGTTTTACTTGTACTATGTTTACCTGTGGTGTGTCTCAAGAGTCCTTCTACGTTCGCAACCCGGTCTGTTCTTGTGATGACTTGCTCAGTCAGGCTGTTGCTGCTTGCAGCGACCCATTCTCCAACATCAAGATCCGGCAGACCCGACTCTTCTTGTCGGAAACCGTCTGAATGTCCCGGACCTGTGACGCTTACACAATGTTTTCTGTGTGTGACACATCTCTAATCTTCACTACAACACTACTACTCTTCACTATCACACGTCTACTCTTCACTATGACATGTCTACTCTTCATTGTGTCATGTCTTGAACTGGTTCTATTCTGCTTTATCTACCATATCTATCGCTCGAGTAAGTTGCTATTTTATTCCGCAAATCTGGGATCTCACTAAGTGTTTCCCATTTATTGATAATGACTACAACTCCCTTCTGAGTTTTGTTGTCCTTCAGTACACCAATAAAGGCTCCTGTTGTCTCAACCCAGGACTCCTGGAGTCTTACCTTGAGGCTACCTTGAGGTGCTTCCGGGGCTTAGCGTCCCCGCGGCCCGGTCGTCGACCAGGCCTCCTGGTTGCTGGACAGATCAACCAGGCAGTTGGACGCGGCTGCTCGCATGTCTCAAAGCCTCCTCTTCCCTCTCTTGTCACACACGTCTCCATCTCTTTCTCTCACCACATCCTCCTCCGCCATCAAAGGAGGAGGAGGAGGAGAATGAGGAAGAGGAGGATTGAATTTCAACCGTCCCGGAGTTGTTGCAAACTTACTTAAATGAATATTCAAGACAAATTCCATTACAACACATTTACAGATGCCTGGATGGAGTAGAGCTCGGAGCCGGAAGGAATACATTTAGGGAGAAAGGGACAGGAGGAGAGGGACAGAGGAGAGACGGGATAAGGTGAGAAAAAGGAAAGGGAGCAGAGGAGGTACAGAAGAACACGGTGTATACGAGGAGGACGGTGATAGAAGGAACGGAAGGGAGATAGGAGAAGAGAGAGAGAATATGTGTGATGTGAGAAGAGATATGATAGGGGAAAGGACATGAGAAAGGGTAAGAGAAAGGAGAAAATTAAAGGATAAGAGAAGTGTGAGAAGCAGAGCATGGAGTACCTCTTACAGCTACACCACAGCGCTCCCGCAGGATCTTAACACCTTTCAAATTTATGTTGAGCGTTTCTGTCATAAGTTTGAAGAACACGACACGATAACGAGGGCAGCAGGTTGGGCCATTCCATCACCCTCGCTACCCAGCTCACCTTTCCCCTCTCTCTCTCCGACGTTTACAGCGAGAAATGTTTGATTTGCGAGTCTTGAGCGAACGTTTCAAGGGAGCTCACAAACGTAGCGAGGAATGGCATCATCTTGCTCTCAAGAGACTTTTTCAAGCTCATGAATTCAAAAGAGAAAGGTCGAAGTAGAGGATAATTGGTATACCTTGGAAGCTTGAGAGGGAATGGGGAGAAGCTTGAGGAAATGGGATGCAAATCATGAGGGGTGAGGAGGGTGTAGGAAGCCTGTGAGAGGATGGGGAGGAGAGGAAGGAATGGAGAGAAGCTGTCGACCTGTCTGTCATATTATCGATGGTGGAGAATCAGCTGACGCAAGGTAAACACCGCCGTCAGCCTGGTGAGCATCCTTCAACCCCTCATCTCCTGCTCTTATATTGATAACTCTCCACCTGTCTAGATGATCTCTCGCTCTCTGTCTCTCTGTCTCTCCACCGGTCGTGATCTCTAATTCTCTGTTGACCTGTCCCTGATATAATCTCTCTCTCTCTCTCTCTCTCTCTCTCTCTCTCTCTCTCTCTCTCTCTCTCTCTCTCTCTCTCTCTCTCTCTCTCTCTCTCTCTCTCTCTCTCTCTCTCTCTCACACTCAACCAGTCGTGATTTCTTTTACTCTTAACCTGCCTTTCTATCTCTCTCATTCTTTTCATTTATCTCACTATCTCTTTCATTTAAATATTTATCAGGTCGTGTGTTTACTAGTTGTGTTTTTACGGGGGTTGAGCTTTGCTCTTTCGGCCCGCCTCTCAACTGTCAATCAACTGTTTATTAACTACTTTTTTTTTTTCCCCACACCACACACACACCCCAGGAAGCAGCCCGTGACAGCTGACTAACTCCCAGGTACCTATTTACTGCTAGGTAACAGGGGCATTCAGGGTGAAAGAAACTTTGCCCATTTGTTTCTGCCTCGTGCGGGAATCGAACCCGCGCCACAGAATTACGAATCCTGCGCGCTATCCACCAGGCTACGAGGCCCCATCTCGTGTGGAGATGCATCTAGGTGTTACCCTGTAATACTTGTTCTCCACAACTGCTGCTTCGCTGGGAACAGTTATACTCTTGTTAATGTTCTTATTCCACAATAACTCTGCACTTGTGCCTCCACTCGTCGACACGTTCACCAGGACTAGAATTCACCAACCACTTACGAAACCTCTACATCTTCCCTCAATCATGGTGGCTTTGTTGATATTTATTAAACAGCGTACGAGTTTTTAGGCCTCTGGGAACGTCAGAAATTGAGCGACGGATTTGCAGCCAAGCCTTTGGTCATGTTCAGCAGGATACACCGCGTGAGGACGAGTGACTGATTAGTTAAACTGTTGGTGTTTGCAGCTAGTAGACACCAAAGCACGCCTTTACCTTCCTCTTAAACTACAAATGGAAATGGCCGTAAGACTCTGCAAGGATGGTAGGTTAGGTCTTCAGCTCAAGTGAATAATGAGAAGGCAGGGAGGGAAGGGAAAGGGAAAGAAAGGGGAAGTGGAGAAAGGAAAGAAGGAAGGGTGGGAAAGGAAATTGGAAGGAAGGAAGAGGTAGAGATGTTTCTCAGGCGACTCATGCATAGTGTCGGTCCCCTAGCGAGGTGACACCTGGTGCCGTAGGTGTCACACATCGACAAAGGAATAACATCCCAAGGATAGAAATAGCCTAAGCTATTCTATCCTTCTGAGATGTATGTTATTGTCTCAATAAACGTACTTGAACTTGAACTTAAATAACATCGTGGTTGGCAGGAACACACTTAAGTTAAGGATTTCTAAGGTCTTGAACAGTCGGGGTTCACGTCCGTTTCTACTGAGATGTATGAAAGATATCCGTTATCTTGTCTTTATATGTTCTTTAAAAACAAGGTCTTCTGACGCGACGCTGCAGTGTTCTGCTCGAGTTTCTTCCCGTCTCTAGTCTCGGGGAATTTACCCCGAGGAAGTAAGGAGAACAGAAAGAATACCACACAAAAGGGAAACAATTTTCGTCTCTAGTAACTCTTGAAATAAATTAAGAACATCAAAATATGTTGACAAATAAATGTTGCTATTCTGTATAAGACAAAGTGAAAGCCACACTCACCTCCACTACCCAGTACACACGCAAACAATCCAACACTTACCTGAAACAAAAAATAAAAGACATTAGTAAATATCAGTAAACAGTAAATAAATTATTATTGCATAATGTCGCATGCTCTGTCTCTGTCTTTGTGTCTCTGTCTCTGTCTTTGTGTCTCTCTCTCTGTCTCTGTCTTTGTGTCTCTCTCTCTGTCTCTGTCTTTGTGTCTCTCTCTCTGTCTCTGTCTCTGTCTTTGTGTCTCTCTCTCTGTCTCTGTCTTTGTGTCTCTCTGTCTCTGTCTTTGTGTCTCTCTGTCTCTGTCTTTGTGTCTCTCTGTCTCTGTCTTTGTGTCTCTCTCTCTGTCTCTGTCTTTGTCTCTCTCTCTCTCTCTCTCTCTCTCTCTCTCTCTCTCTCTCTCTCTCTCTCTCTCTCTCTCTCTCTCTCTCTCTCTCTCTCTCTCTCTCTCTCTCTCTGTCTTTGTGTGTGTGTCTCTCTGTCTCTGTCTTTGTGTCTCTCTGTCTCTGTCTTTGTGTCTCTCTCTCTGTCTCTGTCTTTGTCTCTCTCTCTCTCTCTCTCTCTCTCTCTCTCTCTCTCTCTCTCTCTCTCTCTCTCTCTCTCTCTCTCTCTCTCTCTCTCTCTCTCCATTAATCCCCTCCAACGGAACAGGTTTAGCTGTTGTCACACAAGCACAGGAGATGAGAGTAGGTTGGCTGCTTATTCACTGATCGGTAAAAGCGTTTGACATAAGTTTCGAAGGAAAGGTTCTAGGAGTTAGACAGCTGCTACGGGCTGCTTCCTGGGGGTGTGTAACAAAAAGGAGACCTGGTCGAGGACCGGGCCGCGAGGAACGCTAAGCCCCGAAATCATCGTAAGGTAACCCCCTTAAACGCCATTAAAATACAGATGAGCTCAAGAGACGACAGGAAGAACTTGTTCACCTTAAGAGTCGTAAACAATTTTAATTGGCAAAAAGAAGATGATCGTTCAGACTAGTCCAATTAGCAAAGCTTCAAGCTGGAAGCTCTGAAAGCTTCCAGCTTGAAGCTTTCAGGGAATGAAAGCTGAAATGAAAGGGAATGAAATGAAGACGAGCAACAGGAATGAAAATCATCTGATCAGGACATGTAATGTCGGGTCTAGGGAGCTATTGCTCGACCTAGTAAACACATTTAGGTGTACACACACACACACTCGGTAGTTCTGTCAAGTGGTCCCATTTACCTGTCCTCACCTGTCTTTCTTATTAATCTGTCTCGTGCCTCAACCCTCCCCCCCCCCCTCCCTCCCTCCTTCCCTCACTTTGCTACACCCTTTGTTAATGTAATGCAAACACTGGGTCTGAAGATTAGTGGGAGAGGGAAGAGAGAGTGGGAGAGGGAAGGGGCAGTGAGAAAGGGAAGGGGGGGAGTGGAAGAGGGAAGGGGGAGTGAGAAGAGAGGGGAAAGGAAGAAGTGAAGAGTTAAGGGAGAAAGTGAGAATAAAGTTAGAATGATAAATGAAATATATTGAATAAAAGGAAAGGAAGAGAAGGAACAGAAAAGTGAATGTATTAGTAAAAATATGGCGAGTAAAGAAGAGGGGGCGAGAAAAATAAGAGAGGTGAGGAAAGGGGAAGTGATGGCAACCTGTGATAAATGGCTTTAAGCAGAGCTGTTGACAACTGCTAAATGACCACTACTCACACCCATGGTGTCACGGAGGGGGAGAGAGAGAGAGAGAGAGAGAGAGAGAGAGAGAGAGAGAGAGAGAGAGAGAGAGAGAGAGAGAGAGAGAGAGAGAGAGAGAGAGAGAGAGGGGAAAGAGAGAGAGAGAGAGAGAGAGAGAGAGAGAGAGAGAGAGAGAGAGAGAGAGAGAGAGAGAGAGAGAGAGAGAGAGAGAGAGAGAGAGAGAGAGAGGGGAAAGAGAGAGAGAGAGAGAGAGAGAGAGAGAGAGAGAGAGAGAGAGAGAGAGAGAGAGAGAGAGAGAGAGAGAGAGAGAGAGAGAGAGAGAGAGAGAGGGGAAAGAGAGAGAGAGAGAGAGAGAGAGAGAGAGAGAGGGGAAAGAGAGAGAGAGAGAGAGAGAGAGAGAGAGAGAGGGGAAAGAGAGAGAGAGAGAGAGAGAGAGAGAGAGAGAGAGAGAGAGAGAGAGAGAGAGAGAGAGAGAGAGAGAGAGAGAGAGAGAGAGAGAGAGAGAGAGAGAGTATGGAAGAAGGATCACATAACCCACACAAACAGACACCAACAACAATTCGGCAAGTTTTTCCACCGCTCCCCCCTGCCCCATCACCCCTCCCCCTTCATTACCCCATATAAGACGATGAGAGCCTAGCCTCACCTTAGGAGGTCCTGGGAACGCTCCTAGCGGGCGCCAGGTGACCCCCAAGGTCCCCAGAGATGGTGGGAGGGGGGGGGGGAAGCCTTGAGGTGCCCGGCACGGGGGCAGACACGGCCCAGCAGGAAGAAAGAACAGTGAACAGCAAGAATAGTGATGGGAGGAAGAAAACAAATGATAATGGTGGAAGATTGAGAAACAAAAACGGGAGGGATACAAGGGAAGAAACACAAGAGATACAGTGTGGTTCGTTAAGTACTCTTTACTAAGGGATGGACCTGCTGCATGGGTAACAGCTTCTCCCCCGTATCAACCTACCCTGACTTTGCGCCCTGGAGAGGCCACTCCAGACCAACAACCAGAGCGCAACTCACACTCCCCTGAGACTGATGGATGCCATCTACTACTATAAGTACCATAATACGTATTATATAAGTAAGGGAGGTAAGTGTCTCAAGGGTAAGTTAGCGTTGTCAACACCATATATATATATATATATATATATATATATATATATATATATATATATATATATATATATATATATATATATATATATATATATATATATATTAGGCCTTCTGCAGTTTCATTTATTCTTGTTCTTAATTGTCTCTAAAGGTAAGAATCTCTCAGGGGGTGGTTTAAAGGGTAAGTGCTTCTCATGGGTAAGAGGGAGGGGTAAGAATACATTAGTGTGTGTGTGCAATGAAAGGTTAGTGTGTAGCAAGGCAAGCATGTATTGCGTTAAGTCGGGTGTTTTGTAGAGTAAGATCATTAGGGTAAACCTGTGCTGTTTATAATGATCCTACAGTAATTGTGTGCTTAGGCAAGAGTGTATGAAGGCATAGGTGGGCTGAAGAAAGAGGCAAGGGTATATTAAGGGTAGGGTATATTAAGGCAAGAGTGTATTAAGGCATCAAGGCAAGAGTGTATGAAGATAAAAGGTCATACAGAAAAAACACAATTCAAGGAAAGACTGAATTAAGGAAAGTATACTAAGGAAAAGAATGCATTAAGGAAACTAGTTTTCCAGCGTGAGACATAAGAGAGGGAGAGGCAGAGAGGGGAGACGAGGAAGAGAGGGGCCGATGGAAGGGGGAGATTGAGGGAGAGAAAGGAGGGAGGAAAGAGGGTGGAAACAGAAAAAATAAATAGAGGAGTACGAAGTGAACTCAAAGAAGAAGAAAATCCACTAAAAAATGTATTCCATCTGTTGAAGAACGTCGTAGTGGAGTGGACCCAGGGAGAGAGGGAGAGGGGTGAGTGAGGGATATCTGGGACAGGATTAGGAGAGAAGGAGAGGGGTGAGGGAGGGATATCAGGAAGAGGACTGAGATAGAAGTCAGTATAAGAAGAGAGATTGAAAGGTCAGGGAACTAAAGACGCGTAGAGAGGAAGAGGGAACGAACGGGAGAGTGAGAGAGTGAGAGGGAGTGAGAAGGACAAGAAACAAGAAGATAAAGATGAAGGAAGCGTAAATAAGAGGAATGATAAACGAGAAGATAAACCAAACATTAAAGAAATTTACCTTCACCTGAATTTACCTGAGAGTCACCATAACACTCAAGTGGCCTCGACGAGGACAGGAAGCCCGGGGCTTGTCAAAGGTCCTCCCAATTTGCCCCCCTGATAATTTTTTCAAGTTTAAAGTTTAGCAGCCCGAAAGTGCAATTAAGTTCGAAAATTCAATTAAGCCAGAAATAAAAACGGCAACAACCCACAACCGAACCGATACCGGAAACCCCCCCCCCAACAGGGAGATCCTCCGAACACCCCCCCCCCCCCATAATACCAAATACAACCAATACAATACCAGAAAACAACCTTTTAAGGGCTACAGCCACCCACCCCCACAGTGAGGTATTTTACCTAGGTACCAGAAGCATTAATTAAGGACTCCAGGTGGGTCATTCTCACCTGCCTCGCCGGCTAACTAACCCTTAACTAACCCCCTAAAAAAAAAATTCATTATTTGTGAAAACGGTCCAGTTTTAACTTCATATTTTTTCATCGTAGCTCATTATATATGAGCAAAAAAGTCATGTTGAGAATGTTTATAACCTGGACCTAAAAGTTTGGTATAAAAGTTTTTATCTGTAAGAAACTTTTCGTTTTTTGTGTGTGAAACGTTCCGTTTAAGGCTTAACACTGACTAAACGTTCACATGGTGACGTGTTCGTACACACCAACAGATGTGGTTATACCCACCAACAGATGTGGTTATACCCACCAACAGATGTGGTTATACCCACTAACAGATGTGGTTATATACCCACCAACAGATGTGGTTATATACCCACCAACAGATGTGGTTATACCCACCAACAGATGTGGTTATACCCACCAACAGATGTGGTTATACCCACCAACAGATGTGGTTATACCACCAACAGATGTGGTTATACCCACCAACAGATGTGGTTATACCACCAACAGATGTGGTTATACCCACCAACAGATGTGGTTATACCCACCAACAGATGTGGTTATACCCACCAACAGATGTGGTTATATACCCACCAACAGATGTGGTTATATACCCACCAACAGATGTGGTTATATACCCACCAACAGATGTGGTTATACCCACCAACAGATGTGGTTATACCACCAACATACATCAGGTTAGAAGCGTCACAGGAACCTGCCTGGTGTTATATTCAAGTATACTGTCTACCAATCCTGAGTTGTTACCAAGGATCAATATCCCCGCGGCCCTGTCTCTGACACCAGGTCTAATTCACATCATATTCTTTCTTTGCCAGATCATTCATTACAGTCACAATGACAAGAGTGAAGCAACGAGTGTGGTTATAATGGGCGTATAATGTATACACGCGTAACCTATACATACAGGTTATACACCTATACACACTGTGCGTGTGAACATGCTGTCAGTGGCGTCCTTCAAGGGAGTTAGTGGCGTCTAAGATGCCAGTCGTGGTTGACGTCATGCCATCAAGAGGTTATTTAGCTTGTCAATCTCCAATGTGGTTTAAGGAGTTACTGTAAACAATCTTACAGTGCCTTCACGCTCATTTATTCGTTGCTAGCATTCCAGCATTCCATTTAGGCTCAACTGTTTCTTTTCCTCTAATAGGCTTTTTTATAACACTTCTTGGGAGAGTAAATCTGTGACAGGATTTCTTTTTCTATTGAGGTTAGTTGACTAGACCACTAACCAAGGGGCCTAGTCAGGACAGGCCGCCGCGACATTCTTGCAAAGCCATAAAACAAGCGTGATATTAGTGTGCATAACTTGCCTACCTTGTACACACCTAGATGTGTTTGCGGGGATTGAGCTTCGGCTCTTTGGTCCCGCCTTATCAAGGTATGTACACTAACATCACACACTAACTGCATAGCTCCAGTGCTCATTTTGTACATCTCTAGTCCTATTGTGTACATTTCTAGCTGGTGATATTGTGTAGATTTCCAGTGCCTAATGTGTATTTCTCTAATGCCATTGTGTATATCTGTAGTGTCACTAACCATTTCCTCTCCAGGCACTGATTTAGGCCTGTCACTCTGGTGTTCTACCCCACATATTTACCTGAGGTCTACCTGGACCTACCTTAATGTGTTCCCAATTTGTTGAGTGTATGTAATGAGTTGCGTTTGCCTCTTATACCTAAGACTGAGGTCTGGGAAAGATGATTTGAGATTATTATTATGTTGTTAACTATATCAAAGCTGTATGTTAACTAACAGATATCTAACAATGTTCATGGCGGACTGAAGAAAATGTGTGAATGCTGTTTAGCATTGTATAAATGAATGACTACATCTGTTACATACAATAAATAAAAGTAAATCTAGCCTGTAATATCTGCCGGTTATACTACAACTACCTACCTACCTACAGCTGGTTATACAACCACAACTACAACCACAACTACCATCCCCATTCATCGACTTCCCCTTACATAAACACCTACAGACCAATAACCTCCCCACCCCATCAACTAGCACCCCCTCCACCATCACAATTCACCAAATAACACCATTCCTCCCCCCCCCCTCCCCATCAAGGACCTCCAGAACATCCTGACTATAGCCAGCATCAGCACCACTGGGCGCCTTACCGACAATAATCCCCACTAATTGCAGGTTGCTGGTTGGTGGAGGGGGTGGTGGGTGGATGGGTAGGGGAGAGGAAGGCACTGTTGACGGGGTTGGCGGCGGCGGGGGGTTAATGGCACTCTTACTGGCACCCTCTGGTGGCACTCCTCACGACCCCTTTCATATATCCATCTGGCTGGATGGGATAGAGGACGGAACAGGAGGGGAAGAAGAGAAAGGAAACGAAAGAATAGTTTTCCTATATAAGGGGTAAGCAGCACCCCTCTAAAAGTCTCCCAAATATACTTCCCCTCCTACTCTTCCCTCCTCCTCCTCCCCACCTCCATACACATCAGTAGAAAGAGGAGGATGCCGATATTAAAATTCCTGGAACACCGTCCCCCTCCCCCCCCCCTGCTGACTCAAAAGACACGAACACATTCAAGTAAATTCATTCACGAAGTAGAGAGGGAAGGGGAGAATAAGATGGGGAAGGGGGGATAGGGGGAAGGGGTTAGGGAGGGCGGGAGAGAGAGGTGGGAGGGGTGGACAGACACACACATACGCATACATTATACAATAATTAAAGAAAGGTAAGAAGAGAGAGTAAGAAGGTGAAGGAGGAGGAGGAGGCAAGGAGGATGAAGATAACACGGGATGGAAAGAGGGATAAACAGCTACGAATTTGAGAAGAAAGGAGTCAATGAAACGAAATGGGGGGGGGGGGGACAGAGAAAAGAAAAGAAGTGGAATAGGGAAGATGAGGGGAGGGGGAGGGGGAAGAGGGTTTACAGCAGCAGGTACACGGAAGAAGTAATTAGAAAGGAGCTGTACCATATTACATACGATGTCCAGCGGAAGGGGGAGGGGGTAGACGGGAGGGGATGCTGGAAAGTGGGGGGGGGGGGGGTTGAGGAAGAGGTGGGGGGGGTGTTAAGGGAGGGGGAAAAGTAGAGGAAAAAGGGGGGGTATGATCCCCCCCCCCTACCTCACACACCCTTACTGCAGTGGATCCCTCAGGTGGGCGGCCCCAATCAATGCCCCCCCACCCCCCCCTACACTGGAAAGTGTCCTCAGAGCCCCCAAAGCCTTAAAAAAAAAAGTCTCCAATGTGCCTAGACGACTTACCAGACGCCAACAGTCCCCTCCCCTCTTAAGCCTCCTCCCCCTCATACCCCATCTTCGTTGCAATCTAAAAAAAGCGAGGTAGGGGGGAGGGGGTGACCAAAGCCAAGCTAGAGGGGTGGGGGGGTGGGGGGTTTACCCTCACGATGGAGATTCAAGCAATATGTATGTCACGACATCAGTATTATGATGATATTTACTACCCTGGGGAGAGGGGGGGGGAGGAGGGACTGGGATGAGAGAGGAAGGGAGGATGAAGAGGAGGGGACAACAAGAGGGAAGTGAAGAAGTAGATGGAAAGAGGAAGAGACACAGCGTGGAGTAAAGAAAGAGAATTACAAGTAGCATCCACTCTACATGTGAAAGGCATTAACACCTTTCACACGGTATCACTCACACACACATACGCGCACACGCACACTACCCTGTTCCCATACTGTTGATTGACAGTCGAGAGGCGACACCAAAGAGCCGAAGCTCAACCCCCCGCAAGCACAACTAGTTGAGTACAAAATTAACCCATTACCCCTACAAAATGGGAAGTATAACACCGTAACATGAGGAAGTGATTATGAACTCCTGGTTGGTGTCTGATCAACCAGGCTGTTAAATCCCGCAGCTCGCAGTGTGACGCATGAATCACAGCCTAGTTAACCGTGTAATTTACGGAAGAACGTAAATTCATCAACGGATGAACTTAGATACGGTTAAACAGACACAAACCGCAGAGTCTCCAGTCTAACTCAAAGGGGTATAAAGGAACTTGCAATTCGCAATATTATCGAGAACAAAAACATTACAATTGAAATGTCAGACGCAGACGCCTCTTGATTTAACGATACTCGGGTTCAACAATTAGTGTCCAGTAGTACACAGCGCTCAGGCTTGCCATTTGGGTATAAACTAAAGGATTTAACTGTTCAGCAATAAGAACTGCTGTCCAATGGCAAATCAAACACAGGTAAAATGTAAGAGTCCATTAACACGAATTTACAAAATACAGCCATTTACAATGAGACACAACCATTTACAATGAGACACAAACATTTACAATAGGCAAGAGCCATTAACATTACAACAACATTAGAGTGTAAAAAACCGTTTGAAGACAAAGAAAATAAGAGTTGCAGCCAAAGTGAACGGGAGAGGGGGGGGGGGGGGAGCCCGAAGCAGGCGTCCAAATACAGTTTAAGGCGCTCGGGGTGACAACCACGAACAGCAAGTTAGAAACCACTAAACCTGAGGACCTAAATGTAAAATATTTAGACCCCAAGACTCTTTGAGGCTCTCATGGCGGCTCTAAGAAGGGATGTTTAGAAACATTTATATCATCACCAATCTTGTATACAAATATGTAATTCCTTTGAGGTTGCCTTACATTTTCAGTCCATATCCTCTCTCTCTCTCTGTTATTAAAAACTGTCAAATTTGTATTCTATCCCGTGCCTATTATTGCCGCTCTTGGGTCGTTTACTCGTGTATATTAAAATTTTTAGTGTTTTATGTTTTCATGAGACAGGTTCCAGGGCGTCCTAATGTACCATCCAGATCTACCTTTTAACCCCTATTGCAAATCTCTGTATACTTGTTTCCTGCTTGTTTTGTTCAGATCGACAATTCACAAATCTGGTGTTGATTTCAAGTAACGGTGTGTGTGTGTGTGTGTGTGTGTGTGTGTGTGTGTGTGTGTGTGTGTGTGTGTGTGTGTGTGTGTGTGTGTGTGTGTGTGTGTGTGTGTGTGTGTGTGTGTGTGTGTGTGTGTGTGTGTGTGTGTGTGTGTGTGTGTGTGTGTGTGTGTGTGTGTGTGTGTGTGTGTGTGTGTGTGTGTGTGTGTGTGTGTGTGTGTGTGTGTGTGTGTGTGTGTGTGTGTGTGTGTGTGTGTGTGTGTGTGTGTGTGTGTGTGTGTGTGTGTGTGTGTGTGTGTGTGTGTGTGTGTGTGTGTGTGTGTGTGTGTGTGTGTGTGTGTGTGTGTGTGTGTGTGTGTGTGTGTGTGTGTGTGTGTGTGTGTGTGTGTGTGTGTGTGTGTGTGTGTGTGTGTGTGTGTGTGTGTGTGTGTGTGTGTGTGTGTGTGTGTGTGTGTGTGTGTGTGTGTGTGTGTGTGTGTGTGTGTGTGTGTGTGTGTGTGTGTGTGTGTGTGTGTGTGTGTGTGTGTGTGTGTGTGTGTGTGTGTGTGTGTGTGTGTGTGTGTGTGTGTGTGTGTGTGTGTGTGTGTGTGTGTGTGTGTGTGTGTGTGTGTGTGTGTGTGTGTGTGTGTGTGTGTGTGTGTGTGTGTGTGTGTGTGTGTGTGTGTGTGTGTGTGTGTGTGTGTGTGTGTGTGTGTGTGTGTGTGTGTGTGTGTGTGTGTGTGTGTGTGTGTGTGTGTGTGTGTGTGTGTGTGTGTGTGTGAGAGATCCGACATTTCCTTACGAACTTCGAGGTCGCAATTTCCGAGACGTGAGTGTTACTGGTTTCCTTGTTCGCTACTTCAAGTGGCTGGCGTCTGCCTGACCCACACCTCTTGGCTGGGTTGTGGTTAGAAATGGTGGCTGTTTCCCGGGTCTATTGGTGATCTTAATTGACCCTGATGGTGACCTTAATACGACTCCTGCTGGTGACCTCAAAATGAGAGAGAAGGGTCACTACTGGTGACCTCAAAGCCTGAGAAAGCAGCCACAAACTGAACAGCCCATCCTCCAAAGATCCAAAAGTGATTCCATCCACCCGCCAAACCCCCTGTTTATGAATGAAAAGCGGTTTACACACGACTCACAACTGCTGACGTTCGATCATATACGGAACAAGTGCTTCAATGACAAATTTTGTTCGAATCAACAACGCTATAAATGCTTCACCCACGTACTACAAATACAAATAATCGTCAACAGAACCTAAACACCTAACCTAACCTATGCCTATATATACACAATATGCTAATATATTATAATATTAATTTATACTTGAGAAAATTCCCGTTTTGAATGAACAGCGTGTTAAAATTTATGAATGCGTCTGTGGGGTTGACTGCTGAATGTAATGAACTTGAGTCGAGGACGGGTTGAACTGAAAAATGGAGAGAAAAAACAAATTGAGTATCGCTAACACTATCCTCAAACGACCAGGATGTGGTAAGAGCTTTTGAACTGTGCTTCAAAACTACAGTATTTTTCCTCTTCACATATATTTACTTTGTTGTAAATTGTCCGGCAATTTGTGAGTCCCTGATAAAATACCTTTAAAAGTTGGGCTTCTTCCCCCATCCACAAGATCTGTCAGCGTCTTCAGTCGACCGCATATTCACACTGATTGTTTCGGATAAGGTGAGTGTGGGGGATGGTCAAAATGGGGGAATGGGTGGTTTTGGAATTTGTAGCGGTGGTGGGTGTATGGGAGGAGGTGTATGGGAAACCCACACCCACCCATACTAGTACACGGAACGTCAGTACATGCTCCAGCTCGCTACCTCATGATAAACCAGCCTCTATATTTGTCACGTCATAAAAATGATGCACTAAACTGCACGAACCTCACTAACCTAACCGACGACCCACGCATAGAAAGCGTGAACTTTTGACTGCCACTGTGATATATAGTACAACATATTTTGTCTGTTGGGGGATTTTGATGTCAAAATGCGATGTTTTTTTCGTAGAGAACTGATTCGACAAACACCACAAAATTGCACACACAGAATGGACACAAACCTTGAACATATTACAGGTAGAAGTGGGTTTATTGGTGAGTTAGACCAGTGGATGAAGGTAGGGTGGGTGGAAGGTGGGTATGAGGATTTCCCTTCTTGAGATCTTCTTGAGAAGATCCCTTACCCACCCTGCCCCAGGGATCTGGGGCAGGGTGGGTATGGGACGCTTGGGACAGGGTGGGTAAGGGAAGCTGGGTGCTGGGGTGAACAGCTATGGTGGGGGTCGGGGGGGGGGGATCGGGGGGGTCGGGGGGAGGGCTTCTCCTGGTAGGCTGAATAGCTCAGTGGGCGGCCTGCTGAGTGAAATGAAGAACAATGGTTTACGGAGATTGAGCTGTCGATGTCGGCTTCCTTCATTCCAATACAGTCCACACATTCATCGTTAACAACAGTAAAACAAACACACACACACAGCTAGGGATTGCTGAGTGGACAGCGCTGGGAACTCGTCATCCTAGGGTCCGGGTTTGATCCCCGGCGATGGCGAAAACAAATAGAAATAGATTTAGAAATAGAAATAGATAAACAAATAGAATAGAAAACAAATAGGCAAAGTTTCTTTCATCCTGATGCCCCTGTTACCTAGCAGTAAATACGCACCTATAAGCATGTTTACATGACACTACACCTCAGCAGCATCACTCGGTCCTAGAATAAAGATTAACAGCATCACCACCCTTCCTAATCTCCTGGTTTCCATATCTCACACCCTAGGCGGCCCTGGGCCACAGCGGGTACTCTCCTAGTGGTATCTGCATGGCCATGTGTTACTTCCTAAGCTCCCCCCCCCACCCAAAGAAAGTGCCTCACGGTTCTCCTGTTTCTTGTCATACGTATTGAAATAACCTATTGTTCACTATTATTAAGCTAAACAAAGTTCTAACATACTTGTGACTCCTCTGAGGATCAATGTTCTATATATGTTCTTTAGTTCTACACTACCACATAATGAACATTTCCTTCCTCAGAATCTTATGTGTTGTTGTCACGTCTCGTTCTTTCCGTCTCCCTTCAAGCGTGGTGAGGTTCAGTTTCTTAATCAGTTGACTAATTTCAGAGTTCTTCAGCGTCTGCTCCCGCAGCCTAGCCTGGGGGCCAGCCTTCCTTGTTAACTGCCTGGTCTGTGAGGCTATTTGTCGTTGTAGTCCACTGGCCAACATAGCCATCAAAGCCAGGCTGGTCAGGTAACTCCAGAAGAAACTTGTCCGATTCTCTCCTAAAAGCGTCCACTGTTGTTCCGGACAGATGTTTTAAGTTGTTGACAGAAAACTGAAGACTCCTGGACACCTTGAGTGTCTCAGTGTACCTATTGCACCTCCGATTTTCAACGGGGGCTATTTTGCACATCCTGCCATGTCTCCTGGTCTCGTGTGGTGTAATTTCAGAGTGCAGACTTGAAACCAGTTCCTCCTAATATTTTCCAAATGTAAATTATTATGTATCTCTGCCGCCTGCGGTCTAAAGAATACAAATTGAAAAAATTATAAGCTGTCCCAATAATTTAGAAGTTTTATTGAGAGGAATTGGGCACTAAAAGATCTTTGGGAAAGGTTAAGGTACCTGATGGGCAGGGAGGCCCATGACTGGGGCCCATCAGAAGGACCCATCATGGGGGGAAGGGAGGGTCTGGTGGTGGTAGTGAAGACGGGACGGTCAGATAGGGATCTTTGATGATCCCGGCTGGCCGCAGGACGAAGGCTGAGGTCCACCACCATAGTCCCACCGACATATGATACCTCCCCTCCCCCCCTAAACCCCATATAAGGGAAGTACTATCACCAGATTTCAGATTGTAATACATGGGATAAACTGAATACATAACCTGGACACATAATACCTAACCAGATGGAGAAAAGATGATTGTGGTGAGGGTACTATAGACCTCCCCCCTCTCCTCACAAACAGCATAAGATGCTCCCACAGCAAGACACGGGGGCGCCGGTGGCTGTGTGGACAGCTTGTTGGACACGTAACCCTGTGGCCCAGGTTCGATTCCCTGCGCCGGCGAGAAACAAAATGAGCAGAATTTCTTTCACCCTGTATGTTACCTAGCAGTAAATATGTACCTGGGAGTTAAACAGCTGTTACGGGCTGCTTCCTGTATGTGTGTGTGTGTGTGTGTGTTTACTAGTTGTGTGTGTGTGTTTACTAGTTGTGTTTTTGCGGGGGTTGAGCTTTGCTCTTTCGGCCCGCCTCTCAACTGTCAATCAACTGTTTACTACTTTTTTTTTTCCCCACACACCACACACACACACACACCAGGAAGCAGCCCGTGACAGCTGACTAACTCCCAGGTACCTATTTACTGCTAGGTAACAGGGGCACTTAGGGTGAAAGAAACTTTGCCCATTTGTTTCTGCCTCGTGCGGGAATCGAACCCGCGCCACAGAATTACGAATCCTGCGCGCTATCCACCAGGCTACGAGGCCCCCTATACCACCAGGCTACGAGGCCCCCTATGTGGGGCCCCCTATTTATGTACTCACCTATTTGTGCTTGCGGGGGTTGAGCTTTGGCTCTTTGGTCCCGCCTCTCAACTGTCAATCAACTGGTGTTCAGATTCCTGAGCCTACTGGGCTCTATCATATCTACATTTAAAACTGTGTATGGAGTCAGCCTCCACCACATCACTGCCTAATGCATTCCATCCGTTAACTACTCTGACACTAAAAAAGTTCCTTCTAACGTCTCTGCGGCTCATGTGAGTACTCAGTTTCCACCTGTGTCCCCTTGTTCGCGTCCCACCAGTGTTGAATGTTGATGAATGTTTGGTCCACCAGGCAACAGCCTGGTGGACCAAACTCTCACAAGTCGAGCCTGGCCTCGGGCCGGGCTTGGGGAGTAGAAGAACTCCCAGAACCCCATCAACCAGGTATCAACCAGGTAATAGTTTATCCTTGTTTACCCGGTCGATTCCTCTGAGGATTTTGTAGGTTGTGATCATGTCTCCCCTTACTCTTCTGTCTTCCAGTGTCGTAAGGTGCATTTCCCGCAGCCTTTCCTCGTAACTCATGCCTCTTAGTTCTGGGACTAGTCTAGTGGCATACCTTTGGACTTTTTCCAGCTTCGTCTTGTGCTTGACAAGGTACGGGCTCCATGCTGGGGCAGCATACTCCAGGATTGGTCTTACATATGTGGTGTACAAGATTCTGAATGATTCCTTACACAGGTTCCTGAACGCTGTTCTGATGTTAGCCAGCCTCGCATATGCCGCAGACGTTATTCTTTTTATGTGGGCTTCAGGAGACAGGTTTGGTGTGATATCAACTCCTAGATCTTTCTCTCTGTTCGTTTCATTAAGTACTTCATCTCCTATTCTGTATCCTGTGTTTGGCCTCTTATTTCCACCACCTAGTTTCATTACTTTGCATTTACTCGGGTTGAACTTCAACAGCCATTTGTTGGACCATTCACTCAGTCTGTCTAGGTCATCTTGTAGCCTCCTACTATCGTCCTCAGTTTCAATCCTCCTCATAATTTTAGCATCATCGGCAAACATTGAGAGAAACGATTCTATACCCTCTGGAAGATCATTTACATATATCAGAAACAGTATAGGTCCAAGGACTGACCCCTGCGGTACTCCACTCGTAACGTCTCGCCAATCTGAGACCTCACCCCTCACACTGACTCGTTGTCTCCTGTTACTTAGGTACTCCTGTATCCAACGGAGTACCTTCCCTTTCACTCCAACCTGCATCTCCAGTTTTTTCACTAGCCTCTTGTGTGGCACTGTGTCAAAGGCTTTCTGACAATCCAAAAATATGCAGTCTGCCCACCCTTCTCTTTCTTGCCTTATTTTTGTTGCCTGGTCGTAGAATTCAAGTAACCCTGTGAGGCAGGACCTGCCATCCCTGAATCCATGTTGATGCTGTGTTACAAAGTTCTTTCGCTCCAGATGTTCCACTAGCTTTCTTCGCACAATCTTCTCCATCAACTTGCATGGTATGCAGGTTAGGGACACTGGTCTGTAATTAAGTGCCTCCTGTCTATCCCCTTTCTTGTATATCGGGACTACGTTAGCTGCTTTCCAAATTTCTGGCAGTTCCCCTGTTGCCAGTGATTTGTTATACACCATGGAGAGCGGGAGGCACAGTTCTTCTGCTCCTTCCTTTAGTATCCAAGGGGAGATTCCATCTGGACCTATAGCCTTTGTCACATCCAATTCTAGTAAACACTTCCTTACTTCCCCGCTGGTAATCTCAAACTCTTCCAGTGGATCCTGGTTAGCTATTCCCTCTCTTATCTCTGGGATTTCTCCTTGCTCCAAGGTGAAGACCTCCTGGAATTTCTTATTCAGTTCCTCACACACTTCCTTGTCGTTTGTAGTGAATCCTTCTGCCCCTAACCTTAATTTCATAGCCTGTTCCTTTACTGTTGTTTTTCTCCTGATGTGGCTATGCAGCAATTTAGGCTGAGTCTTTGCCTTGCTTGCGATGTCATTTTCGTATTGTCTTTCTGCCTCTCTTCTCATCCTAACATATTCATTCCTGGCATTCTGGTATCTTTCTCTGCTCTCCAGTGTCCTGTTATTCCTATAGTTTCTCCATGCCCTTTTACTTTGCTGCTTAGCTAGCCTACATCTCTGATTAAACCATGGGTTTCTCATCTTCATTTCACTGTTTTCCTTTTGGACTGGGACAAACTTGTTTGCTGCATCCTTGCATTTTTGCGTGATGTATTCCATCATATCTTGGGCCGTCTTTTCCCTGAGCTCTGTTTCCCATGCTATATCTGCTAGGCATTTTCTTATCTCCTCATAGTTTCCCTTTCGGTATGCTAACCTTTTGGTTTCGGTATCCCTTCTCGAGTTCAATAACCCTTCTTCAATCAGGTACTCAAACACCAATACACTGTGGTCGCTCATTCCTACTGGGTCCTCAAAACTGATTTCTCTTATGTCAGAGTCGTTCAGGGTGAAAACCAGGTCGAGCCTCGCTGGTTCGTCGTTTCCTCTCATCCTTGTGGGTTCACTGACATGCTGGGTTAAGAAGTTTCTAGTCGCCACCTCCAGTAGTTTGGCTCTCCACGTATCCTCGCCTCCATGCGGTTCCTTGTTCTCCCAATCAATCCTGCCGTAATTGAAGTCGCCCATGATGAGCAGGTGGGATCTATTTCTACAGGCAGAAGAGGCTGCCCTCTCAATTATAATGTTAACTGCCATGTTGTTGCTTTCGTACTCTTGACTGGGTCTTTTGTCATTTGGTGGAGGATTATATATTACTGCTACTACTATCCTTGGTCCTCCCATTGTCATGGTGCCTGCTATGTAGTCTCTGAAACCCTCACAGCCCGGGATAGCCATCTCCTTAAAACTCCATTCCTTTCTCATGAGTAGGGCCACTCCTCCTCCCCTACCTTCCCTCTCTTTCCTTATTATTGTGTACTCCTGGGGAAACACGGCATTCGTTATGATTCCAGAGAGTTTTGTTTCAGTGAGTCCAATTACATCTGGGTTCACTTCTTGTGCTCTTTCCCTTAGTTCACTTGCCTTGCTTGTGATCCCATCTATGTTCGAGTACATTGCCCTGAAACTAACTCTCTTCTGCTTCTCCTCTGGGGAGGACCTGTGGGGTCTGGGGTGAGCGGGAGCTGGGAGGATCTGGAATGGGGAGACTGGTGGAGGAGGAAGGGCTTGGGGGGGTAGGGGGGAGGGGGAGGGTAGGGGGAGTGGGTGAGGGGGGAGGGGGAGGGTAGGGGGAGTGGGTGAGGGGGGGAGGGGGAGGGTAGGGGGAGTGGGTGAGGGGGGGAGGGGGAGGGTAGGGGGAGTGTGTGAGGGGGAGGGTAGGGGGAGTGGGTGAGGGGGGGAGGGGGAGGGTAGGGGGAGTGGGTGAGGGGGGAGGGGGAGGGAAGGGGAGTGGGTGAGGGGGGGAGGGTTGGGGGGGTGGGTTTTGGGGGGGCAATAAAGTGGGGAGGGCTTGGGGGGCGTGGGGGGAAAGGGAAGGCTGAGGTGGTTGAGGAAGAGGGGAGGGTTTTGGGGAGTGGTGGAGAGGGGAAGGCTTAGGTGGGGTGGGGGAGAGTGGGGAGCTTAGGGGGGTGGGGTTGTATGGAGGGCTTGTGGGTGGGAGGGACGGAAGGGCATGTGGGAGAAGGGAGGGCTTGGGGGATGGGGGAGAAGGGAGGTCCTGGGGGGAGGGGGGTGTGTATGAGGGGGGTGTTATGTGTGTGTGTGTGTGTGTGTGTGTGTGTGTACTCACCTAATTGTGCTTGCGGGGGTTGAGCTCTGGCTCTTTGGTCCCGCCTCTCAACCGTCAATCAACTGGTGTACAGATTCCTGAGCCTATTGGGCTCTATCATATCTACATTTGAAACTGTGTATGGAGTCAGCCTCCACCACATCACTTCCTAATGCATTCCATTTACTAACTACTCTGACACTGAAAAAGTTCTTTCTAACGTCTCTGTGGCTCATTTGGGTACTCAGCTTCCACCTGTGTCCCCTTGTTCGCGTCCCACCAGTGTTGAATAGTTCATCCTTGTTTACCCGGTCGATTCCCCTGAGGAATTGTGACCCTGTAGGTTGTGATCATGTCCCCCCTTACTCTTCTGTCTTCCAGTGTCGTGAGGTGCATTTCCCGCAGCCTTTCCTCATAACTCATGCCTCTTAGTTCTGGGACTAGTCTAGTAGCATACCTTTGGACTTTTTCCAGCTTCGTCTTGTGCTTGACAAGGTACGGGCTCCATGCTGGGGCCGCATACTCCAGGATTGGTCTTACATATGTGGTGTACAAGATTCTGAATGATTCCTTACACAGGTTCCTGAACGCCGTTCTGATGTTAGCCAGCCTCGCATATGCCGCAGACGTTATTCTCTTTATGTGGGCTTCAGGAGACAGGTTTGGTGTGATATCAACTCCTAAATCTTTCTCTCTGTCTGTTTCATTAAGTACTTCAATGTGTGTGTGTGTGTGTGTGTGTGTGTGTGTGTGTGTGTGTGTGTGTGTGTGTGTGTGTGTGTGTGTGTGTGTGTGTGTGTGTGTGGAAAGAAAAACTAGTAGTTAGTAACAATTGATTGATTGACAGATGAGGGGCGGGCCGAAAGAGCAGAGCTCAACCCCCGCAAGCACAACTAGGTGAATACACAGCAAGCATGGACAAACTAGAGAGAACAGCAACAGCAGCAACACACATAAATGAAGGAATATCACCAAGGACCTAAATCATGGCGAGACATTATAAACTGAGAATCTACCCTATTGGAGTGGGAGGAAGGAGGAGGAAGGAGGAGGAGGAGGAGGAGGAGGAGGAGGAGGAGGAAGAGGAGGAGGAGGAGGAGGAGGAGGAGGAGGAGGAGGAGGAGGAGGAGGAGGAGGAGGAGGAAATAAGTGTAAATTACGGAAAGAAACTTGGAAGACACCACGTAAAAGGTAACAAGCAACAGTCCAAAGCACAGTAAGGGAGAGAAGCCGCACTGGGAGAAACTAACACGTTAACTCCTGTGGAACAATCTGCACCAGTAACGTCAGCAGTGTACTCTTGACTGAGCAATATCAGATCAACAACACTCTCCGTGTCAGAGTAGTTAGTTAACAGATGGAATGCATAAGGCAGTGATGTGGTGGAGGCTGACTCCATACACAGTTTCAAATGAAGAGCCCAGTAGCCTCAGGAACCTGTACACCAGTTGATTGACAGTTGAGAGAAGGGACCTAAGAGCCAGAACTCAACCCCCGCAAGCACAACTAGGTGAGTAGGCCCAAAACATGCTTCCCATCCTGGAAATATGAAAATTATCTGGTCCGTGACAAAATATTTAACACGGTGATGGATGCTGGTGGAAGATGCTTCAGTATTCATGCCGGAGAAGCACGCGTAGGTTACCATGACGACATCTGGCGGCCTGGGGGATAACACGACTCCCACCGCAATATGCATTTACTATCTCGTGCACCCTAGCGCCGTCGGAACTGCCTCGTTACGCGTACACCAGTAGTTAAGCCTGAACGCTTCCCTTGGCTTAACAGCTTCGTTACGTCTGAATAGCTTTGTTCCTTCTAAAGCAGGTCGTTGCTTGCGAAGCACCCAATTATGTTTAACTATTCTTGTGGTTACATTGTTATGTTTTAGCGGCTGTAGTTACATTAACTGGCTGGACACGCCTTAACTGCCTTGTTGTATCTAAACATACTAGTTATGTGTAATTAGTCTTGTCACGTTTAAAGATGTATACCCCTTGTTCGTCAACACATTTATGGTTGTGTAAACAAGTCACTCGTCAAGGAAAGACACTACTAAACAATCTAAAACAGCCTCGTTAGGTCAAGAACCATTTGACCAATCTAAACAGCCTAGTTATCTCGATAAAGCTGGTGCCTCGTACCACATGCTCAATGTTACATGTATTTTTGATCAGAGAGAGAGAGAGAGAGAGAGAGAGAGAGAGAGAGAGAGAGAGAGAGAGAGAGAGAGAGAGAGAGAGAGAGAGAGAGAGAGAGAGAGAGAGAGAGAGAGAGAGAGAGAGAGACATAAGCCAGGTCGACAATACCCGAGCCATTAGAGAATGTCTGGATTACCAGGGAAGGATCAGGATCAGAACCCGTAACACCATCTTCTGTCTGTTCGTCGGCTGGTTGAGTTCCTCGCCAACACAGTACTGTGTAAGGTCCGTGGAGCACGTTCGTATCCACCATCATCCCTCCTCATTATCCACATCCATCACCAACCCTCAACATTTTCATCTAGAGTCTTCAATCAACAAATCATTATTTAGGTAACAATCTAGGTCTTCGCCAATAATAGTCATCATCAACAATCACCCCCCTCACACACACATACCAGTTGATTAACGGGTCCAAAGAGCCAAAGCTCAACCCCCGCAAGCACAACTAGGTGAGTACTCAGACAGGGGCCTTGCGGCTCAGTGAACAGCGCTCTGACTGAACTCGTAGTCTTAAGGGCACGGGTTCGATCCCGGGCAGAAGTAGAAACAAATGGCAGCATTTCTTTTACCCTGATGTTCTGCTCACCTACAAGTAAATAGGTAACTGGGAGTTAGACAGCTGCTACGGGCTGCTTCCTGGGTGTGTGTGTGTAAGAGAAATATATGTCGTAGATATAATAAAGGAAAATAAAAATGGGTTAGAAAGGCGGGGTCCAAGAGCTAATAGCTCGATTCTGCAGGTACAAACAGTAAATACACACACACATATATTGATTTCATTCAGAAACCTCGGTAAGGAGGCATTTAATTGGCGCTTTACACTGCCTACGTGAGACCAGTCTTAGAGTATGAGTATGCCCCATGATGGTGCGGCAGAGTATGCCGCCCCATCATGGAGTCCCCACCTGAAGAAACACATAAGGAAACTGGAAAAGTTTCAGAAGTTTGAGACGAGGCTCATCCCAGAGTTTCGAGGGATGGGGTATGAAGAGCGACTGAAAGAACTGAACTTGAAGACACTAAAAAAAAAAGGAGAGGGGGATATGATAGAAACAAAATGCCTGTGGAGATTGACAAGAGTGGAAATAGACGAAATGTTTACACGGAATTCTAACAGAATGAGGGGACATGGGTGGAAGGTAGAAACTCAGATGAGTCACAGAGATGATAGAAGTTTTCTTTTAGAGTGAGAGTAGTGGACAAATGGAATGCACTTAAGGAGCAGGTTGTGGAAGCAAACTCTAAAAAAAAAAAAACTAGATATGAAAGGGAAATAGGACAGGAGTCATTGTTGTAAACAACCGATGGCTAGAGAGCGGGATCCAAGAATCAATGTTCGATCCTGCAGGTACAAATAGGTGAGTACACACACGCCAAGGACAAAATTGGTTTCCAAAGCAAAAAGTTCTATGTAGCAGGTTTAGGGGAAGGGGAGTGAGGGGTGTGTGGGGAATGGGGGAGGGGGTAAGTGGCTGGACCTGGCAGGTGTCGCACACAGGTGAATCCTGCCTTTGTGGCCCATACTGGTGCACCTTTGGGGGGGGGGAGGGAGGGAGGGGAGAGAGAGGGAGAGAGGGAGAGAGGGAGAGAGAGAGAGAGAGAGAGAGAGAGAGAGAGAGAGAGAGAGAGAGAGAGAGAGAGAGAGAGAGAGAGAGAGAGAGAGAGAGAGAGAGAGAGAGAGAGAGATCAAATAAAGTAGCAACTGAGGAACATCGCTGCCTTTCCTCTCTCACAGTAATTCTTCTCGATACCCCTTCCATCCCACATCCTTTCCATCAGTTTCCATGCCCCCCATCCCACCCCATCCTTACAACCCCCCTCCCAGCACGAGGTAAGCCCCAGTCAGGGATCAAAGAATATAACAACTATCGCCAGGCTCAATCGCTCAATTTCCTGAGCAACAAATGATCCACTGGTACCTGGATGCACTGGTACCTGGATGCACTGGTACCTGAATCCCTGGAATACAAAGCACTCTACGACTTATTAGTCTACCCTGTACAGAGGCAAAACAGACTGTTGCCAATAATGACAAAGAGCAACCATCCATGAACCTGGAACCTCGCTATACTATGCATGAGGTGTGTGAAGGTAATCAAGAAACAGCAGATCATTCAAAGGAAACAAAAACAAATTCTATATACAAGAAGCGTTGTTCGAGAACTTGCATATTTCCCACCCGGAAGTGTGAGCCACAGCTCAACACGAGACCAAATGACAGTAGACTGCCCGACGTTCCGCACCAAAGGAAACGAGACGAATATTAAGTTATTGACGATAATAAATTGGTTGGTACAGTCACAAAAAATCCGCATCAGTTTGGTTGAGAAAGTCGAGGAGCAGAAGGCAAGAGATGTCAGAGTGAGCACCATCTGGGCAATGCCAGACACCACACAAACACAGGGACACCACCACCACAACACAACCATAAACACAAAACTTCAACACTAACACAAACGACACTTCGTATATGCCAACACTCAAGGTATCAAAACACCCGAAACACAGTCCATTGTATAGCTTGGCCTCCTCAAAGAGGCAAAGGCACTGTTTACAATCTTGCCTGAAATTCACACAAGGGATTAGTATGACAGGGAATACAGAGCAGTCTTTTCGTGCTTGAGACAAAACATAGGCGATAACACTGACATTGGATGACCTCCATAAATAGGTCACTTACTCTATTACCCTACGCCAATCCTTATTGTAGTTCCTCACTTTGATTTTCTGTCTCTTGTCTGTTAGGTAGTCAATTATTTGTCATTTAACTGGAGTTTTTTCGGTAGGCTCTATGTCCCTTTACTGAGTGAGTGAGTGCATGCGTGTGAAGGGGGTTAAGGGAGGGCTTTAGGGTGGCCCTAATGGAACACGCGTGGACAAGAGCCTTTTGAAAAAGTGTGCTGCTCCCTGTCTTATTAATGGGGGTGGGGGAATGGTGGGGATATTGGGGGAGTAAGAGAGACCTGTGACCTGTGTCTCCTGGTGCCCTGAAACACGGAAGGGGTGAGGGGAAAGCTGTTGACACGGCCCCAGGATGACCTGGTGTTGTCTTACGGAGCAGGACGCCACGTACTCTCCTGGAGTAGCAGGTTGCAAGTCGCACTCTCCAAGGATGCGGATGTCATCGTTCCCCAACGAGGAGCGAGACATTTCAGTGTGCTCAAGACCAACATTTTCAGCAATGTTGCAGAACATTCCTACCCGGTTGAGTGGGTTTGGAACCATGGCCGTACCTGTAATCAGTTTCACGAGTGCTTTGTACTTTTGCAGCTAGATCGGAGGGGGGGGGGGGGCATTCTTTTCCGGATTTGACTTGATCGGTTAGGCTGTTGCCCGCCAAACACACACCGAAACTACGACGTTGGTACGACGTTGGAACAAGTTTTAACACCTCCTAACCAGTTATAACAACCAATATAGCAAGTTGTAACAACGTTCTAATACGTCATAAACACGTTAAGCCAAGAGGTAACAACATTATTACAAGTTGTAACAAGCGGAAAATAGAGACAGTTTCGGTTTGTGTTTCCAGGGTTGATGAGACCCAAATATACAGCAACCAAAAAATTTGCATGTCCATTTTAAAGAATGAAGAACAATTTCTACTTATATTCTAAGCTGCATCACTTATGAACCCATCCCTGCCCTTGTGTGGCAGTGCACAATAGAAAGTTGTTTTCACATATCCATACATTAACACATTGATTGTAACCGTGATATATATATGCTTCAGCCTACAGTTTAGACCTATTGTCTTATGTATGACCCTCTGTCCTGCGTGACAGTGAATACTAGCATTAACCTCAATTTAATAAGACTATCAAAATCCTCAGATTAGGCAAAATTGTAATTAATTTTGTCAATAAAGATGTTAATAATAATAACAACCGGTTAATACGACACTTCCTTCAGAAACTCTTCAATTACCTCTCACACAAGTTCAACTTTTGTTTCTGTAATATTTCTTATACTTACTGGAAATTAAAAAGGCATGAGCTTTTTTAAGTAGAGAGGAGCATTATGATCTGACAGGAGTAAACGTATTTTAATAATGGACAGAAAGACGGTAGGGACGGGGCGGGAGGAGCTAACGAGACAGGAACTTGACGGAAGAGGACGGATGGACCCTACACTTGGAAGAACATCAAAATATCTTGAAACATAATCCAGCACATCTTTCTTCTGGTAACGAGGCAACAACGACAACGCCAAGGTCTTCCCTACGACTGCCTGAGAGGCTCACGAAGCCCTCACTGGCTCTTCACTTCACCTCATCCCTCACTTATCTTGAGATTACCTTGAGATGACTTCGGGGCTTAGCGTCCCCGCGGCCCTGTCCTCAACCAGGCCTCCTTTTTTGTCCGATCCTTTCGATCAGCAATCCAAGAGGCCTGGTCAGAGACCGGACCGCGGGGACGTTGATCCCGGAATCAACGCAAGGTAACAACACTCTGGGCATGTTAAACCTTCACTGTAAATACTCAAACAGTGCCAAACGTTCACCTGACACTCGGAGCGTGCCAAGGCACCTCGGATAATGCCAGGCAGGTGTCAAATTTCAATTAAATATGACAGGGCAATATTACACGGAGGGAGACCAAGCTTTACGAGTGGTTCGTGTCGATTGTCATTAATTATGGAAAAGGCAACTTTTTTTTGTATAATTCACACACACACACACACACACACACACACACACACACACACACACACACACACACACACACACACACACACACACACACACACACACACGCACACACACACACACACACGCACACACACACACACACACACGCGCACACACACACACACACACACACACACACACACACACACACACACACACACACACACACACACACACACACACACACGTACGTATGCACATGCATACTAGCAAGGGTGATCGATAGGATAAGAGAGAGAGAGAGAGAGAGAGACAGGTGTATAGCTACAAGCATTCTCAGGTGTGTTATCTGATCACACACAAAGGCTTTTAGATCACTACACACCACCTACGTGAGACCAGTTCAAGAGTATGCAGCCCCCCCCCCACCTCAAAATAAGGAAACTTGAAATAGCACACAGTTTGGAAACCCGTTTCCCTATGGAAACCCCGTTTTTCAGTGGGATTTCCATATCCCAGCTTCTTATCATCGTATCCCAGGTCCTTTTCTTCATATCCCAGCTCCCAGTCTTCATATCCTTCCCATATCCTTCCCATGGTCTGTAACCACACTGAAGCGCAACAGACTAAGGGAACTCAACCTTATTTCTCTAGAAGAAAGACATAGCCACGACGTACAAGATACTAAGGGCATAGAATGGTAAAAAGAGTGAGAATGGAAAAAAATTCTTTCACACACACACACAGGGGGGGGGGGGCCTGGTGGCTGAGTGGATAGCACTCAGGACTCTTAATCCTGGGGACCGAGGTTCGATCCCAGGCGATGGCGGGAAAACAAAAACGGTAGTTTCTTTCACCCTGATACCCCTGTTGCCTATCAGTAAATAGGTACCTGGGAGTTAGACAGCTGTTACGGACTGCTTCCTGGGGTGTGTGTGGATAAAAAATAGCTAGTAGTTAGTAACAGTTGATTGATTGACAGTTGAGAGGTGGGACTAAAGAGCCAGAGCTCAACCCCCGCAAGCACACCTAGGTGTACACACACACCTGTCATTCTAAGTGTCGTTCTCTCGCCACTATTCACCAACTTGGCCGAGCACACTATCCAATTTCAATAAATATAACCAAGAACCCATAAAATACGAAAAAATTACAATCCTTTGCCGGATATTATCCATGGATTTAGACATATCCATAAAGTGTCCGAAACCTTTAATCCACATCTGCAACATTACAGATGTTAGGAGAAATATGAGAGGCATAATAAAATGTGGAATATGGCGGGGAAGAAGAGAAGTGAGTGAGGATAAAGAGGGGAGGAAGGGAAGGAGGAGAAAGTGAGTGAGGATAAAGAGGGGAGGAAGGGAAGGAGGAGAAGGGAAGGGAAGAAAGAGGAAGGGGGAGGAGGAGTCATATTGTCATATAACTCCTGAATATGAATATGGTAACTACTTTGTGTAGCTTCCTGGGATCAACGCCCTCGCGGCCCGGTCTCCAACCAGCTCCCCAGGTTGCCGGACTGGTCAACCAGGCGCGGCTGCTCGTAGCCTGACATATGAATCACAGGCAGGTTGATCAGGTACATGTACATCCCCCCAATCCACGCCCCATGTCACCCCACCCCCACCCCAGGTCACCCCTGGCAAATCTGCGCCCCTCAAAAGCAGTAACCCGCAGTCAAATATTGGCCTACGGTTTTGGCGAGGGGAGGAGAGTGGGGCAATGGGGAGATTAGATAGGGAGGATGGGTAAAAATGGGGAGACAAACAAGACTGGGAGGTAATATGCCGGAGAGAGGGGGGAGGGAGGGGAGAGGGAGAAGAGAGAGGGAGAGGAAAGAGAGGGAGAGGAGAGAGAGAGGGGGAGAGGAGAGAGAAAGGGAGAGGAGAGGGAGAAGAGAGAGGGAGAGGAAAGAGAGGGAGAGGAGAGAGAGAGAGAGGAGAGAGGAGAGGAGAGAGAGAGAGAGAGAGAGAGAGAGAGACAGAGAGAGGAGAGAGAGAGAGAGAGAGACAGAGAGAGGAGAGAGAGAGAGAGAGAGAGAGACAGAGAGAAGAGAGAGAGAGGGAGAGGGTCAGGGAGAGGAGAGAGAGAGAGAGAGAGAGAGAGTCAATATCGCAGCAAATATGAAAACCATAGCAATTTATTTGTTTTTGTTGCTCTTGTTATGTCACTCGCCACTAGGCCTAACGCACGGCACAAAAACACTCAGAAGGTTTGCTAGTGCAGGCTAGTAGACACTAGCCCGCTAGTAACTACTAGCCGGCTAGTTACTAGCCCGCTAGTAGCATAACAAAGATGAAAAGGAGGAAGAGAATTATCAGGGGAAAAGGGCCAAGCCATTAAGACTTACGTAGTCTTAATGGCTTGAGGGAGGGGGGGGGGGGGATTAGAAAGGGGTCAAGATAAGGATTTAGGATGGGACGGGGGAGGGGGGGGGGAAAGGAGGTGGGCTAAAACATTGCTTCCTCTCTAGTGTTTCTTCTCCTCTCATTCCCTCTTCCCCATGAACCCCTCCCCTAAAAACCCCTTCCCCAAGAAGGTCAAATCCCTCCCTTGACGACCGACCCCTTCCCAAAAACCCCCTCTCTATATATATACGTTTTCTATGAATGGAAATGGATAGGTTAGGAATCTTATCTTGAGATTATCTTGAGATGATTTCTGGGCTTAGGTGCGCCCCAACACACTAACATACACTGCATCACTGCTGCCTCTTCTTCCAGGTGACTTGCTCAGCAGTTGTCCTAGCAGACAACTGCTGAGCACCTTCTATGATTTAAGACGCCAACTGAGGAATGTGGAGAAGGAACCTTTCTGGCGGATGGTGCGGAACTTCTCCCGCGTCTCTAGGAAAAACAGAAGCCAATTTTAAACCCGTTTCTTGTAGCTTTCGCAGCTTTTGGGTTCCAGGTTAAGAAAGTGAGAGAGCGAGAGCGCGAGAGAGAGAGAGAGAGAGAGAGAGAGAGAGAGAGAGAGAGAGAGAGAGAGAGAGAGAGAGAGAGAGAGAGAGAGAGAGAGAGAGAGAGAGAGAGAGAGAGAGAGAGCGAGCGAGCGAGCGAGAGAGCGAGAGAGAGAGAGAGAGAGAGAGAGAGAGAGAGAGAGAGAGAGAGAGAGAGAGAGAGAGAGAGCGAGAGAGAGAGAGAGAGAGAGAGAGAGAGAGAGAGAGAGAGAGAGAGAGAGAGAGAGAGAGAGAGAGAGAGAGAGAGAGAGAGAGAGAGAGAGAGAGAGAGAGAGAAGAGAGAGAGAGAAGAGAGAGAGAGAGAGAGAGAGAGAGAGAGAGAGAGAGAGAGAGAGAGAGAGAGAGAGAGAGAGAGAGAGAGAGAGAGAGAGAGAGAGAGAGAAAGAGAGAGAGAAAGAGAGAGAGAGAGAGAGAGAGAGAGAGAGAGAGAGAGAGAGAGAGAGAGAGAGAGAGAGAGAGAGAGAGAGAGAGAGAGAGAGAGAGAGAGAGAGAGGGGTGTCAATGACAGGGCCCCCAGAGTGGGGGACGGGGCGGGGATAGAGGGGCCCCTATGGACGTAAGGAGACGCCACCTCCACCCCAACACACCACCACACAGAAATAATTACTGTCAAAGTGGTGACTGCAACCTGAGAATGATGGAGAACTGTGTGCTCCGGGGAGTGAAGGTGTGTTGGGGCTTGTTGTCGGGGGGAGGTGGTGGTTGTGAGGGTCGTGGTTGAGTGGTGGTTGTGATTGTGGTGGTGGTTGAGGGTGGTGTTAGCTGTGCTTTACCTTAAGTGGTTTCTGGGTATACATATAACAATGGTATACATATGCTTCTGTATATGTACACTTTAAACTTATATCGAGATGTCCTCCTCCCTCAAGGTTGAACTCAGGATGAAACCCCATAACAGTTGACTAACTCCCGGGGTACCTATTTACTGCTAGGTGAACAGAGGCATTAGGTGAATGAAACGTACCCAATCATTTCTGTCCCGTCCGGACAGAAGGAAATGGAACTTGGCATCCCAAATTCAACGATACCTGATTGGTTGATACCTGGTTGATGGGGTTCTGGGAGTTCTTCTACTCCCCAAGCAAGGCCCGAAGCCAAGCTTGACTTGAGAGAGTTTGGTCCACCAGGCTGTTGCTTGCAGCGGCCCACAGGCCCACATATCTACCACAGCCAGGTTGCTCCGGCACTCCTTGGAGAAAATGATCTAGTTTTCTCTTGAAGATGTCCACGGTTGTTCCGGCAATATTTCTTATGCTCGATGGGAGGATGTTGAACAATCGTGGACCTCTGATGTTTATACAGTGTTCTATATAATCTCTCGATATAACGATATCTTTCTCCTCTCCTTTCCAAGGAATACATTTTGAGAGCTTTAAGACGATGCCAATTATTTTGGGGCTTTATCGTGTCTATGAGTGCCATATATGTTCACAGAACTGTACCCCAGGGCAGTCTTGTATCCCAGGGCAGTCTTGTACCCCCAGGGCAGGAGCTCCTCACGGTGCTTGGACATTACGTTGTTTGACTGATTGTTACTTTCTTGTATTCTCTTTGACAGGAAGTTTAATAATCACCGCCCTACTTCACCTGTTATTCCTATTGATCACATTTTATGGGTTCTCACTCCACGGTCACATGCACCAAATGTCTTTGCACAGTCCATGGTGGTACCTGTACTCACTTATTTGTGCTTGCGGGGGGTTGAGCTCTGGCTCTTTGGTCCCGGCTCTCAACTGTCAAGTAACTGTGTGTGGCAGTGGTGTTACCTGCTTGATGGGGGTTCTAGGAGTTCTTCTACTCCCCTAGCCCGGCCCGAGGCCAGGCTTGACTTGTGTTAGTGCTTGCCTATGGTTACGGGGAAATCGGCTCTATATCTGTGCCTCGCCTACTAGCTGCTGTACCAAATGTACAAATCTTGCAGATGTACCAAACATTTGCAAGATACGACAGGTCAGTTAGTAGCAGGACATCCACCAGCTCATATCCACAGCTGTGAGCTGTGTCCACTTCACCGGCACAGGGCGTGGGAAGCTGGTACGCTAATCAACCGTGGAGAATTGATGAGCAGTTGATGGGGGAAAACTCAAAAGTTACAACTGTGTCCGCCACATGCCACAGGTGGTAGAGGGCAGGGGAGGGGGGAGGGAGAAACGAAGGGGAGGGACAGTGGGTGGGGGGAAAAGGAAAATGGGAATTGAGAAGAGAGAGAGAGAGAGAGAGAGAGAGAGAGAGAGAGAGAGAGAGAGAGAGAGAGAGAGAGAGAGAGAGAGAGAGAGAGAGAGAGAGAGAGAGAGAGAGAGAGAGAGAGAGAGAGAGAGAGAGAGAGAGAGAGAGAGAGAGAGAGAGAGAGAGAGAGCTCCTTGGGTGTAGTTACACGGTCTACACATAACACATAACTAGTGCTGTATTCAGCACTGCAGCGCAACAGATAAATAAGAAATCGTAAACTTCTTCTGTATGATCTCGATTTTATATTTTGGTTAAATTGATATCTTCGTTAATTAGCAGCATAACATGTCCACCTTTCATATATATTCAATCTTTGTAGTAAACATTATACTCAATTATAGAACATTCTTTTGATAACTTGTTTTATGGTGCATTAATGTTGCAATTGTAAACATGTGCATCCATATTCAGTTCCTCATATTTTACAGCCAAGCTTCGGACATTTATCCTAAAAAAGCAAAACAAAAAAATGCATGTCTTCCATAGTTTGATTTGTGATTTCAGTTGGTGGACAGTTCCAGAGCGGGAGAGAGAGAACGAGGTTTGTTAATTGCAGGTGTATAGTTAGTTAATCACAGGGAGGCTCTAATTTTATTGGCTGTGAGGTGAGGTGACCCGCTGTGCTTAACTAGGGCTCGTTAACGACGGTTAACACCTCTCCTATCACTGCTCACAACAGCTCTAAACTTAAAGTGCCGGTTACAAGTGCTCGCTTTTATGACACGCTACGAGTCTTGCATACTTAATTACGCTCCCCCTTTTCTCTCTCTCTCTCTCTCCCGCAGCAGCAATGAACCAAAACCACTCCCATGCCCTCTCTCACACTCACTACTCTGACGCCCTCTCTCACACCCACCACTCTCACGCCCTCTCTCTCACCTAACGCACGCACGACCGCACAGTGGACAGGGGAAGAACTAAGTAACACAAATCAGTGAATTATAGAGAGAGGAGAAATACCATTGGGGTCAGTCCAACAACCTATCTTCCTTCAGATGCATGCAAATAATCTTCCAAGCAGGACAACCACCTTTCTCTCAATATCTGTGGACGACGCACAACAATACGATGTTAAACACGATGGTATAAGACATAAAAACACTACAAAATGACCCGAACAAACGGAGAAAAAAACGGTCCAATAAGTGGCTACTATAATTCAACTGGAGAAAGTGTAAAGTAGTGACGCTAGGTGCTGGGAACAGACAGCAATATACAAGTTGGGAAAGCGGGAGAGGAAACCTTTCAAGAATCAAGTAGAGCGATTTGGGAGTTGATATATCACACTGAATGTGTTTCAGGTAGCCGACATCAAAGGCATGACTAGTCACAGAGCTAAGATGCATTAGTTACCAGGACAGACTAAATGAGTTCAACCCCACGTCACCAGAAAATAGAAGAGTTACAGAAGTCATGATCACTACATACAAAATTCTCAAGGGAACTGACAAGGCAGACAAGGACAGATTATTTGAAATAAATGATACACGAACAAATACCCAAATGAACCACAGAAACATTTGAAATATTAAGTGTAAAAGTTATGAACATGTGGAATGAATGAGTATCATATATAAACACGACAGTCCTCACATTGCTCGGCAAGCTGCACACAGTTGACTGATTGTTGAGAAGCTGGAGAAAAATGCTGAATCTCCTTAACACAAGCACAAGTGCATACAAAATCTCGCACAAACCCAAACTTGCACAGAAACTCCAATGTTTGGGAGACAAAACTATGCAGCCTCCCAGGAGGAAGGGGGGAGGGTGTCAAGGCAGGTAAAGATAAGTGTGAGGCTTGAGCAGGTCTTTGGTTACCATGGTCTACAGTCCTCTGAGACCCTTCACCACATCCATCTCTACACTTGGCACAATCAATTTGTACTCAAGAGTGCAGAGTGCTCAATCACTCTCTCTTTCTCTCTCTCTCTCTCCCTCTGTCTGTCTCTCTCTCTCTCACGCCTGAACCTAGATACTTATTTCATGATATTAATTGTTATTATGAATACACTTAATGTCGTGCAAAGTTAGTCCTGCTAGGAACTAAGCGAAGAAGGAGCCAACTGAGTGCCAGAGCCTTCATATAATCAGTTGACTGACTTTCACGTGTATCTACTTGTTGATAAAACATATTTCAAATACGAGTCAATCCAGGAATGAATGATCACCGATGGAGTTATGTTTCTGAGACTGGCACAACCAGCATGAGGGTGTTGATGGCTGAGCGCCTTGTGTTGTGGTTGCCAACTTCTGGCTGTCCACAAGTTGAGCCAAGTGCGAATCACTGGATTATACCTAAGTGAATTCACCAGCATCTATCCGATGATAAAGGGTCTGATGTCGTGATGTCACAGTTGAACGAGTCCAGACTCGAGATGAGTCTTGTACGGCTCTCTGCTTTGTCCAGAATTCGGATGATGACGAGGGAACATGTAGGAGAGGGGTGCATAGTCAAGATGGGAGCGAACTTGTGCTTAATATAACGTTTTGCAACCCCCTGCAGTCGAGAAGGTGCAAGATGCGGCTTTTGGAGTTAAATTACTCCCCCCCCTAACCGGTCGACCGAGCGGACAGCACGCTGGACTTGTGATCCTGTGGTTCTGGGTTCGATCCCAGGTGCCGGCGAGAAACAATGGGCAGAGTTTCTTTCACCCTATGCCCCTGTTACCTAGGAGTAAAATAGGTACCTGGGTGTTAGTCAGCTGTCACGGGCTGCTTCCTGGGGGTGGAGGCCTGGTCAAGGACCGGGCCGCGGGGACACTAAGCCCCGAAGTCATCTCAAGATAACCTCCCTAAGCCAACTTTCTGCTCTCCATCTGCCTCCTCCACCAACCCTTTTCCCAAGCTAACATGCCCCCACTCTTCTACCAAGCCTTCCCATCATTCTCCACCACCTACTACCCCATTCTCCACCACCTACTACCCCATTCTCCACCACCTACTACCCCATTCTCCACCACCTACTACCCCATTCTCCACCACCTACTACCCCATTCTCCACCACCTACTACCCCATTCTCCACCACCTACTACCCCATTCTCCACCACCTACTACCCCATTCTCCACCACCTACTTCCCCATTCTCCACCACCTACTACCCCATTCTCCACCACCTACTACCCCATTCTCCACCACCTACTACCCCATTCTTCACCACCTACTTCCCCATTCTTCACCACCTACTCAGAACACAGCTGAGGGCTCAAGTATCAGGTTTTCTCCTCGGCAATCATCAGCTTCACACACACAAAAATACCGTGTGGTTCAGAATATTAAGGACCGAGGGTAATTGCAGGTGCATAGTGGGTGTCCGTCGCCCATCACGGTAATCAAGGACCACACTTTTTATGCAACACTTTATGCAACACTCGGTGGGTTGGTTTTTAAAGCCGGAGGTACAGCGTAATTAACTAGGTGTCTGTGGGCCGGTGTATAGGTGGGTTGTGTGGTGAGGTTTGGGGTGTTGTGCTCTTGGAATGTGCTTCAAGTGTGTGTTTGGAGTGTGTGCTTCAAGTGTGTGTTTGGAGTGTGTGCTTCAAGTGTGTGTTTGGAGTGTGTGCTTGAAGTGTGTGTGTGGCGCAAGCATTTGACTCATACGTTAGACTGCGTGCAATGACATCTAACAACCTGGTTGACCAGAATGTCAAACGCAAGGTTGAACATTTGGCTGAACAGAAGGCCCAATTAGACAATGGGCCGCGGGAACAAACCAAGCTAACCTGAAGGTAAGCCGGGGAACAGATTTTGTTGGGGTAATATCTTGATCCTTAAAGTTGTTACTTGCAGTCGGTCGTATGCCAGCGTATCCATCACAACCTAGCAGATCCAGGACTTCCTGAGAGGCGGGACCAAACAGCCAGAGCTCAACCCCCCGCAAGCACAACTAGGTGAGTAGTTGTTTGCGCATTCCTATTACCTCTTTCTTTCTACTGTAGAATTTTCTGTATTTTTCTTCTATGCTGATCGTCCTCTGATTTTGCGAGAGAGGAGATATTTCATGCATGTTTTGCGCGCTTCGCCTGTCAGATGTTCTGGCCTGTGTGGTGGCTTTTGGTGCTCAGGGCGGACTGTGCTCAGGGCGGACTGTGCTCAGGGCGGACTGTGCTCAGGGCAGACTTCCTCTTTATTTAACTTCCATTTCTCGCGATGAGAAATGTTTTAGGTAAAATGAACAAGAGATTAATTTCCCCAACTGATTCAACTACTGGGCAGCCTCCCCTCCCCCCCTTTCCTCAAGCACCCACATACCTTTCTTTCCCTTCCACTACAAATCATTAAAATATTGGAAAGTCTTTAAACCACACTTGTCAACTCTTGCCCTGCTGTTACGTTTAGCCCACCACCTTCCCCAAGCCCTAAGTTCTCCTCCACTCACCCTCAGGTAATTATTAACTTTGCCTTCATTTTCAAACCCATCAGACCTTTCCAGTCAGCTCAGAATTCACCAGCCAGCCCCCTGCAGGAAGCCCAATTTATATCAGATACTTCTTGATAGTCCAAACTCCTCTGAAGAGCCCCATGTAGCCAGCCCAGCCCACCAGTGCCTGGAAGGGTTGAGGTACTCACACAGGAGATTAACACAAGCCAACTATCATTACCTCCTGGTTAATTGTTGTAATCAATTATACCTTGCAATAACGCTGAGCCAGTGAGACGTGGTGTCTTGCAGTGTTGTACAGGGCAGGTGAGACATGGTGCCCTGCAATGTTGCACAGGGCAATGTTATCTTTTATGGCTGTGTTCAATGTCACAGCTGGTCATGTTTATGCTCTTGTTATAGGCGAAGGACTTGTCCAGAAGCAATAATGAATGAGTTTGTTGGTTCTGTGGTAATTGGTTGGCTGGCTTAAGGCATATCTGTCACACACATTGGTAAAAGATCATTTGTGTCACTGTTCATGTAGACTGGGTCCTTACCTGAATTTTACCTATACGGGATGGGATTCCTAGATGGGATTCGGGAGATCTACGCCCTAAACCTGGCCAGGCTAGACTTGTGAGAGCTTGGACCAACAGACTGTTGCTTGGAGCAGCCCTCAGGGCGACATATACACTACAAACCGGTTGCTCTAGCATTTCTACAAATGGGCAGCTTCTTTCATCCTGATGCGCCTGTTCACCTAGCAGTAAATACGTACCTAGGAGTTGCTACGGGCTGCTTCCTGGGTGTGTGTGATAAAAAGGAGGCCTGGTCGAGGACCGGGCTGCGGGGACGCTAAGCTCCGAAATCATCTCAAGATAACCCCTCTTTTTTCACTATCAAGAACACCCTCCCCCCCTCCTTCACCATCAAGAAGAAAACTTATGAACTTCTCCACTCAGTTGGCCGCCTCTGCCCCACTCTAATACTGATGGAAGGTGTCTTCTCTCTTACACACCTTTCCTCATTACCCTTTCTCACCATCCCCTCTTGTTCTGTGTCCCCTCACTCCCTCCTTCACCCTACTCTTCCTCTCTATGTATGTCTCACCACAAATTCCTAGCCTTTTCCTCAAACCATATCCATCCAACTTTCCGTCTCTATTACTCCCACTCCCCCTTCTCTCTTCCTTCTGTTCCACTGTTGCTCCCAGCAACGCTAGACAGGCGTCGACGTGTGGCAGGTAAATAATATACCTGCACTCTTTTGTACCTGTATCTGTACCTCTCTTGTTGGTTACCTGTACCTGTCTCCATCACCTTCTTCACTACAGAGTCCCTCGTCCTCACAGCCTGCCATCCGCCGGGGGGTAGCTGATCTAGTCCTCCCTCCCTTCCTGTGGTAAAATACAGTCTTCTCTCCCCCTTTCGTCACGGACGAGCTTATAGTCCCCACCACTTCGTGAAGTACTGGCTTACAGTCCCTCTTACTTCAAGGACGAGTCTCACTACTTCAAAAGGAAGCTCATACTCAGACCAGCCTTCAAGACCCGGTCACTCCGTCAAGGACCAGCTCCCGCTCCAGCCTCAAACGGCCCACAGCATTCCGAGGTTACAGCATAGTTCGCTTTTACAACCCGGGAAATATGCTAATTGTTTCATGCCCAGAGTCGTTGAGACGACTTTTTTCCCAGTGTCTTCTTGCCCTTAACGCTTTCATTACGTCCTCCCCTCCCCCCCCTCTTTCTCTCTCTCTCTCTCTCTCTCTCTCTCTCTCTCTCTCTCTCTCTCTCTCTCTCTCTCTCTCTCTCTCTCTCTCTCTCTCTCTCTCTCTCTCTCTCTCCAATGCCTCTCACTATTCTGCCCTACTATTACCTATTAACCTCTTAGTCTTAAACTATCAAATAGGTTAGGAATGGCGGTGAAAAGTCAACACTAAAATGGACACTGGGGAAGTCTACTGGGGAAACTGCCACTTACGATGTATATCTTTTGGCTGGAGAGGCACTCACAGGTCGTAAGTGTGGACACGTCACACACTGATCACCCCTTCAACCACCGTCACCACCACTCTCACCACCGTCACCACCACTCTCACCACCGTCACCACCACTCCCACCACCGTCACCACCACTCTCACCACCGTCACCACCACTCTCACCACCGTCACCACCACTCCCACCACCGTCACCACCACTCCCACCACCGTCACCACCACTCCCACCACCGTCACCACCACTCTCACCACCGTCACCACCACTCCCACCACCGTCACCACCACTCCCACCACCGTCACCACCACTCCCACCACCGTCACCACCACTCCCACCACCGTCACCACCACTCCCACCACCGTTACCACCACTCCCACCACCGTCACGACCACTCCCACCACCGTCACCACCACTCCCACCACCGTCACCACCACTCCCACCACCGTTACCACCACTCCCACCACCGTCACGACCACTCCCACCACCGTCACCACCGTCACCACCACTCCCACCACCAGAGAAGAGCAACAACAAAGCAACCAATCCCACATTACTATCAACGAATCAAAATTATATTACCTCCCGAGTTACAAAATTAGAATTAGTTAATTAAGGCAAAATTAAGAGAGGTAATTAGATGGCATCAACAGGGCTTAACTGTGATAATCTACACTACATAAACTTCACTAAATCTCTGCACTCTGGGTGTGTTATGTTTTCAGGGCAGAGTTCTAGTTCCTGGGCCCCGTCCTTACATGTGTACTCACCTCATTATGAATAGCAGCACCACGACACAACATCCGTCGACCCATCACTGCCCCATCACCCAGCTGCCCATCTTGGGTATTCTCACAGATAAAACAGAGATGATTTGACAGATACTCATATATCTATATAGTATATGAGGAAGTAATGAGAGAGAGGAGGAGGAGGAGAATGAATTACCAGAGCTGTAGCAAAGATAGATGGGTAGCAAAAGCCAACATGGCCGAATAGGGAGGGTTAAAGAATAGGGAAAGCGTGTAGGAATGCGGTCATATGGCAGGCGGAGAGAGGTGCCCAGATGCCGTGACACTATGGCATGACACGACATGACAGGTTGAGCGGTGGGAGGGCAAACCCGTGTAGACATGACTGGTGCCTGTACTAACTGCACCAATGGTGACGGGCAGCTGGTATGTGAAGGTGTGCCAGGTGGAGACTGGCGCAGGGCGCGTGGTATGGGGCATGACAAGAGGCATGGCACAGGAGATGTGGCATGGGGCATGATAGATGTGGCATGAGGCATGACACAGATGTGTAACAATGGAGTGTGAGAGAGAGGGTGGCGGAGGCGTCCTCTATATTAAGTGTTAGGGAATGGGGGAATGGGGGGTAGGAGGAGAGGGTGAAGTAGGAGGCGTGTGGAGGGAGAGAGGGGGTGGTGAAGGGGGTTGCAGAGGAAGAGGGGGAAATGAGAGAATATAGGAGGGAGGATGAGGGAAGGAGTGTTACCATGGCGACCAGAGGAATGCAAGGACGGGCAGAAACCTCACTTTCCTGCCTGCGCAACAATCATGGATGACCAGACACCCGAACTGTTGGTGGTTGCAACTTGCATTCCGAGTTAAACATCACATTCCCGACTGAGCAGTGGTGCAATACGTGCCTATCAAGTCTCATCTTGCACACACTTATCTCTTAAGTGCACTTACTCTACTCTTACTGTACATACAGACACATTGCCCATCCTTGTGTTGATCTCACTCTACACACAGCCACTCAAGTCCAGCACACAGATGATGTGTCCCTCTCCAGGCGGAGCGAGGTACGACTCGATGGGTTTTAAAAGTTAAAACTTAAGATCTTCAAAACTTAAAACAAACTTAAGAACAAAATATCCCACAACGTCATCACTACTTTATCAACAAACCTAAACCCAACCCAATCAATCCACCCCAACCCAATCTAATGCAATCCAACCCACCCTACCTCAGCCCAATTCAACTAAACCCGACCCATTCCAACCTAATGGAAATAAGAGATAAAGTGCTGTGTTTTATATATAGTGATGAGGGGTGTGGCGCCATAATTTTTGCTAGATATATATTTTTTTCG
>NC_091218.1:17867909-17877909 GCF_040958095.1 Procambarus clarkii | reverse complement strand
CATAGATGCGCTCTCTCTCTCTCTGTCTCTCTCTCTCTCTCTCTCTCTCTCTCTCTCTCTCTCTCCGTTCTACTCTCACGATATTTTTCCCTGTATACCAGATGAGGGTTTGCTCTTTGAAGTTATTTGATATCTTTCTGTCCAACGTTTTTAAAGTGCCGTGGAAGAAGGCCGAATATGTAATTATACGGTAAAGGAATTTTACTCTCACAAATATTCACATGGAAGACACTTGGGGGTCGAGGAAGTAAGAGAGAGAAAGTAAATGGAAGAGCTAGAGGAAGAGGAGGAAGGGAAGGATATAACGACTCCACGCAGGCACTGCATATTTCAGGATTGGTCTGACATTGGTTGCACATCGTCGGTGACCGGAATTCTGTAAGGTTTTTCGATGTTATCAAAGGCCAAATACTGAGCTTCCCCAGGATGTAACCCATAACAGTTTGTCTAGCTCCTGGGTACCTATTTACTGCCAGGTGAACAGAATTATCAAGTGTAAGAAAACGTTCCCGAGGCTGGAGCTGCATACTCCAGGATTGGTCTGACATAAGTGGTATACAAGGTCCTGGACGATTCCTTACACAAGTTTCTAAAGGCAGTTCTTATCATGGACAATCTAGCATATGCCGCTGATGATATCCTTCTGATGTGGGCTTCTGGGGACAGGTGCGGTGTGATATCAATCCCCTGATATTTCTTTCTATTTGAGCGTTTGTGTGTGTGTGTGTGTGTGTGTGTGTGTGTGTGTGTGTGTGTGTGTGTGTGTGTGTGTGTGTGTGTGTGTGTGTGTATTCACCTAGCTGTGCTTGCGGGGGTTGAGCTCTGCTCTCTCGGCCCGCCTCTCAACTGTGGGACCCAAATGTGGGACTCATATATATTATCAAAATATATTTACATGCTTTTGAATACCATGATGGCATTTGAATATATGAATTATTCAGAAGTGTTGTGTATTAAAATGTGTAGGTACGTACCTTGTGGTGGAGTCAGGCGGTCAGTAAGATGGGTGACTGTTCCTTCTGAGGCGCCTACACTCCATCTTACTGAATATCTGCTTCCTTCAGTGCATCTTGCTTTCTTCCTTGGCTGGATCATTGATTGTTTTGCTTAGTCTAGTTACAACTTGTACCGCCACTCACTGTCCCCTTGTTATTTCCCTCTCTCACTTGTTCCTCCTCCTCCCTCTACTTCAAAGACTTGACAAATTTCTCGTATGTAATGATTCACCCCCCCCCCTCTTTTCCGGCAGCTCTTGTCCTCCTCTTCCACTCTTGTTTCTCGTCTCCCATCTTCCTTCCCTCTATTAATAGGTTCTCTTTCTCTTTTCTTCGACCTGTTACAGGTTCCCTTCTGCGATACATTTTTCCAGTTTTGTGTTCTTCTCTCTCTCTCCCTCTTTCTCCCACGCCTCCATCTTCATTCGATCTTTCTACTTCCCCTTCCACATCTGTTCATTCTCAGTTTCACCTTTCCCTTTCTCTCTTCGTTTTACCTCTCTTCTCCCTTCCATCCCTCCCTCCCTCCCCTTGAGAAGCCTTCCCTGGCACTCCAGTGACACATGACAATTAACACGGCACTCATTTAGACTACTCCTCCTTCACCCTCTCCTTCAGGCATGTCCTCGACCCCCCATTCCACTCCCCACCCCCTCCCCTCCTTCCCCACTTTGCAGCGCTGGGAGGTTCATAAGGGCGTCTCTTGAAGGTTAACAAGGGATTATTCTCTCTAATGGTGGACAACATAGGGCTGAATTCTTTTAGATAGGTGCCGGTCCATGTTTGGGCGAAGGAGAGACGGAATATTTGTTGTCGTTGTTGCTAAGTCTCCTCCTCCTTGCCCTCATCTACTCCCCCCCCCCTCACTTGAGAAAATCATTCACAAACGAATAATATCATTTTGTCTGAAACAATCCACCATCCTGTCAACTCAATCAACTCTATTTCTCGGGCACTGACTTATCTCTGCTCACTCCTACTTCTTCAGATATATAAACTAAATTATTAGAAAATGCAAGTTAAGGATTTTGAGTGACATAATATAACGGATCTACAGAACAGGATAACACCTGTTCATCAGAGATGCCTTCAGCTACATATTTGGGATTAAGAAGGAACTGCTATCACAGACAGAGATGGCTTACTGGCAGGCATTTTGAGTCCACCTGAAGTCAGAGCTATGTTCTATAATCTGAGTGTTGGGAGTGATTTTGAGCCGGAAAAGTCCCAGAATCTGTTGACGTAGAATGCCGAGGGTGTGCAAATTTCTGTAGCTTCGTGGTGTGATTAATTTGTATTAGTTCTGCTTGTAATTGTCGTCTTATCATTCTAATTTTGTAATATAAATTGTGCCAATGACTGTCTTTCTGCTCTGATGGTAAACCTCACTGTTTTTTCCAATATATATCACCTTTCAAATTATAAACTAAATGATATTTTATGCCAGAAATGTGTGATTTAGACTGCTGTAGACCTGATTAGTCCAGCCAGTATTGTAATTAGTCCAGCCAGTATTGTAATTAGTCCAACCAGAATTATATTTAATCCAGCTTGTACTGTAATGATTTGCACAAGTTATTACGAATAGTTTGTGATTCTGGTAATGACAACGTCTATGTGCTGCGTTATTATGAGTACATGTAATTAATGTACTGTACTCTCTTGTAAACTTTCCAAATTATAAATGTAAAATTATTTATGAATAAAGATCTTGATTTTATTTGATCTGATTGTTAAAGTCGTTATTGTTGCTGTTGTTATCGCTGCTGTTGCTGTTGTTGATGCTAATGTCATTGTTGTTGTTAAAGATTCGCTACCGGGCTCACCACAGCCCGTGCTACTTGGGCTACTGTTGTCGTTGTTGTGACTACACTAATGTCTGCTCTCTCCTCCACGTGCATTACATGGTGGGAACTGTATTTTGTGCAATGCCACACACACACACACACAGGCGGGTCCAAAGAGCCAGAGCTCAACCCCCGCAAGCTCAACTAGGAGAATACATATTGGGGGAAGGGGGGAGAGGGGTGATGAACACATGGTGGCAGCGGTGGGAAGAGAGGAAGCATCTTGTTTACATCTCACCAACAGCAACAGTCCGTTTATCCAAGCTGTGTAAAAACTTGCTCGAGTCAGACAGTAAGTTTTGAAGATGAACATAGAACAAATACTCATAAGTAAAATCTTTATATTTATAGGACCCCTTAAGAGAAGCTGGTGAAGAGGAGTTGAGAGGTGGTGATTCAGTGTTTGTACGGAGAGGCGGGGGGGGGGGGATATTCGGGAGACGGAGGCTGGAGGTCTCTGATCAGGTGTACTGGGTGGTGGTCGCGTCAACCAGGCTGTTAGATGCCGCTGCTCGCAGTCAAGACATGAATTACAGCCTGGTTGATCAGGAATCCCTTGGAAGTGATTATCAGTTCTCTCTTGGACACTGTAAACGAACGGGGTAGTTGTGCCTCTTATGTTTAGAGCGAGATTTGAGTTGATTAATTTTGCCCCTGGAGGGTTAGGTTATTGGGCAGCGCCACCCATCCTGTGAGCGGACACACCACCATAGCAGCATGTACAACACTCCCCCAATAGGAAGAAACCCCCGCTGGGTTGTTCATCCTGTCACTTGTACCCAGACACAGTTGGGCACAGTGACTGGGTACTTAACTGTCTCCGCCTACCCATCCAGTAGGCGGAAGCTGTTGAAAATTTTGTCACGTGTATGAAATACCAACAGTAAGCAAACTTTGGATATTTGACAAAGATTTCTGGTAGTACTGTACATCGTTTTGAAAACAAACATTGGGAACCTGGAATATTAATATGATATTTAAAGCGTTAACAATAATTTCTGGTGTTTGATTGAGTGAATTCCTGCAGTATTTACATATGTCGCATATTTATGCATATTTATATGTTACATATGTCTCTAGGTCATTATTATGACCTGGAGATCTAAAAATCACCACATCTAAAAATATTAGAGAGAGACTGGTTCCAAAACTGGTATAATGAATTAATTTGTTGCGAGACCAGGAGGGTGGCACAGTGTGCAAAATAGACCCATTGATTAGCGCAATAACTGCACTAAGAGGCAATTCTGTAATCATAAAGGAGCCAAGGCTTTTCAACACCCTCCTCTTAATTGCATGGAAAATTACCAACAGACCTCTAATTGTATTTAAGACGGAGCTTGATAAACGTCTCCAGGGGGGGTACCTGATCAACCAGGCTGTTATGCCTACATCGGGGTGTGAGCTTACATTGGCCACTTGGCGAGTATTCTGAAGATCAATAGAGTTCTACCTCAGCGTAGCTATTGTACCTCTATGTTGCTATGGCTATGGGGGCTATTTTGCATATCCTTATATGCCTACTGGTTTCATGGGATATAGTCTTCGTGTTAGTGAAAGCGCGTTGAAGTCTCGAGCCTCTGATGTTAGTAGAGTTCTCTCTTAAGAGTACCTGCTTGATGGAATTCTGGGAGTTCTTCTACTCCCCAAGCCCGGCCCGAGGCCAGACTTGACAGTTTACCTATTGCACCTCTAAAACAGCCACCACACAGTGGCTGCCAGGATCTGATTGGTCTACCGTTACCTGTGGCAGGTGGCTACAGGTGACGGACCTCCCAATCCTGAGCACTCCAGCTGCAAACTCTGTGAGCAGGAATTGGGGCGTGATCTCCGACACTACATTACTGAATGTCCAGTCAATAGACTGGACATTCTTGTAAATAACGTGTTCTTGTAAAATTCGTGTTCTTGTAAATAACCTCAGAACTCACCCAAAGAATACCAGTGAAGTCTACTGATCACATGCATGAATAAGTATCCTGCGAGATAGATATCTTAGTGCTGCATGGCTAGTTCTTGACACAAACTCAACTAACATCAACAAATTTTTCAACTAACAAATTTATGAAGCATGTGAAGTGTTTCCTAAGGAGGTGACGTCCTCACCGCCTCCCTACATCGTTATGGAGGAGCCTTAACGACCAAATGATGAGGTTTTAACTACAACCTCTTGTGTCCTATGTTAGTGGAGCTGTTTTATGTATGGTGTGTGTGTGTGTGTGTGTGTGTGTGTGTGTGTGTGTGTGTGTGTGTGTGTGTGTGTGTGTGTGTGTGTGTGTGTGTATTCACCTAGTTGTGCTTGCGGGGATTGAGCTCTGCTCTTTCGGCCCGCTTCTCAACTGTCAATCAACTATTTCTACTACTACTACCATTTTTTTCACACCACACACACACACCCCAGGAAGCAGCCCGTGACAGCAGAGTAACTCCCAGGTACCTATTTACTGCTAGGTAACAGGGGCATAGGGTGAAAGAAACTCTGCCCATCGTTTCTCGCCGGCGCCCGGGATCGAACCCGGGACCACAGGATCACGTGTCCAGCGTGCTGTCCGCTCGGCCACCGGCTCCCTGTGTGTGTGTGTGTGTGTAGTAATGTGTAATTACCTAAGTGTAGTTACAGGATGAGAGCTACGCTCGTGGTGTCCCGTCTTCCCAGCACTCTTTGTCATTTAACGCTTTGAAACTACTGACGGTTTTAGCCTCCACCACCTTCTCACTTGTTCCAACCATCAACCACTCTACACAACTGAATTTCTTCTTCACAAGGCAGCTTTATTTCCTTAGTTTCAATCTATATTGTCTCCTTGAACTTGCAGTTTTCACAAATTCTTCGTTGTCAATTTTGTCGATTTATGTTACTATTTTGTATGTAATGATTGTCACATATTTTTCTTCTATTTTCAACCTGGTATATTTAACACCCTTAGCCTATCCTCGTAGTTCATGTTTTTAATTCCGGGAGCCATTTAGATGGGCGTCTTTGTACCTTTTTATAATTTATTGATGATCTAGAGACATGGGCACCATGCAACCGCTGCATATTCCAATTTTGGTCTCACAAAGGTCGTGAACAGTTTCTTTACTATTTTATGCATATCATAAAGAGAGAGCTATCCATATATTTAAAAGCTATTCTGAAGTTGGAAAGCATTGCATAGGCTCCTCGCACATTGCTCTTAATGTGATCCTCAGATTATAGTTTTCCATCCAGAACCACCCTGGAACAGTTCATACCTGATCAACCAGGTTGTGATTCATACGTCAGGTTGCAAGCAGCTGCATCCAACAGCCTTTGTTGACCTGTCCAACGACCAGGAGGCCTGGTCGAGGACCGGGCCGCGGGGACGGTAAGCCCCGAAATCATCTCAAGGTGGTAAGGTGGTGGCTGGGAGTGTTAACCCATAACCTGTGTTATGGGTTCGAGTCCCCTCAGAGTTGTTTTTATCACATAATGTAACAAATGCACATATAATGTAACATAAATAAAGTTATGTACACCAACAAATAACGTAAAGTCTCAACCTGAGCGTTTGAAATCTACTTCTGCCAATCACCATCCAGGTTCAATCTGCGTAAGCCAATCGCTATCAATTACGTCAGCCCACCGTGAGCCAATCACAACAGGACCCCTTCATCCAGCAACCAATTAGCGCAATGAATTATGAGCGGGGATTGTGACGTCACCGAGAGAGACGCAGCCGCCGTCTCACTGCACGGAGCAAAAGGCGGGAAAAATCCCAACCTTAAATCCGGATTAAAGACAGAAAAAAAATCCCCCCGGCGTCATAAAATTTCCAGGAATTCCTCTCGTGTTTAGGGGAAAAAAGGGGAAGGAAGGTTGAAGCCTCTTTGTATTCACGAGTGCATAATGGGAGAGAATAGGGCGTAATGTGAGTGAATAGGGACCTCCGACACACCACTTCACTAAACACACATTAACTTTTAATTCTCTCTGTAAATCTTTGTCGCCTCCCCCCCCCCTCTCACTCTCTTGGAGTCCTTCAGGAAGACCATTGAAGCCTCAGGTACTCCGCGACTGTGAAGAGTAATGCCTCACTGCTGTCCAGGAGACGATATTAACTGTGCAACATTTACATTATTGCCTGCTATACTGAGAGAGAGAGAGAGAGAGAGAGAGAGAGAGAGAGAGAGAGAGAGAGAGAGAGAGAGAGAGAACTCATCTAGTTGTGCTTGCGGGGGTTGAGCTCTGGCTCTGTGTGGGTGTGCATGTGTGTGTGTGTGTGTGTGTGTGTGTGTGTGTGTGTGTGTGTGTGTGTGTGTGTGTGTGTGTGTGTGTGTGTGTGTGTGTGTGTATGTGTGTGTGTGTGTGTGTGTGTGTGTTTATACATCTCACATTATATACATTATACATCTCACAAATGATTAACATTAAATTTACTCTAACATGATTAAGTTAAGAAAACAAAACACAACAAATCATACAGAAGCTACGTAAAGCCAATACGATTTGTCTTTGATATTATTAATTCCAAATTATTATTGACATTATTGTGCTCGCTACGGGCACTGTCAAGTGAGTTTCTGGTTGGCGGGCGTGTCCTCAGACAGGTGGTAGAGTCCGGGTAGATTGGTGGTAGAGTTCGGGTAGAGGGTAGATCCGAATATTCACAAACATCATTGTTTATGAATAATAAGTCTAGTATGTTTTCGTACCTAGTTGGTTCTGTAATCAGTTGACTGAGCGAGAATTTGTCACAGAATCACAAAAGATCTCTGACCTGTGGTTGATTATTTCCAGGTTGGTTTCCCCTGCTATGATATTTTTTTGCCATTTCTCCATCTTAGACTTGGTAGACTGAAGTCACCAAGGAAGATAATATCTGGAGCTGGGTTTGCTACGTTATCAAGGATGTTCTCTATTTTGTGCATCTGCTTTGTGAATTCCTCAACCGTTGTATCTGGCGGCTTATATATTAGAATAATAATTAGGTTTATTTTTTCTACCTTAATTCCAATTACCTCTACCATCTTATTGGTTGAGATTAGTAGCTCTGTGCATACCAGGTCCACTTTAATATACAGAGCTACAGGGACTTACCAATGAACTTAGTTTCTCTATCTATATCAATTATTGTTTGGTATCCAGATTTCACTATCCATATAATCTTTCGTATGAGCTTCCATAGTGTTATCATATGAAAACTGTACAAAACTAGTTAGTTCTAAACAAAAAAAATTATCTTTCACTGACTTAATCTAGTCAGTAGTTACCTTCTCACCCTCCTCTTTCCCCCCCGTTTTCTACGAATGAAAAGTTATTAGGGGTAACAGAGGGAAAGAAGAGGAACTAGCCCATTAGATCAGGAGAGCTGTAATTATGGGAGGCAGAGAGAGGGGGCCGTATAGCGTGTGGTACAAACGCACATACACATGCGTGTATGTGCGTTTGTAATTATCAAATTATGTATGGGGGAAGGGAGACGCTATTTAATGCATATACATTAAAAAAAGAAACGAAATCGATTTTGGATATTTACAAAAAAAAATAAAAATCGATAACATGGTGTCTCAGACTGGTGAGAGAAGGGTAGGAGGCGTGAGGGAAGAAGGGAAGAAGGGAAAGGATGGGAGGAGGAGGAGGAGACAAAGGAAAAGAGAAGTTATGAGAGGGAGTAGCGAAGAAGAGAAAAGGTAGAAAAGTGCTTTAGGAAATATGCTGCGAAGCTAAATTGTAATATAAATTTGCATCCACGTATTCTTCACTATGCTGCAGTATGACTCAGCATCCTCCACTATGCTCCAGTATGACTCAGCATCCTTCACTATGCTCCAGTATGACCCAACGTAACTGAACGTAGCACACAATGTTCTAAAATCCTTCAACATGTTTAAGTATTTTGAAGCATCCGTACACAGGTTGCAGTATATCGCGTATTATATCCTACAGCATACACGTCCAAAAAAGCTCGACTATGCTCCAACATCTTACAATAGGATCTAGGCGTAATATACCATAAAATCTGTCAATATGCATCAGTATATTTAATACTGCAGTCCGGAACTGGAGCTCCTAAGGGCAGTTCGATATTACCTTCAACCTCGTTCTGACAGTTTCTGCGACGGCGCTGGAACCAATCGTATTGGCGTTTGCCTTAAAATTGGAGACTTTCGGCGCCATGAAGAAAAGGCGCCTTTGCTTTGGGCGCAACCTTTGCGCCCTGGAGAGGCCACTCTAGACCGACAACCAGAGCACAAATCCATAGTCTCCTGAGACTGATTTTACTATTTAATTCCTCATTCAATAAGCATCAGTGTGTATTATGCTCCAGAATGTCCAATATTTATCACATTATGTCCCTATTTCCTATTTTATTTCAATATGCCCCATTATGTCCCAGGTCTAACATATATGTGCCACATAGAGCATCAACACATGGCTCGACACATGTGTCTGTGTCGATGTGTATGTAGAGCCCTCTGTACAGTTCCCACCAGACACTCCCAGTATCCCAGTATGCTCTTAATCGATTTAAAACTTGCAAGACCCAGTCTGGCCAACCCTCCAAGAGAGAGAGAGAGGGAGAGAGAGAGAGAGAGAGAGAGAGAGAGAGAGAGAGAGAGAGAGAGAGAGAGAGAGAGAGAGAGAGAGAGAGAGAGAGAGAGAGAGAGAGAGAGAGGAGAGAGAGGAGAGAGAGAGAGAGAGAGAGAGAGAGAGAGAGAGAGAGAGAGAGAGAGAGAGAGAGAGAGAGAGAGAGAGAGAGAGAGAGAGAGAGAGAGAGAGAGAGAGAGAGAGGAGAGAGAGGAGAGAGAGAGAGAGAGAGAGAGAGAGAGAGAGAGAGAGAGAGAGAGAGAGAGAGAGAGAGAGAGAGAGAGGAGAGAGAGAGAGGAGAGAGAGAGGAGAGAGAGAGGAGAGAGAGAGGAGAGAGAGAGGAGAGAGAGAGGAGAGAGAGAGAGAGAGAGAGAGAGAGAGAGAGAGAGAGAGAGAGAGAGAGAGAGAGAGAGAGAGAGAGAGAGAGAGAGAGAGAGAGAGAGAGAGAGAGAGAGAGGAGAGAGAGGAGAGAGAGGAGAGAGAGAGAGAGAGAGAGAGAGAGAGAGAGAGAGAGAGAGAGAGAGAGAGAGAGAGAGAGAGAGAGAGAGAGAGAGAGAGAGAGAGGAGAGAGAGAGGAGAGAGAGAGGAGAGAGAGAGGAGAGAGAGAG
>NC_091218.1:17827909-17865409 GCF_040958095.1 Procambarus clarkii | reverse complement strand
AAACCTAACCAACCTAGGCCTAATACATGCTATCGTAGGCCTAATATTTATGAGATATACTAGGCCTAGGAATATTTTAGTTTGGTTTTTAGATTAATTTTTTCCGAACTCTACAACAAAAGGTAAGAAACGAGGTTTACTGGGCTCCATTACTACATACTGGTACGATCGACCACATGGCTACAAAACCACTATCAAAACTATCAATTATAGTATCTATATAACTATCAAGATGGGTTGAAAAATTCACTGATGGAGGAAGACCCTATACATTATAGCCTATACCTACCTTGTGTCTACTCTGTGTAGCTTCCTGGGATCAACGACCTCGCGGCCCGATCTCCAATCAGGCCTACCAGGTAGTCATCTGGTCAGCCAGGCTGTTGGACGCGGCTGCTCGCAGCCTGGTTGATCAGACATTCTTTGGAAATGTTTGTACATATTATACGACATATATAACAATATATACAATATAACCTCCCCCACCACCCTGTACCCCCCATAATATAACCTCCCCACCACCCTGTACCCCACAATATAATCTCCCCCACCACCACTATATAACCTCCCCACCACACAGTTAATAACCACTCCCTGTCGACCCAAAAAATCCCCGCCAAGTTGGCCCAAGTCCCACTAATTCCGGGTTAGCGAATCGCGACATTGGGAACTTCTTGGTAATGTAGGGAGAAGACGTGAGGGGGGGGGGGGATAAAGGGAAGGAGATAATGGGAAGGGGATAACGGGAAGGGGATACTGGGAAGGGGATAAATGGCGGAATGAGACAGAAAAGGATCAACAAAACTATGCTTGCATCTTTCAACACAAAAGCGTTTACACCCAAACACCTGTAGTGAGGGGGTGGAATGTGTGATTATGAAAGAAGGGAGGGTAGGAAGGGGAAAGAGGATGGGAAGGAAGCAGGGCTGTGAAGAAGGGGAAGAGTGCAATATAAAAAAAATCCTAAAAAACTTTAAGTAATAACAAAAGGAAAAGGAGCATTCATCATCAGTTCTCCACTCTCTCCTCCTCTTCCTCACTCTCATCTTCCCTACACTTACATCCTTCAACCACTTTAGCCACTCTTTCCCCTCTTCCCTTATTTATTCCTCTCCCGTACCCCCTATTCCCCCACTCTTTCCTTGCTCCTCAAAACATTCTGATAAAGACTGCGTCTACATGCTACTGTGGCTATTGTGCAACTAATGCACTTTTATGTAAACATTCCCAATTATAAATTTACAACCATTTCTGAATGAATTTTGAATTTCATTTATTATTTCCAAATCTTTCATTACCCCTTCTCCCTTCCCCTCCCTCTAAATCTTCCCCACCTTTCCTCCCCCACACCCGCACTACCCCCATCTTTCCCTGCACCCCTTCCCCATAAAATCAAGCCAAACACCCATCCCGCCAGCCAAGTGGGCCGCTCATCGCCCGGTGGGGAAAATACCGCTCGCTCACCCACTCCTCTGAGGCAGTTTTTCCCCTGGCGAGGCCCCGGCAGGGGAGAAGTTAGCACCACTCACAGAGGCCAAGAACCGACACTAATGCTTAATTTTCTTGTGTTGAGGCAAGAGGGAATGAAGTGGCGGGGAGATAAACACTGTGGTGGGGGAAGATGGTCTGGGTATCAAGTATATATATTTGTGGGGGAATATACACAGTAGGGGAATGGTCCGGTATATAGAGGTGCAAGTAGTGAAGGTATAGTGATTATATAGTGAAGGTAGAAGGTAGTGAAGGTAGTAGTGAGTATATACAGTGGTATATATACTTTGGTGAATATATAATCTCTGATGCAAATGCACGTCTGTATAGGTATATATGTGTGGAAAAACTATATGTGAAAAATAGAGAATGCTTATCGCGTTTTCGGCTTAATGTGCCTTTATCAGAGCAAAGTAGAATGACAGATTTGATTCTACTTTGCTCTGATGAAGGCGAAATAAGCCGAAAACGCGTTAAGTATTCTCTATTCATTTCACAATATAAATGGGGATATTGTCCAGTATTTTAGATTAACAAAAATATGGCCGGGAAGTATCCACTAGTAATAATGGAGAGGAAAAAACTGAACAAGGGTGGGGGAGAACGCACACAATGGTGGGGAAGAAAAGAGCAAGTATCAGGGAGAAACTAACAACTGTCAGGGAGAAAATAGCAAAAGCTAGGGAGAAAATAGGCAGTAGCGGGGAAAAAGTACTCAGTGAGGATAAAACAATGAGGAGGTAGAGACAAATGCACTGAAATGCTAGGGGAAAAAGTTAAGAAGTGGCGGGGAGGAAAAAACCTCCAGACATGGACATCCCATTAACAGATTTATATAAAAAGTATTATTGAGAGAGAGAGAGAGAGAGAGAGAGAGAGAGAGAGAGAGAGAGAGAGAGAGAGAGAGAGAGAGAGAGAGAGAGAGAGAGAAGAGAGAGAGAGAGAGAGAGAGAGAGAGAGAGAGAGAGAGAGAGAGAGAGAGAGAGAGAGAGAGAGAGAGAGAGAGAGAGAGAGAGAGAGAGAGAGAGAGAGAGAGAGAGAGAGAGAGAGAGAGAGAGAGAGAGAGAGAGAGAGAGAGAGAGAGAGAGAGAGAGAGAGAGAGAGAGAGAGAGAGAAGAGAGAGAGAGAGAGAGAGAGAGAGAGAGAGAGAGAGAGAGAGAGAGAGAGAGAGAGAGAGAGAGAGAGAGAGAGAGAGAGAGAGAGAGAGAGAGAGAGAGAGAGAGAGAGAGAGAGAGAGAGAGAGAGAGAGAGAGAGAGAGAGAGAGAGAGAGAGAGAGAGAGAGAGAGAGAGAGAGAAGAGAGAGAGAGAGAGAGAGAGAGAGAGAGAGAGAGAGAGAGAGAGAGAGAGAGAGAGAGAGAGAGAGAGAGAGAGAGAGAGAGAGAAGAGAGAGAGAGAGAGAGAGAGAGAGAGAGAGAGAGAGAGAGAGAGAGAGAGAGAGAGAGAGAGAGAGAGAGAGAGAGAGAGAGAGAGAGAGAGAGAGAGAGAGAGAGAGAGAGAGAGAGAGAGAGAGAGAGAGAGAGAGAGAGAGAGAGAGAGAGAGAGAGAGAGAGAGAGAGAGAGAGAGAGAGAGAGAGAGAGAGAAGAGAGAGAGAGAGAGAGAGAGAGAGAGAGAGAGAGAGAGAGAGAGAGAGAGAGAGAGAGAGAGAGAGAGAGAGAGAGAGAGAGAGAGAGAGAGAGAGAGAAGAGAGAGAGAGAGAGAGAGAGAGAGAGAGAGAGAGAGAGAGAGAGAGAGAGAGAGAGAGAGAGAGAGAGAGAGAGAGAGAGAGAGAGAGAGAGAGAGAGAGAGAGAGAGAGAGAGAGAGAGAGAGAGAGAGAGAGAGAGAGAGAGAGAGAGAGAGACAGACAGAGAGACAGAGAAGGGGAGGTTAAGAAGGGTAGCCATTAGCAGGAATACATGGTCTCTTACAGAGAAGGATATGAAGGACATATGGTCGAAGGCTCGCCCGCTAACACACTTAACTTCACCCATACACGCATGTGGTGGTAGACACAGTAGAACTGATAGACACAGTAGAAGTGGTAGAGGTAGTGTAGACACAGTAGAAGTAGTAGAGGTAGTGTAGACACAGTAGAAGTGGTAGAGGTAGAGTTGATATCTGCTACATAAGCAGGTGGTATTTTTTGCCAAATTTTATCTTTTCATATGACACAAAAGTTAAGGTTTCTGAGAACATTTTAAAATCTAAATATTTTCTTATAGAATTTTATTTTCAATCCTCAAAATATTGACAATACTGGACAGACCTTTTTCTCCTATAAAAAAAACTTAAAAATATATAATCAGATTAATGGAATACAGGTAACTGGAAAGTAATTTGTATAAGTAATATTGTTGATAATTTTTGACACTATTTTCGACGGGAAAATTGTGGATTCTGCATTTGTGGGGAATATTACAAATTATACTATACTAATAGTATTATAATTATACTAATTATACAAATGTATACTTAATATATATTTTTTAGAGAATATATTTAGAGGCAATCCAGACCTGTCTCGTTGTTATTTATTATGTTTATTTATTTCTATTCGTCTCCTGGTTATAGTCTTTCATTTTAAACATTGTCTCTTTGTTACCTTGTTAATTCCCCTTAATATCTCGTATGTTGTTATCATGTCCTTCCCCATCACGGCCACTAAGTCAACTACTGGCCGTCCACAGAACGTACCAAGAACAAGAGATAGTGAAGGTGACGAAAGTGAGAACTGATTTTTATACACCAATTTCAAAATATTTACTTTTTGTTTTAAACTTTCAAGACAATTATCAAAATTCATTTTTTTTTAATTTAGCAAGATAATAAATTTCAAGTTGCATATTTGATAGAAGTGCTTTTTACCTTTCAAATGATAAAATATGTGACTTTGCGCTAATAATATTAGATATTTTATTAAAGAATATAAATAATTATAGTTTTGTTGAAAACTAAAAAGAAAATGGTATGTTTGAGTGCGAATTATTAAAAGCTGTTCCTCCTCGTTAATGACCAAACTATCTAGGCCACAATAACTGCCACTATGTAAGAAGACCTTGCAGCTACAACCAGCAGACTTAGTTTCTACCAGTTCAATCACTGAATCTCAGTCCCATCACTTCACCAGTACCAACATTCCCCTACCACCTCCCCCCACAACCACCACTACCAGCACGTCCCCTGCCACCACTACCAAACAACCAGGAGCGGCCACCACCTACCTCTACCTGGCCACCCAACACAATGACATGAGCGACGTGTGGCAAGCGTGACGTGACCAGCGTGTGGCGACCATGACGTAACGGCTGACACAAGTACACAACACCATTCATAACACGGACATTTCCCCTCCTCACAACAGTGGCCTGTCAGACGTGCTACGGAGGGCTGTATGGCTCCCCTGCGGCATTACTACTTTTCAAATGTCTTCTATTTAAAGGAAAAAAAATATATGTATACTTAATATATATTTTTTAGAGAATATATTTAGAGGCAATCCAGACCTGTCTCGTTGTTATTTATTATTATTATTATTATTAAACAATTTCATTATTTTATATTATCAATATAATCATTACAGTAGTTAGAGACTAACAATGGTTGGGTCTCCAGCCACTAAGCTGCCGGTAATGATGGTAATGCAGTGAGGGGGGGGGGAGGGGGAGTCTGGGGGAGAGATTGGGGGGAGTTTGGGAGAGAGCGTGGGTAGCCTGTGAGGGGGGGAGGGGGGGAGGTCCTGAGCCACCACGGCAGAAGTCCAACAAAAGTCCAACCGCGGCAGTGTGCTAACAGCCCCCCCCCCCCCACGCCACTACTCTAAAAACCACCTCGGACAATAGTCAGAGCACCTGTGATTAACACCAGTGTTTACCTGGGCGCCCGCGGACACCTCAACAGCGCTCACAAGGGAGGAAATTGTTTGGCAGCATCAGAGGAGGAGGAGGATAACGAGGAGAAGAGAAGGAGAGGAGGAGGAGAGAAGGAGAGGAGGAGGAGAGAAGGAAGAGAGAAGGAGAGGAGGAGGAGAGAAGGAAGAGGAGAGGAGGAGGAGAGAAGGAAGAGAGAAGGAGAGGAGGAGGAGAGAAGGAGAGGAGGAGGAGAGAAGGAGAGGAGGAGGAGAGAAGGAGGAGGCGGAGGAAAAAAACACAGGAAAATCGAGTCCACACTGTTCTTAAGGGAATGGGGGTAGTAAGTACTAAGGGAAGGTAGACACCCCTCCCTACTTTTGAGGGGAAGAGGCCGGGGGGGGGGGGGGGTAATCTGTGTGTACTCACCTAACAGTACCTGGAAGGTTAGCCATTAGCTCCTTAGCCCCACCTTTCCTTTACTCTTGTTTCTCGTTGTATATCCTTATTGGTGATGTTTATTTATTTCTATTCGTCTCCTGGTTATAGTCTTTCATTTTAAACATTGTCTCTTTGTTACCTTGTTAATTCCCCTTAATATCTCGTATGTTGTTATCATGTCCTTTCCCATCACGGCCACTAAGTCAACTACTGGCCGTCCACAGAACGTACCAAGAACAAGAGGCAACCACAGTAATGCCAGGAACAACAACGGCTGGAACAGTAGCAGTAAGAACAACTACAGCGACAGTAGCAACATTAACAGCCCTCCCCCCCCTTGTCCGCGTCTCTCAAAAAACCGGCGTTGGGTCGCTGAGAGAGGCCGGGGGGACCCATCAGGAAGAAGCCCAATTATCTCCCTGCAATGACAGAGCAAGCGGGCGGCCCTCTACTGACGGCAGACAGGGCAAGAGGGCGGCCCTCTGCTGACGGCAGACAGGGCAAGCGGGCGGCCCTCTGCTGACGGCAGACAGGGCAAGCGGGCGGCCCTCTGCTGACGGCAGACAGGGCAAGCGGGCGGCCCTCTGCTGACGGCAGACAGGGCAAGAACACGACAGTTGTGACGACCAAGCTAAGAACACGACTGGTGGAACGAGGGCAAAACACGACTGCTATGCGTTGTACTGTATAGTGCCGTCTGACACTGTCTTGACTGTGGCTCCCATTATAAATATCTTCATATTTACCTCAGCACAGGAGCTGGAACTTCCCCGACCATCATATTGTCATGTACTTAGGATAATAAGGCAGTCTAGTTCACACGTCTATAAAACCTTCAATCACGTATTGCAATCACAAATAATTACAAGAGAACTAAAACACCTAACCTAACAATCCTGGATCTAACGACACACACTATTATAATATACATCAGTTGAATTTCAATAAAATACCGTGTTTAGCCACACACTACATTGTTGATGCGTGTATGGAGTCGGTCGCAGCTTGGACAAGCATTGCCTGAGGATTGGTTGATTTTCCATTCGTAAACGAACTGCTAGGACCTAACCGGTTGTGAGGGATGTTAGGAGTGTTTTTTCATTTACAAACAGAGACGATTTTTGTTATTTCGAGACCATACTTATATATATTGCACCTATGGGGGAGGTTTTATACCATTACAAAATACACTACTAGTCGTCAAGACCGAGGCTGGTTTGGGATCGACGACTCGAGTGAGATAATTCGATGGTCCAGATGGCGTGGTGGGGAGTGTGGGCGACGGACGCAGGTGATCCATTGGGAATTTACAAGATAAAAGGTCAGTTAGAGAGCCTGGCGGAGAGACTAACCCTCCCCCCCCTAGCCCAAGCAGCATGCCAAGAAAACTGGCATGCTGGCACTCCAATGGAACAGAGACATGCTATCATGCATGCTGACACGAACAAGGGGACACAGGTGGAAACTGAGTACCCAAATGAGCCACAGAGACGTTAGAAAGAACTTTTACAGTGTCAGGGGTAGTTAACAAATGGAATGCATTAGGAAATGATATGGTGGAGGCTGACTCCATACACAGTTTCAAATGTAGATATGAAAGAGCCCAGTAGGTTCAGGAATCTATACACCAGTTGACAGTTGAAACGTGGAACCATAGAGTCAGAGCTCAACCCCCGCAAGCACAACTAGGTGAGTACAACTGGATGAGTGCACACAAACACACGTGAAAAGAATCATTTCAGCTATTTATGGGGAAAACTGGTGAATACCAGGGTGGCCTTTAGGAGCCTAGACCAGTAGCCTTTCAGAGAACAATGCGCCACCTACGTGAGATATTTCCTATAATATGCAGTCCCTGTATGTAGTTCTCCCTTAAAGCAGCACCGAGTGAAAAATTTTACAGAAATACTAGACAAGACAAATCCCTTAACTGAAGTGAACTAATCCACAACGGAAGGCTCAGTATTGGATTGGGAGTAAGGAGACATGATTGAGACACAGAAGGTTTTGAAACTGATTGGGGGACCGCCTAGAATGGACCAATAGCATCGTTGCGGTGCTGCTCCATAACTTTGATATTATTATGTTTAATAATCCCTTTTCCACCCCTCTTTCCCTCACTGTCTGCGTGAGCGAAACCCCCTCTCTCCCCTCACTCACTGTCTGCCTCACCCGTTGAAAACCCTCATAAAACAGCACATGACTTGAATCCAAGTTCATTCTCAATAACATCAATTCAAAGACAACGACACAAACATTCCCCCCTTTCCCTTCCTCTTCCCTTTCCCCACTCCTCCTCCTTCTTTCTCGTTTTCCTCTCCCTCCTTTGCTCGTGACCTCTGTCCAACATTTGCCCAAGTAAAAGAGTCGTGCCGGACGGACCTTAGAAAAGCTACTCCTGGAAAGTATCCTTTTTATCACAGGAAATTCAAAAGCCGTGTGGATTAAAAGCAGATTTTTTGTACCGGGTCGAAGACTGGGCTTAAGAGAGGGGGGAGGGGGCTCTCTTGGGGCTGAAGGAAGATGGGTTTGGTCTGGGGGGGAAGTGGTCTGAGGGGGGAGACGTGGTCTTGGGGGGGGGGCGTGGTCAGATGGACACGTGGTCAAGGGACACGTGGTCAGGGGAACACGTGGTCAGGGGACACGTGGTCAGGGGAACACGTGGTCAGGGGAACACGTGGTCAGGGGACACGTGGTCAGGGGGACACGTGGCCAGGGGGACACGTGGTCAAGGGAACACGTGGTCAAGGGACACGTGGTCAGGGGAACACGTGGTCAGGGGAACAGGTGGTCAGGGGGACACGTGGCCAGGGGGACACGTGGTCAAGGGAACACGTGGTCAAGGGACACGTGGTCAGGGGAACACGTGGTCAGGGGAACACGTGGTCAGGGGGACACGTGGCCAGGGGGACACGTGGTCAGGGGAACACGTGGTCAAGGGACACGTGGTCAGGGGAACACGTGGCCAGGGGAACACGTGGTCAAGGGACACGTGGTCAGGGGACACGTGGTCAGGGGACACGTGGTCAGGGGACACGTGGCCAGGGGGCACTAGGAGAGCCACAACGACGAGACAAGTGAAGCGAGACGCCTCGTAAACCTCGACAGTTAAACGTCTCTTTAAAATGATTTTCTTTGTGGCAGAGACCCGGAGAGTAGGTGACGGGAGGGACGATGAAGGGACGGGGGAGGAAGAAGGGACGGAAGAGGGACGGTGGAGGGAGAAGGGACGGTGGAGTGCGGGAGGAGGGATGGTCACTTCAAAGGAACAGGGGGTCAACACATGTGGATTGAAGTCCGAATGTTAATTTATTTGTGGCTTGCCTGAGGGCTGTGTCCTGGGACCTCAGTTGTTTACATATAAATACAAACAATTTAAACACAAAACTGAACACCAACATTATGTAACTTGTCTATAATACTAACAATGAGCGGGGAATTAATTCATGTTATTCCAAATCACTTAAAGAATATAACTACCTGGCCCAGAGACACAAGCAGAGATCACAGCGCTACTGCACGCTACCTTGAGATGGTTTGGGGGCTTAGCGTCCCCGCGGCCCGGTCCTCGACCACGCCACCTCGTTACTGGACTGGTCAACCAGGCTGTTGGACGCGGCTGCTCGCAGCCTGACGTACGAGTCACAGCCTGGTTGATCAGGTCACTACCTGTTCGTCGCCAGACATTCCCAACACCATCACTGACATGAACACCACGAGCAACTAAAGATCAGACCAAGCCCAGGCACTATATATCAAACACTCAACGTCACGCCAAATTTACCTTTACCTGAATTTACCTGAGGGAAGGTCAGGAAGCCGGCGGCTTATCAAAAGTCCCTCCGCCTCCTGTAATGATAATCTTTTTCAGCTGTATTTTAAAACTCAACAGAGTTTTGGCGTTTACGGCCTCGGCGGGTAGGCGGTTCCACGGGTTTACAGCATTACCTTGCGATGATTTCGAGGCTCAACGACCCCGCGACCCGGTCCTTGACCAGGCCTCCTAAGCCCCCCCTCCCCCCTAAGCCCAACTATGAACATAGTTGGCGTCTCCTGTTCTCAGTCCTACATTGAGGCTTGTTGAGCTTGAAGCCGTTGCTCCTCGTTCGTGTTACATCTGACCTTTTCAAGAAATTGTCCGGATCAACAGCCTCCAAATTGTTTAATATTTTAAAGGTTCCGATGAGATCCGCCCTGGCATGCCCTGGTTTGCATTGCTGTTAAGCCCAGTGGCCCTCAACCGTTCCTGATACGTGAGATGACTAAGCTCTGGGATGATTTTTGTTGCCCGGTGTTGCACCTTCTCCAGAGCAGCTATGTCTTTCTGAAGATGAGGTCTCCATGCCTGGATGCAATAATCCAGGCGGGAGCGCACCAGAGGCTTATACAATTGAAAGACGTGAATACAAATGAAACTCTGTGTGTGTGTGTGTGTGTGTGTGTGTGTGTGTGTGTGTGTGTGTGTGTGTGTGTGTGTGTGTGTGTGTGTGTGTGTGTGTGTGTGTGTATGTGTGTGTGTGTGTGTGTCCTCGTGACATATCATTAATTACATATGATCATTAAGAAAGTAAAGTAATACGGTATAAGGTTGACTTTCTTGACCTGGCGGACAGTGTCCCCCGCGGTCACTGGCTCACCCAACAAGCGTCAATCTCCTTCCCCCAACACACCTTTGCCCCCCTCCGCTGATAAAGTATTTGTCTCCCCCTCCCCCACCGTTCCCCTCCTGCTGACCTACGTCTTCCCTCCTACCCAGCCGGACCCTGCTGCTCCTTGCGGACTTTCCTCTCCTCTCTCCACAGACTGGATGGGTCTCCAAGGAGATTTAATCAATTGGTCAAATCCGGTGGTTGCGACACCTCCATCAGGAGATAATATATAGGACAGGTCCCCCCCTAATCGATCCCCCTCTCCCCCCCACACAACCTCTCTCACTTTACGCAACATATTCCTTCCCCTATCCCCCCTTCTCACCGTCTACTCTACCCCCCCCCCTTCCTAGCCTTCATCCTTAGTGAACTTACTAGTCTCTTACCCCCATCCCACACTCATAAAAGACATAATAGAGGAAAAATATATCGGTTAGAGAGGCGGGATCCAAGAGCTAATTGCTCAATTCTACAGGCCCAAATAGTAAATGCACACATACATGTATAAAAAAGCAGGTATGATATGAAAATAGGCCAGGAGTCATAGCATTCGACAACCAAACAGCTAGAAAAGCGAGGGTCCAATAGCTATTGAGCTAAAACCAGCAGGCACAAATAGGCGAGTATACACTTTATCCTCCCCCCCCCCCCCCCAAGCATCCCTCCCCCACTTCTCCAACATTAACTCCCCAATCCCCCAATATTTCACCCTCCCCCACTTCCTGACTCTGAAAGATCACCGCCCCCAGCCTTCTGACGGTACTGAGACGCTGCCAAGAACCCACTCTTTATGGCCCGTAAAGATACCCATCCACAAGCTTACGACACAGACTCACATACACACATTAATGTATATTTGTAAACACTCCTTAGTATATATTTTACATGCGAATAAACGGGATGTTTTTTAACAAGCCGTCTGAGGGCACAGCGACCGTGCCAATACTGTTGCTCTTCCGTAGATCAAATAAAATAGAATTGTGTCTTCCTTCCTTTAGATACACATTGGTAAATCTATAATGACTCCTAGGGGGGTAGGGAGGGGGCGGTGGGCCTAGCGGTCATGGGGGATATTTAGGGGAACCCCTAGAGAGCCCCGAGGAAATGTTGAGGAAAGAGGGGCAGGGAACAGAGGGGAAAAGTAGGAAAGTAATAGAGGAAAGAGGGGAGGGGGGAAAAAGGGGAAAAGATGAAGAGAAAAAGATGGACGGGATGAATTCTGATGGGGGTTGGGGGGACAGTTTTTTGGGGGGTGAATGGGGTGTGAGGAGATCACAAGTAAAGATGGTCAGTGGCAACAAATAGAAGATGAAGGGGGTGATGTGAGGGAGCGAGGGGTCGTGCAAGGGAGACCCCTGACCAGATTCAAGAGACAGGTTGAGACGGGCGGTCATTACCCATCTTGATATATAATCCTCCCTTCCTGCCTGCCTGCCTCTCCCCTCCCTTCCTGACCTATCTTCTCCCTTTACTCCCTGGTCGTCTTATGCGTCTCTCCTCCATCACTCCCTTACCTGTGGCCCCCTGACTTAGTCCCTGCCTCTCACCTTCTCACTTGTCTCTTATCGTATCTCCACTATCACTCGTGTCGTTCCCCCCCTAATACTTAACTATCGTAGAGGGACGAGGTCTAATCACCCCTAACAACCCATCCTCTCACCTCAAACGTTGTCTTTTTTACGTAAATTTGTTTACACGGAATCCGTCAACCAATACGTTGTATTGGTAAACAAATAAAGCACTTAATATTGACGTTTTCTATAAATCGGCTAGGTGGGTTGTGTGGGTCTAATGGGCTCTAGGAGAACCCCCATATTCCATCACCTTACACACCCCTCATTGTCCAATGATCCTTCTCCCCTTCTCCCTCACCCCCCCCCCCCCACACCCTCCAAAAAAGAAAAAAGCGTGTTTTTTTCTGTGTTGAGGCGTAACAGCTTCGAGACATTGCCAGCTAAATGACTCGCTGGAGAAGACCCACAACTCAATTAGTGTGACTTACGACCAGGAGAGTCACGTGACCTGAGGACGCGACCCAGGAGGTCACACCACCACCTGATCCCGTGGGCTGAATCAGAGGGGAACATGACTATACCATCTCCCTCACTGTCTCCTTCAAGCTCCCCTCCCTCGCTCTCCCCTCACTGCAGTATCCAAAATAGCTCTCCACTTGCTTCTGGTTATTTCCCCCTCAGTCTGTCTACCTAGGTCAGGGCATGGTGTTCCCCTCAGGACCTGGCAGGTAATGTCCTCCAGACCTGTCACACTAAGAGTTTTACAACTGGTTCCCTCAGCATGACACACTCACCTCCCCTCTCCTTCCCTCCCTCACTAGCGTCTCTCCCGTCTCACCAGACACATTTTATCCCCTCAGACGCTCTCATTTCTCTTCCTTCACTTCTAATCACTAGAACTCATCCACCTCGCCTCGCCTCACCCACTCCCCCATTCTCTCTCTCTCTCTCTCTCTCTCTCTCTCTCTCTCTCTCTCTCTCTCTCTCTCTCTCTCTCTCTCTCTCTCTCTCTCTCTCTCTCTCTCTCTCTCTCTCTCTCTCTCTCTCATGCCCATTAAACTATTAAAGGAGCGAGAACGTCCGTTATTTTCCCATGTATTCCAATTATATTCGGATCTACTTTCATCCTATTGGAGGCGGGTCTGTGTCAAGTATGAAATGCTGAGTGTAAGTTTTCCCTCTCCACAGGTAGATAGTAGATCCATGTAATTGGGACGAGGGGAGAGGGGGGAGAGGAGAAAAGGGGGGAGAGTAGAGAGGGGGGATAGGTGAAGGGGGACGAGCATCCCGGGAGATCTATGCCTCACATAAACCACACCTCTAGAGGAGTTTATCTCACACGTGCCGATTACACGCCAATTTAAAGGTCGATGAGATACAGAAGCTGTTTAGCATCCCTCCTCTTCCCCCTTCCTCTCTGGAGGCTGCCAACCCTACTCCTCTTTGCTGCTTTGTCTCTTTGTCGGTATCTGTCTCTCTCTCTCTCTCCCCTCTATCGTAGTACATTCAAGACTTCTCTTTTCTGGTTATCAATTTGTTTTTTTTTATTTTCCTATCCGTTAATCTTTTTTTTTATGCTGTTCTCTTTTCATCCTTTTACACTCTCGTGTACAGGTTTGTGATGCCTCCAAGCTCTAGCATCCCTACTACCACAGATGGGTCTAAAATCTCCTCCATCACTTCACTTTCTAGTTTTTTTTAATTTCATTGTTACTCTAATTTTTATTTACTGCAATGACACTATCAAATAATCTGTCGTGTCGAATTGTATGAGAATTTTCAATGTTGTGATCATGTCTAATGTTACTTTTATCTTCTAGTTACCTGTGTGTTGGCGAGACTTTGTAGCCCTGAGGCCCACATGACCATCACAGGCAGGCTGATCCTTGGCAGGAACTTGTCCACTTTCATCTTGAGAGCTTCCGCCATTGTTCCAATTATATTTCGTGTGTTTGCTGTTCAGTAATTCGGCTTAAGACACCCTTACATTTCATTAGATACATTTTGCACTTCCTGCCATATCCCTCACTCCAGTAAGTGGCAGGTTTATCGTGCGGGTTGAAGACCTGATCTTTCAGGTGTTCCTGGGATGGAACCTGATCTTTGATCTTCCCTGGATGGAACCTAATGGAACCTGAACCTGATCATCAGAAAGACCTGATCTTTCAGGTCGTTCAGGTGAAGGGGGATGCCAGCCCCCTTCACCTTGTAATTACATTCTCATGTTTCTGGAAATCAACGTCCTCAGGGTTGGTGGCCTGGTCAACTAGGCTGTTCGACGTCGCTGCTCGCACTCTCACGTACGGAATTAGCCTTTGTTAATCAGGTACCAAGTTTGAGGGGTCGGCCAGGAATGCCCCTTATGTATAGAGGGTGTTGAAAGTAAGTAATTATCAAAAGAAGGCGCTAAGGTCGTAAAATCTGTTGCGTACGATGTGACTTTCATTCTTCCAGGATCTTCCCTTCGCTATCCATACGCCAAGAAAGTTTTTCTGTAATTCGTGACTCCTCTACACCTAATGTTAGCATTTTCTTTCATATCGATTTCATCAATGTCTCTGAAAATCTTGAAAGTTGTTAACACGTTTCCTCGATTCTGCCCATACTTGACGTTGGCCTGTTGGACCAAGTTATCACAAGTCGATCCTGGCCTCAGGTCCGCGGGCTCGATCCTGGGCTCGGGGAGTAGAAAAACTCTCAGAACTCTCTTCAGGTAAGCTCAAATATGCTCATGTTAGCCCACATAAGCTCACACACGAGCAGCACTTCTTCACCCCCTTTCCACCAAGCCTCCATCACACACTCATCTGAGAGACAAGACTCATCCCACTGTAGAAGCTGGGTGACCCATGTCGCGTTTATATCTAATGTGTTAGATATAGGAGGAGAAGGTCTGTCATTGTAAACACCCCCTCCACTCTATAGTAGACGTCACACCTATATGTGGCTCTATAGAAGACGTCAGACCTATATGCGGCCTGCCTAGTACATCGTCTAACAGAGGAAGCTCCTTGTCTTGTGTGTGTAACGCAAGTCAGGAGTCGATGTGACTCTGGGTGCGTCAATTTACCACCAAAGAGCACGAAGGCTTTTGTTTACACTGACGTCCTTGTCGCGCGCGCTGTATCGTACTTCCTGCTCCACTCGGCCACTATCTGTTTTCTTTTTGGTGTATGTGGCTCTCAACATGCATGTACGATACCGGCTCGTGTGGCGCTCTGTAGTTTGTATACATATCTGGGGCGCTGTGCAGATTGTATACATATTTGGGGCACTGTGTAGTATTGATACATATCTGGGGCGCTGTGCAGTTTGGATACATATCTATGTGAAGCTGTGCAGTTTGTATACATATCTATATAAAGCTGTGCAGTTTGGATACATATCTATGTGAAGCTGTACAGTTTGTATACATATCTATGTGAAGCTGTGCAGTTTGTATACATATCTATGTGAAGCTGTGCAGTTTGGATACATATCTGTGAAGCTGTGCAGTTTGGATACATATCTGTAAAGCTGTGCAGTTTGAATAGAGGATTTGAAATGTTATTTGTTTTGCTGATAATTACTATCACAACACATACTTCTGACTCTCAATAACTAGCGAACCAATAGCCCAAACGACGCAACAGGCAGTTTACCACTCATGCCAATCACTATAGAGCTACACTGACGGCTTTACCCAGCCATTAGCACAAGTTCACGCTCCGGACCCGTCGTAAGCCCACACACAAGTCATGAGGACAAGCCAAGAGAACAAGCACTTCAACAAAGACAAGAAAAACAGTTGGCAGAAGATCAGGATCACAAGAGAATCAAGCAAAAATTCTGGCCCTCGTCATCCCATAAATATGGCAACAACTTTTTATTTCCCCAAAGTTTGGTTCCTTTCCCCAGCAAATAGGACCATTTTCTCGCAGGAAGAGGCATCCCCCACACACCATTCTTCCTAATCAAGGTGGAAACCCCCACTCTCTGTCCTCCCTCCCACCAAATTCAACCATTCTTCGTTCTGAAACTTTGGCAAGCTTTATTATTCTCACTTTAATGGTGTTCACCCTCTCCTCTCTTTATTGGTAATCACCATTTCCTCTATTGATGTTCACCATCTCTTCCCTTATTATCCACTCAGAAAACCAAAGACTGACCCTCTTACTCACTCCCTATATAGTTATGTATTAGTATTTACCTAAGTTTACCCCAACGCCCGAGTTTACCCAGATAATAATATGGTGTTTAATGAAAATAAGTTCCAGCTCCTGCGCTATGGAAAAAAATTAAACCATATATAAAACGGAATTAAATCACACTATAGAACGAAAAAGCAATTTAAAGGATCTAGGAGTAATCATGTCAGAAGACCTTACTTTAACAGAACACCATAAAGTAGCTGTCACGACTTTAATAAAACTGACAGGTTGGATAACAAGGACCTTCCAAACATGGAATGCCATATCAATGATGATACTTCTCAAGACACTAGTGCTCTCTAGGGTGGAATATTGTTGCACTTTAACAGCCCGATTCAGAGCCGGATAAATTGCTGACCTAGAGTGTGCACGGATCCTTTACCGCTAGAATCCATTCTATAAATCAGCTTAATTATTGGGACCGATTAAGTTCTAAATCTGTATTCTTTAGAGCACAGGCGAGATTCATAATCTACACGTGGAAGATATTAGAGGGACTGGTTCCAAATCTGCACACAGAAATAACATCACATGAGACCAGTAGGCATGGCAGGATGTGCAGAATACCCCCATTGAAAAGCAGAGGTGCAACAGGTACTCTGAGGGAGAACTCTATCAACATGAGAGGCCCGAGACTGTTCAACACGCTTCCACTACACATAAGGGGCATAATTGCCGACCCTCACAGTGTTCAAGAAAAAACTTGACAAACACCTCCAAAGAATATCTGATCAACCAGACTGTTATTCCCCCCCCCAACATAGCACCTTTTCCTCATGACACACCTCAACCAATATGGCACACTTTCCCACAGTGCCACGTCCAAAAATGGAGTTTAACCCTCACTTCTGGGTGGCAGTCCTCACCTCAGGTTGTGGCAGCTCTCACCAGAGCCTGGAGCAGACAGCCCTGTCGCCGGTCTCTACACAAACACCCAAACTGTTCCGTTTTACACACTAGGAAGATAGAGGGATGGGGGGAGGAAGGTGCTTGGTGAACAGGGGAGGTGAAAGGGAAAATGGTGGCACTTTCTGGGTAAAGGTAAGGTTAAATAGAGAGTGGTTTAATGACAAGGGCAGGAATTTAAAGGGGGCTGTAAAGTGGATATATACACACACACACAGTTGAGAGGCAGGACCAATGAGCCAGAGCTCAACCCTCGCAAGCACAACTAGGTGAGCACACACACACACACACAGAGGAGACAGTGCGGGTGGTCAGAAGAGGATGTTTGTAGAGGTCGGGTCGGTCTCTTTACACCTTCGTTATAAGTACGCTCTTTACTGCCGCCCGACACTTATAATCCTGTAGCACTCTCTTCCCGCCCGCGTCACTTCCACCCACTTGCCCCTCCTCACCCACACACACACCTCCGCCCACTCAAACCCCACTTACAGATGCAGAAACAAAGACATATATCTTTAAGGCATTGCTCTTTAAAGTTATCTTTAACCTCACCTATTAATTCAACTCCCCTACCAATCTATTCCTCAATGAAACGTTGTTCATTCACACCCCTCAACCAGCATCTTATCCACCCCTCAACCACCACCTCATTGGGGAAACATCGTGGCTAATAGCCAATTACAGGTATTGGAGAGATTTTCAAGAAACATTGGTTTCGATAACCATACTACAGAGGACAAGAAGGGGAGAGAGACACATACTGAGCACATATAGTGAGGCAGGTGACCAGGGAGGAACACCAGGTATAACATAGTCAGATATATAATATATACATAGTGCGCCAAGTGGGGTGGGAGAGGGGGTGTGGGGGAGGGGGGGGGGGAGAACGATGGGAGGTCAACATCAATATTGGTCTTGGCAGGTGTACACAGGCTGGGCCGGAGGGCATTCGTCACCCGTGGTATCATGGGAGGGCATCTGACGCCTCTGGTGAGGGGAGGGAAGGGCACGTAGGGGGCACAAGGGAGCAGGAAGATGTGAAAGAGTGTGAGAAGGAGGCGGAAGTGGACGAGAGGAAGAGACGGAAAAGAACATGATGGAAAAGGAAGGGAGAGGAGGAATAGAAAACATCAGGGGTAAAGGATGAGATAAGGCATGAGGCAAGTGGGTAGCAACCAAAATGTCAAGAGGGGCGGAGCGAGGGGCAGGGGTGGCACTCAAGTACAGGCAGAGCTGGTGCCAACCTTGATGCTGCCAGTACCTCTCTCTCTCACTCTGTATCTCTCTCTCTCTCTGTCTCTGTCTGTCTGTCTGTCTGTCTGTCTGTCTCTCTCCCCCCTTACTCTGTTTACTCTTCCTTGCAGGGAGATATGGCCTTCAGTATGACTGGGTAAGCAGTAAATCACGTCGGCAACCTTTTGTCTTTCTCTCAAAATTAGGTTACATTGAACCTCCCCGCCCCCTGGGCTCCCCCAGAGTGCCATACTGGCCCTCCCCGCCCCCTGGGCTCCCCCAGAGTGCCATACTGGCCCTCCCCGCCCCCTGGGCTCCCCCAGAGTGCCATACTGGCCCTCCCCGCCCCCTGGGCTCCCCCAGAGTGCCATACTGGCCCTCCCCGCCCCCTGGGCTCCCCTAGAGTACCATACTGGCCCTCCCCGCGCCCTGGGCTCCCCCAGAGTGCCATACTGGCCCTCCCCGCGCCCTGGGCTCCCCCAGAGTGCCATACTGGCCCTCCCCGCCCCCCTGGGCTCCCCCAGAGTGCCATACTGGGCCTCCCCGCCCCCTGGGCTCCCCCAGAGTGCCATACTGGCCCTCCCCGCCCCCTGGGCTCCCCCAGAGTGCCATACTGGCCCTCCCCGCCCCCCCCGAGCTCCCCCAGAGTGCCATACTGGGCCTCCCCGCCCCCTGGGCTCCCCCAGAGTGCCATACTGGCCCTCCTCGCACCCTGGGCTCCCCTAGAGTACCATACTGGCCCTCCTCGCCCCCTGGGCTCCCCTAGAGTACCATACTGACCCTCCTCGCCCCCTGGGCTCCCCCAGAGTGCCATACTGGCCCTCCCCGCGCCCTGGGCTCCCCCAGAGTGCCATACTGGCCCTCCCCGCCCCCCTGGGCTCCCCCAGAGTGCCATACTGGGCCTCCCCGCCCCCTGGGCTCCCCCAGAGTGCCATACTGGCCCTCCCCGCCCCCCCCGAGCTCCCCCAGAGTGCCTCCTGCACCGTAGTCTCACCGTCAGCGGGACCCAACAAGGTACTACAGTGATTATCTTCGTCTGGTGACCTTCCTATGGTACACAAGGGTAAGGAGGCCGAGGGTAAGAGCGTAGGGAAGGCGAGGGTAAGGGCGTAGGGAGGCTGAGGGGTAAGGGTGTAGGGAAGGCGAGGTAAGCAGACTGGGTTGAAGACGGAAGAGGCGTGGGACAGGAAGGTATAAATGTACACTCCGTCTGGGAGACGGAAGAGCGAGGCTGGATTTGAAGAATGGAAGGAAGGAGTGGGAGGAGGAAGAGATTGGTAATGGGGAAAAAATGAGGGAAGTAGGGAGGAGGGTGGGGAGAGGGGGGGGGGAGGATAAGAGTGCAAGACGATAGCATCTCCACCAGGCCCTATCTGCCCCCAGCATCACTATGAGAAGAACCTTAAATTTAACTTTCCGCCATGGAATAAGCCCTTTAGGGGAAGGGGAAAAAACAAGAGTGGGAGAAGGGGAATGGAGAGGAAAAGAGGGGAAAGAAGATGGGAGAAAGACTGGATGGGTAACTGTACAGTACTTTCTCTCATTTAGCCTCTCTCACTCTCTCTTAATCAGTCCTCAAACATTTAACCCGTTTCTTCAAAATGTATATTATTTAATATAGAAAAAAACTGTCGAAAAAAACTGTGAGCGCTGGACTACGAGCAGCTGAACCTAACAGTCTGGTTGATCAGGCCAGTGGCACAGCAGTTCTCAAGACTTCTACCTGCCACTTACACCTGTCTATCTCTCATCTGGAGGCAATCAACAGCAACTAAATTTGTTTCCAATTCGAAAAATGTCAATTTCATCACTTCGTCCTTGGTATATTAAAGACGTTTTATTATTATTTTTTAAATTGCAAAGCTGAATTGAAGCTGAATTGAAGCTTTCAGAGGTACCCATGAGCATTGCTGATTCATGTATCCTTCTCTAGTCAAACACCATACAGGAACATGTTTGAAAATACAACAAATACACCAGCAACTATCCTTAAGAATACAATTGAACAAACTGCAAGGTATATTGAGTATACATTAATATTCTTCACTATTATGATGTCACATTTCCTACTTCTCTGACGCGAAGAATTTTTGTAGTCAAATATTTTTGTATTATGATAAATGTGGCAAGAGTGTCTTGTCTGTCTGTCTGTCTCACTAGGAGGAGTCTGACAGCCTTCTCCAGGTATTCAATTTATACTTTATTCTTGTTTATTTCGATGATGGAAAGTCCACTTGTACCCTTTATCCTGTACCGTGTACCCTACTGTACCATGTACATTCTGTACCATGTACTCATGTTAAACAATGTCTTTAACTTTCATTATTATTATTATTATTATTAAGAAAATAATATTATTAGTATATAATATTTGGTTTCATATGTAAACATCGCAGCATAGCAGTAGGGTGATGCTACATCACTGTATGCTGAAAACTATTCTAAATTCCGGGAAACAATTTGAATATTCATTGGTAGGCTTATATCCTAACACTCCCTCTCTCTCTCTCTCTAACGCCCTCTCCTTCTCTCTCTCTCTCTCTCCCTCCTCCCCCCCACTCTCTCTCTCTCTCTCCCCCCTCCCCCTCTCTCTCTCTCTCACACACACAATGACTTATCACTAGCCAGTCTCCAGTATTGAAGGACCCATAAAAGTCACGTTTCTGAACGAGAACAATTAAAAATGACACCATAAGACAACAGGTCATATTTTCTCCCTAAACTCTTGCCCAGTTCCTCTGTCCACTTCTTCACCTGGGAGTGGGGACGTCAGAGGGGTTCTCATCCACTCCCCTTCTCTCATTACTCTTCCCCCCCCCCCCCTCATTTCCACTAGCTTCGTCTCTTCTCCTTTCATCTCCACCTCTCTCAGACTCTGATCATTGCATAACTTCAATGTACCAACCAGCCAGGCAATTGATCATGACTCCCCGCAGGCATACCAACATGGAGGACCTTACCGTCATGCAGTCCCACGCTTGAAGATCACTTCAACAAACTTACCTGGCAGAAGGAAATAAAAAGGGCGGGTTAGAGGTTAAATTATATATAACATTGTTCTAAACATCTTATAAATAGTAATTGTAGCAAAAATTGTAGTTTGAGAATTAGACCTTACTTTTAAAGAACACAATAAAGTAGCTGTCGTAACGGAAAGAAAAATGAAAGGTTGGATAACAAGACCCATTCAAACAAGAGATGGCAGGACAATGATACTTTTTAAGACACTAAAGTTCTCTAGAGTGGAATATTGTTGTACACTAACAACCCAATTCAAAGCTGGAAAACCTGCTAACCTGGAGAACGTGCAGAGGTCTTTTACTACCAGATTCGCCTCATTGAAACATCTATACTATTGTAACCTATTAAAAATTTTACACCTCTATTCCCTGAAGTGCAAAAGATATACATAATACTTTACACTTAGAAAATATTAGAGGAGCTGGTCACAAAACTGAACATGGAAATAACAGCAATTGAGACCAGGAGATAAGGCAGGATGTGCAGAATACCCCCGGATGAAAAGCAGAGCTGAAAAAAGGTACGCTGAGAGAGTTTACGGCTCCAAGACTGCGTTCAATCCCCAACCGTCCAAGTGGTTGGATACCATTCCTTCCCCCCGACCCATCCCAAATCCTTATTCTGATCCCTTCAAAGTGCTATATAGTCGTGATTACTTGGCGCTTTTCCCCCTGATAGTTTCCTTCCCTTCCATCACTTAACATTTTAATTCCATCGTGGAATAAGTCTAAAGTTTCACGTGAACTTATGAAGTTCATGTGAAGCAGCTGTATTAACAAGATTGTCCTTCATCTCATACATCTTGTATTTCAAAACTTCCAGGAAGGACACGTGTGTTGTCAGTGTTCTCACACCTCCCTCTACCAACATTCTACTTTTTATTTCGTATATTTCAGACAAATTCAGGGAGCTTCTCCACCATCTTCAGTGAGAATTCATACTGATTACACAGCTTTGGATATGTTTAACATGTTCAGAGTAGTAGTAGGTCAAAAACATCACATTAAAGTCCTTATCTTCCTTATGAAACTATTCTAAAATTTATTTCTATGGTATTCTAAGGCTTTTACAGTGTTGTCATATGTCAACATTGAGTGAAGACATCACTTGACTGAGTCAAGTTAAAGACATGAAATTATTCAGCATCAAAACCATGAAGATCATAGTGGGCTTAGCCGTGTCTTAGTGCCTGGATTGTACCTAGATGAGGTCCTGAGAGTTCTTCTACTCCCCAAGCCAGGCCCGAGGCCAGTCTTGATTTGTGAGAGCTTGGTCCAACAGACTGTTGCTTGGAGCGGCCCGCAGGCCCACATACCCACCACAGCCCGGTTGGTCTGGTTGGCGACAGTAGTAGTACCAGTACCTGGATACCAGTACCACTGTGGTAGTAGAAGTAATCATGGTATAGCAGCATAATGGTAGCCCAAAGGCGAGTGGAGCACGTGGTGGACCAGCCAGCTAAGCCCTCAACAGCATACTCTCTTATTTATCACCTCTCTACTGACCCTCACCTCTCCCTCTCTACTGACCCTCACCTCTCCCTCTCTACTGACCCTCACCTCTCCCTCTCTACTGACCCTCACCCAGCTGATTAAGACAATTAACAGTCAGAGACTTAAATAACAATTAGTGGTGTTGACAGCCATGAGGGTCGTGGGGGTGATGGTGGAGGGGGGGAGGGGGTTTGGAGGTTGTTGGGGGGAGAGGAAGGGAGGGGGTTTTGTTAGGCTGGGGAGGCTTGAAATAGGCGAGGGGGTTTGTGAGACGTTGTCTTGTAGTGGTTTAGCATCAGGCTTTGAAGGCCTATCATCGAGGAAGTCTACTTTGGTCCTGGAGTAAGTGTAAGGGGGGTAAAGTAAACTCTGTGTATACAGTATACACAGAGAAACAGGAAGTACACTTGTGTATACACCCTGTGGTTGTTGGTGGGAGTGCCACGCACAACTACAAGTCTTACAGAGACAGTAATTACGGCTGAGAAACTGAATCTGGTGCCGTGATGAAGATGGATAACCTTAGAGCCAATAAGTGAACTCTCCCTCTCTCCTCTCTCCTCTCTCTCTCTCTCTCTCTCTCTCTCTCTCTCTCTCCCAGGGCAGTAAGCAACACCTCTCCCTGCCTCTGCTTCATCATCATGACCCACTGACCTCGTTGCAAATAACGACGGGTAATTTCACCGTACCACTGGAGTTGGAACTATTATTCTCAATGGAAGCTAATGATAATTATGCTTAATAATACTAAATGAGCAAACTGGATATGTAAAACAGACTCATTTAAGAGGGGGCCTCGTAGCCTGGTGGATAGCGCGCAGGACTCGTAATTCTGTGGCGCGGGTTCGATTCCCGCACGAGGCAGAAACAAATGGGCAAAGTTTCTTTCACCCTGAATGCCCCTGTTACCTAGCAGTCAAATAGGTACCTGAGTGTTAGTCAGCTGTCACGGGCTGCTTCCTGGGGGTGGAGGCCTGGTCGAGGACCGGGCCGCGGGGACACTAAAGCCCTGAAATCATCTCAAGATAACCTCAAGAAGAAGAAGAGTAGAGATTGAACATGTATTTCCAAGACACTCTTGAAAAATATTATGAGTGAACTGAACGCATTGCATTTGTTTACACAATCGACTCTAGAATGAAACACTGTGTTGTGATTCCTACGTCACATTGCGAGCAGCAGCGTCTAACAGCCTGCTTGACCAGACCACCAACCAGGAGGCCTGGTTAAATCCGGGCCGGGAACTTAGAATCCAGGAACCATCGTAAGGTAGGTAAGCAGGATAAGACTCATTTGGCGGTAATGGTGGTGGTTGATGTGGTAGCAGTGCCTGTGGTGGGAAAGAGTTGACATAAATTTAAGACTAAGAAATGCGAGCGTTGCAAGTCGCTAATGGGTTATGTGTGTGTTTACTAGTTGTGTTTTTGCGGGGGTTGAGCTTTGCTCTTTCGGCCCGCCTCTCAACTGTCAATCAACTGTTTACTAACTACTTTTTTTTTTTCCCCACACCACACACACACACACACACACACCCCAGGAAGCAGCCCGTGACAGCTGACTAACTCCCAGGTACCTATTTACTGCTAGGTAACAGGGACACTTAGGGTGAAAGAAACTTTGCCCATTTGTTTCTGCCTCGTGCGGGAATCGAACCCGCGCCACAGAATTACGAGTCCTGCGCGCTATCCACCAGGCTACGAGGCCCCGTGTGTGTGTGTGTGTGTGTGTGTGTGTGTGTGTGTGTGTGTGTGTGTGTGTGTGTGTGCGCGCGCGCGCGCAGCGTTAATTAAGCTACGTTAGAGCTGGGTGGGCATCTGGGTGGGTAGCGTCTTGGTGGGCATTTGGGTGGGCAGCGTCTGGGTGGGCTGGGACGGTTAAGGTGTCAAGCAAGAAGTGGTACCAGGCAGGATAATGGACCTAACTCACCCCCACAGCACGTGTGCACTCTCAACATGGCGTCTTGTACCACACACAATATGTCTTTGTTCTTCTTAACTGGAAAAATGGGTAATTTTATCGTGTAATGGAAGCTGGGCGCACAGGCCACGTTACACACACACACACACGTACGTGGGGCCGGTGGGGTTAAGGGGCCGGTGGTTGAGTGAACAGCACGCTGTACACGTAATACTGTGGTCCGGGGTCCGATTCCCGACGCCTCTGTTCTCTGATCTGGATGTTAGTGAACGTTCACCTGTTGGCATACTTCACCGCCTTCACTATTCACTACAAACCATGGTTCCATGGTCGAGCCTGGCCGGGCTCGGGGAGTAGAAGGGAGTCAGGGGAGTCAGTCTCAGGGAGTCTACAAGGAGTAGAAGAACTCCCGAAATCCTCTCCAGGTATGTTCCAGGTTCACAGTCTACCTATCTGTGGATTACCTGTTGATTTCGAGACTTCGACAACTATTACAAACTTATTTAGAGACAGACTTCCCAGCTGATTACCAGGTCAATGAGGCTGTTGGTCTTCGTAGGTCCCAGGCCCACGTAACCATCACAGCCTAGTTGATCCCACTGTTGTTCCAGAACTATTTCTTATATTTGTTGGCCGAAGACTGAAGACTCGTAGACTTTGACTAAAGACTTTGTTTACATTTTGTTCTCTAACTGTGCTTCTGGGAACCTGACTTTCCAATGGATATATTTTACGCTTCCTACCTTACCTCACACTACTGTAGGATGTTGTGACTGTATTGTATACGTTGGAAAGATGTCCTTGCAGTACCCCCTGTGTGTGTGAGATCCCTCTCTCCTCTTCGTTCCAAGGAAGTAGTTAAATCCGGACCATCCACCGTGAAGAGCTCAGTTCCCCAGGGTACTGTGCTTGCTCAGATACTCCTCCTCATTCTCATATCCAACAGAAACAAACTGTATCGCCGTATCATCCCTCCCGAGATGATGCTGGAAATGTTGAGAGTAGCAACTCGACAGAGAAAACATCAACAACAGTGTTACTCAACATTTACAATGGGCCCCACAACCCAAAACAGTGGGCTTGGGTTTTGTTTTTACCGTTGCACATTAACTGCTCCATTCACGGGCGTTGGTGGCCGCAGGTCACAGTCCGACAAGGGAACCAGAGCCCCGTTGAAGAGGGACCTTTTGGAGGTGCTTATTCAGTTCCCTCTTAAACAGCCAGAGGTCTGTTAGTAATGTCCATTATAGTTAGAGGGAAGGTGTCGAGTAACACCGGACCCTGCACTGTCAGGGCGGCTCTTTTGCACATTCTGCCATGCCTCCTCTTCTTACACCTTCCTCCCTTTTCTTATTGTTCCTCTATTACTTTCTTCCTCCGCTTTTGTATATCTTCTTAGGGGATTCTCCATCCCCCTCACGTCCCTCCCATCACCCGACGTCCCTCCCATCACCAGGCGTCCCTTCCTCACGGTCAACATGTGTTTCCTAATGTCAAAAGAAGCCTTAACAATACCCCCTCCCCTCTTCCTCCTGTACAACACTCAACACCTGGAAAAAATAATGTCCGTTCATTATCGAATGTCTTTAATTGGATGTGTGTGTGTGTGTGTGTGTGTGTGTGTGTGTGTGTGTGTGTGTGTGTGTGTGTGTGTGTGTGTGTGTGTGTGTGTGTGTGTGTGTGTGTGTGTACTCACTTGAATATGCTTGTCGGGTCGAGCGCTGACACCTGAGCCCCACCTTACTGGTGTTGTTTGTCTAATGCACTAACTCCCTGATTTTTCTGCGTCTTGTCAAATCTTCTTTGACGAGTGCCTGTATACCCTCGTCCTCGCTCACGTACACCCCTTTTGTTATGTTTTGGCTGTCAAATTTCTTACATTATTTTTGTTCTTTTGTGTGTACTTGCTCGCAGGGAGTGTGTCTGACGGCTTGTTGGTCTACCATTTGTTTTTGGAATTATATATTAAGGCTGGGGCCGCCAGCTGCGGGTGGAGGGCGTCTCATCTTGGGGTAATCTAGCGCTGTCTCCCTCTCTTGTGACGGTTGGGCCTGCTTGATACCTGCTTGATGGGGTTCTGGGAGTTCTTCTACTCCCCAGGCCCGACCCGAGGCCAGGGTCGGGCTTGGGGAGTAGAATATATTCAACCTACTTTAGTAAGATGGATAGGCCTGTTCTCGAGCCGTTTGGGCTCTGGACATCTTTTAGCAATGTGTATTTTTCACCTGTTGCTTGTTGGTCCTTATTTTCCATTGTTTTACTGATTTATTTACGAATTACATTGCCATCTTGGCCTCAATTGGCCAGCAGAGTCTGTGAAAGTCAAGGGGCTTACCTGCCACTGACTACGAGGCAGTGAAGTCTAAATGGTTACGAAGATTACTTGGGCTATGTCCTCCGCATGTGTAGTGTAGGTGGGGAAATGGCACCATCTCTGTGGCACTCCACTTTTTAAAATGCGGTCTCTTTCATCCAGATCTGTCATCACTTTTCTCTGTTGTGTATGCCGCTACATAGCGTGGTATTCACTGCGGGAGTAGGCACTGAGATATCGTGTATTTTACACCCATGTGAATGAATGACACCCACACCCCCTTGCAGAGGATAATTACCAACTACCAATAACAAATTATGTTGGCATTTCAACTCACAGTGCCAAAATCTGAGTGAGCACATGAAGGCGGAGGAAAGGAACAGGAAGGGAGAGGTTAGTAGCATAAGAAAGGTAGGAAGAAGGAAATGGAAGGGAAGCAGAATAAGAATATATAGGAATAACAAAGAATAAAGAAGAAAGGTCAAAAAAATGTTATTTTTAAAATTAATTCAAGTCTATTTGCGCCTTTTTCATCCCCCTCCCCCCCCCCACTAGTACTCAACCCTCTTCTCAAGCTTCCCCATAAACCACTCTCTCTTCACTCACTAACTTCCCCCTTCACCACCCTCACTTTCCCACTATTACCCCCCCCCCCTCTCCATCGTAGGTGTTAATGGGTTGACTGTAACCAAAACCTGGATGGAAGTGGGTACCGCCGCCAGATGGCAGGAGCAGAGATGGGGGGAAGAGGGGGAAGAGGAAGAGGGGAAGGAAGCAAGAGGGAGAAGGAAGCAAAAGGGGAAGGAAACAAGAGGAAGAGAACACTCCTCCTCTTGTACACACAAGAGTGCAACAACCAGTTAAAAATATCTAATTATGATGCGAACACAGACAGACCTCATCACATAACACAGGCCTATCTTCAGGTTATCTCGAGATGATTTCGAGGCTTAGCGTCCCTGCGGCCCGGTCCTCGACCAGGCCTCCTTTTTGTTACTCACCCCCAGGAAGCAGCCCGTAGCAGCTGTCTAACTCCCAAGTACCTATTTACTGCTAGGTAATAGAGCCATCAGGGTGACAGAAACATTTTTGCCCATTTGTCTCCGCCTCCACCGGGGATCGAACCCGGAACCTCAGGACTACGAATCCGAAGCGCTGTCCACCCAGCTGTCAGGCGTCCTGACAGCTTAAGTCACATTCCGGACTGTTCTCAGCACCCATACATCCAAGCTTCCTGACACGACAGAGCTTATAGTGACTATGTGGTGGACAGAACCAATATGTAGCGAAGGTCCACTAGTAAACCACTTTTTGTACTATTAAATAGTGCGCCGGGGAAAATAAAGCTAAAAGCCAAACTTAAATACTCCCAGGTCTAGTATACCACATTTATGTACTGTATTAGGCTGGGATTGCTAAGAGAGGTTGGGTCTTATATTTATGGTGTCGTGAAGTAAGTTTTCGGTTTGTCCACATTCAATAATACATAAGTCAAGGTTCTGGTGGTCCATCACTGCATATTGGTACTGTCTACCAAACTGTCACTGTAAGTGTTGTCATCTTAGGAGGACGGACTGGACCATAGCTACTTAAACTTCCCAGAACCTGTCCTTAGTTCAGACGGACATTAAAGCCTCAATTCCGATACAACATTTGAACTTAATATCAAAAGAAACACTGCAGTAGACCTAGTGGCCAATGACCAATAGGATCAGGCCTACTGGCCAATGTCAGATAAGTCCTATTTGCACACAACCATTATTATTGTTACCTACAGCCTACTCTTATTAAAGCTTTCCACTCCCAGTACCGTAAACACAGAAGTGTATTGCAAGATCATCAACCATGCAACTGCTCTTAGAACTCTCGTCTCCCCCTTCCCAATGAGGGACTCAACACCTCTGCCCCCTCAATCACTCATTCTGGTTAACACCAAATACCTGGAATTTACCTGGTTCTCTTCCTACCTAGCTCTCACCTAAGACCCGCTGGCATAATCAGCAACCACATCACACAACTTAAAAAAAGGAACAAGTCCAGGAAAGCAAGTTCGATCCCAATTAATTGCCACAATATTTTCTTAACTAGTCTGGTATTTGAAGCATTGACTTTCATAACCAATCCTTTTCACTCTTTTGGGGAGAACTTCGCGACCTTTGACATGAAATGTTTGATGTTCTGAACCCGTGTTTTCCAGGTCTTTCCACAACATGAAAACAGAATAACGATGCGACCACAAATTGAGATATTTTTTACGTCTGAATATCTCTCTCTCTCTCTCTCTCTCTCTCTCTCTCTCTCTCTCTCTCTCTCTCTCTCTCTCTCTCTCTCTGTCTCTCTGTCTCTCTGTCTCTCTGTCTCTCTCTCTCTCTCTCTCTCTCTCTCTCTCTCTCTCTCTCTCTCTCTCTCTCTCTCTCTCTGTCTCTCTCTCTCTGTCTCTCTCTCTCTCTCTCTCTCTCTCTCTCTCTCTCTCTCTCTCTCTCTCTCTCTCTCTCTCTCTCTCTCTCTCTCTCTCTCTCTCTCTCTCTCTCTCTCACACTCACACTCACCATTCATCCAATGCAGGAGTTACGCAGCATTTTTTTGTTAGCAAAGATGGAGAAGTGCAGGTGAACAAAAAGTTTTGGAAACGTGGAATATAGAGCGAGTGCTGACAGCAGGTTAGGCTGTCCGCCTTACTGACACACCTTACCTTGAGGATACCTTGAGGTGCTTCCAGGGCTTAGCGTCCCCGCGGCCCGGTCGTCGACCAGGTCTCCTGGTTGCTGGACTGGTCAACAAGGCTGTTTGACGCGGCTGCTCGCAGCTTGACGTATGAATCACAGACTGGTTGATCAGGTATCCTTTGGAGGTGCTTGATTGAACATGTGCGTGATTGGTAGCAAAGCTAAGCTTGCACTCCTTTGCCAGAGAAATGAGTGCAAGTTTGTCTCATGTATTTCAACATACAATACGTTCATGGATGTATATAGATGAATACTGAGAAGCATTTTCATTTTTTTTTGGGGGGGGGGGGTCTGGTTTGTATTATGTACTGTGGGACTTGATTTCTAATGAGTAGATCCAAGCTCTTGGGCCCCAGCTGTGTGAGTGGTCTCATCTTGGAGTAATCGTGTAGCTCCTGGATTATTTTATGTGGTGGACGGTGTGAAGCAAAAGAGATTGGAAGGGAAAATAGTGAGTCAGGAGAACTAGCTGATAGGCACGGAGGGAAAGACTAAAATAGGAGAAGGGTAAGGAAGTAGGGAAGAGTGATGTAGAGTGTTTACCAAGATCAAAGTCTACGGGGAAGCGGGATTTAGCTCTTTGGAACCAGACTGTTGTCAATTCTAACTCTGTCCACAACGACTCATAAAAACACCAAGTGGTTCGATTCCAAGTGGTCGTCAATGAAGGTATCCGGTCTCATAGCTATTTGTGGGTACCTTGTGGTCGGGCTGGGGGATCAGTGGCCTCGCGGTCTGGTCTCCCAACACGCCTTATGTCTGCTGGGACCATCAGTGTGCCTGCGGTTCCTGCTCCCCAGCTCAACATGGGGGGAATATTGCCGGAACAAAAGTCGACGCGCAAGAAGTGCTGGACCAACCGGGCTGTGATGGATATGTGGGCCTGCGGGCCGCTCCAAGTAACAGTCTGTTGAACCAAGTTATCACAAGCCAAGCCTGGCCGGGCTTGGGGAGTACTCCCAGAACCCACTCCACGTAAATACTACAGGCGTTCTTGTTGAACCTGGACGGGGTTCTGGGAGTTCTTCTACTGCCCAAGCCGGGTTTGGGGAGCAGAGTTCGATCAACGGGAGTTCGATTCCGTCGTCTTGCTTCAAACATTTTATCATAGATATATAACTTTACTGTGATTTCCTTGTGTAAGGTTTATCAAGTTCCCTCTTGGGCAGTTAGGGTCCTCGACCAGACTTCCTTTTTGTTACACATCCCCCAGGAAGCAGCCCGTAGCAGCTGTCTACCTCCCAGGTACCTCTTTACTCCTAGGTGAACAGGTGCATCAGGGTGAAAGAAACTCTGCCCACTTGTTTTCGCCTCCGCCGGGGATCGAATTCGAAACCTTAGGACTACGAATCCCGAGTGCTGTCCATTCAGCCGTCAGGCCCCCCCTTTCATAGCCTTCAGGCCCAGACTTTGTGATGGATACAAAGTGAGGGAATAACCTTAGTTAATTTGCTACCTCCCATATATTATCTACCCTTAGCGCCTCTCCCCTATTCTCTACCTGAGCCCACCCCCCTATCTTCACTACCTGAGCCCACCCCCCTATCTTCACTACCTGAGCCCACCCCCCTATCTTCACTACCTTAGCCCCCCCCCCCACTCTAAACCCTGAACGATACGACCGTAAACAGACTGTATTATTCATCTTGTTTACTCACGGCAGGAGTTGCACATTCCCCGAGGATCAACACACGGAAGAACGCAAAGTGGGGGCAAAAGGTGGGCAAAGTGGCCTCCTGTGTTTGGTGGGGGAGAGGGGGGGGGGGTGGCCTCGTATGTAATAAGAGTAGTGATCCGCTGTGTGGTGAGGGGGAGGTGAGGCAGGTGACAGGTGAAGTATGCGAGGCTAGAGGTCAACAAAACTGTCCTGAATTATGACAACTAATCCACAAGCAAAACCCTCAGGTCCCCACACTCAGAGCACCACTACCACACTCACCCACCACTACCACACTCACCCACCACACTCACACACCACTACCACACTCACAGCACCACTACCACACTCACCCACCACTACCACACTCACCCACCACACTCACACACCACTACCACACTCACAGCACCACTACCACACTCAGAGCACCACTACCACACTCACCCACCACTACCACACTCACCCACCACACTCACACACCACTACCACACTCAGAGCACCACTACCACACTCACAGCACCACTACCACACTCACAGCACCACTACCACACTCACCCACCACACTCACACACCACTACCACACTCACCCACCACTACCACACTCACCCACCACACTCACCCACCACTACCACACTCACCCACCACACTCACACACCACTACCACACTCACAGCACCACTTCCACACTCACCCACCACACTCACACACCACTACCACACTCACAGCACCACTACCACACTCACCCACCACTACCACACTCACCCACCACACTCACACACCACTACCACACTCACAGCACCACTACCACACTCACACACCACTACCACACTCAGAGCACCACTACCACACTCACCCACCACTACCACACTCACAGCACCACCACCACACTCCCCCACCACTACCACACTCACCCACCACTACCACACTCACCCACCACACTCACCCACCACTACCACACTCAGAGCACCACTACCACACTCACCCACCACTACCACACTCACCCACCACTACCACACTCACCCACCACACTCACACACCACTACCACACTCAGAGCACCACTACCACACTCACCCACCACTACCACACTCACCCACCACACTCACACACCACTACCACACTCACAGCACCACCACCACACTCCCCCACCACTACCACACTCACCCACCACTACCACACTCACCCACCACACTCACACACCACTACCACACTCACCCACCACACTCACACACCACTACCACACTCACAGCACCACCACCACACTCCCCCACCACTACCACACTCACCCACCACTACCACACTCACCCACCACACTCACACACCACTACCACACTCAGAGCACCACTACCACACTCACCCACCACTACCACACTCACCCACCACTACCACACTCACCCACCACACTCACACACCACTACCACACTCAGAGCACCACTACCACACTCACCCACCACTACCACACTCACAGCACCACCACCACACTCCCCCACCACTACCACACTCACCCACCACTACCACACTCACCCACCACACTCACACACCACTACCACACTCAGAGCACCACTACCACACTCACCCACCACTACCACACTCACCCACCACTACCACACTCACCCACCACACTCACACACCACTACCACACTCACCCACCACTACCACACTCACCCACCACACTCACACACCACTACCACACTCACCCACCACTACCACACTCACCCACCACACTCACACACCACTACCACACTCACAGCACCACTACCACACTCACACACCACTACCACACTCCCCCACCGCTGCCCCTCGAGGGTGGAGGCCATCGAGTGCCTCCCAACAGCTCACACTCCACCTCCGGCAGCTTCATATCACTCCCCCGAGGACTAGTGTTAGCATAAGCATGTTGAGGTGTTGCTCTTGGCTCCCTTATTGCTCCCTTACTGGGGGAGGGAGTATGGGGGAAGAGAGGCTGGGGAGGGGGAATGGGTAAGTGGGAGAGGATAGGGAAGGTAGCAAGTAAGAGAAGGGCAAGGGTGGCAGTGGGGCAAATAGGGAGAGAGGGGGGGAGGGGAAGGTAGGCTGGAGATATTAATCGCGAAATTTCATGACGCGGAAGGGAAGATTGGGGTGAGGGAGGGGGAGATACTGAGGATATTGCCCTTATGAAGAGGTATAGGAAGACGAGTGAGGGGAAGGGGATGGTTTTCTCAGTAGTAGGGGGGGGGGGGTGTGGAGGAAAAGGAGAGGATACCACTGCAGGAAATGATTACACCGGGACGACATAAACTCCGCAATACAATATCACAAAATCCGGTCTTGAGTGGCATAGATTGAGTAGCCAAACTGGTCATAAAAATACATAAAAAATCATATTTAAGCCTACAGGTCTTGCCATACCGGGATGAGGAGAGGGAGTGGTAAAGGGAGGGGATGGAAGGGTTAGAGCGCGAGGGCACACATAGACCCGCCAACAGGAACCAATCAGTAGTCTTCCCGCCGTAAATCAGATGTGTGCGTTTGAATGCGCCGACACAAGCCTGTGCTCAGGACCTCTTGTGGTCCACGCACACTACCTGTGCGCCAGCCAGACCGTCCTCATCAAGAACAGCCCGTCCTCATCAAGAACAGCCCGTCCTCATCAACAAAGGGCTAAATGTTCGTTAATCCAGCCTCCAAACCCTCTGTTTGTGAATGAAAAACGGTTTAAACACGACTCACAACTGATGACGTTCGAATATTTCTCGAACACTGATTCGCTGACAACCTCTGAACAAATCACGACACTATAACTGCTTCAGCCACGTACTTCAAACACAAGCAATCGCCAACAGAACCTAAACACCTTACCAAACCTACACCTAACTATACACATATGTATAACTATGCTAATTTATACATATAAGAACACACCATTACGGGCTCACCATAGCCCGTGCTACTTAGAACTTTTTGTTCCGAGTAGCTGAATCTAAAACAACAACATATAAGAACAGACCTAATTTTAATACACAGTATGTTAAATTGCTGAATGCGTCTGGGGAGGACGGCCGCTGCTTTAACAAGCCTAGTGTGAGGACGGGTTGCTAAAGGCTGCACCCACGTACTGAACACAGCGTGACGTCACATGGAGTGTTGCCAGGTTCTGATATTCGAAATAGAAATTCTATCCAAATATATCCTAGGACATCATACATAACCTGTCCTTCCAAAAATAATGCTGTACATTAGCATTGAAATATAGCTTTCATGATCGACGCGCCGGTGGATAGAATCACCACTTTGTGTATGGTGTATAACACTGTGTATAGTGTATAACACTGTGTATAGTGTATAACACTGTGTATAGTGTATAACACTGTGTAGTGTATAACACTGTGTATAGTACCCAACACTTCGAGATGCATCATTCTTGCTCGCAAGCACCTGCCAGTCACATACAACAGTTCATTAAATATACAAAAGACAAGAATTGAACGGGAAAAGTCGGAAGGAATTACACCAAATCCGTTTAAAAAAAACAGGGTAAGACCTTTTTTTTTCCCGCCAACGAACGCAGCAGGCCCAAATCAGCCAATCAGCACCGGCCCGAGGCTCGTCCCAGTCGCTCATTGGTATTCCAGACTCGTTGCGTTTTGGCCGTTATCTGATTGCTGCTAATGTTTTCTCAAGGGTCTGATTTCAGCTGCGGAGTGTTAATAACCCTTTTGTTTACCCTCTCTGCTGCGTCTCTTACCAAAACATCCACGAAAACGCCGCTATTTTTATAATATTTTCGGCCGGTTAGCGACGGTAACAGAAGGAGGTAGCGAGCCAAGTTCATGGAAAGAAAAATTCAAGGTTGCTGGGTCGAGGCGGAGAATAAAATGGGCCATTATCTTCATGCCCCCTGCAGGCCGGACATAAACAAGAGGGCTTCTGTAGAGTTTATGACGCCTAGGCTTGCCGGGGTTGCATAACTAAGCAACACATGTACTTGCATTAGGAAGGTCTACGACTTGTAAGGGGTGAAAGGAGGAGCATGGGGGAGGTAGGTAGAACGCTTAGGTAATACTAATTAGGCATCTTGGGTCGCTACATTACCCCTACATCATCCAGGGACGCGAGTTCGATCCCACTGTACGGCCTCAAGTATTTTCTAATCAGTATGCGAGGTTCGAACTATGGCAGCCATGTTTGTGTTGTGTTGAGATCCCCAGCGGCGCCAGACCTATGTACAGTAGGTCCTGAAAGTTGGCGATTACGCAATTGTAGTTAATGAATAGAACTTACACCCGCCCTAACCCTCTCTTCCTGAGTATTTACCTCTACGTGTTGGAACCAAACACTACTACTCCAGCTCCTCAGGTAGCACTCGAAGGCCTAACTGTTCTCTCAACTAGTACGTCTAATTTTATGTAACCAAATTACAACATACTATGAAAGACAGCGGCTCCCAAAAATCCCAGTTTTTGTATACAACGATAGGTCAGGTTAGGGGGGTTTGCTTGGGTTCTGGTTAGGTTAGGACGCTGCATTTTGTACGTTGTGGCAAATTATGACAACCTGGAGCCAGAGACTTGCCCCTCCAGGCACTCAGGCAGCATCCTGATCTCTGCTTGCTGGAGCCTCTCACCTGCTCATCTCAATTAGTTACGACCTCAGGAACGAATTTATTCCAATACGCCATACCAAAAAGGTATTCCAATATGCCATACCAAAGACATATTCCAATATGCCATACCAAAGACATATTCCAATACGCCATACCAAAGACATATTCCAATATGCCATACCAAAGACATATTCCAATATGCCATACCAAAGACATATTCCAATATGCCATACCAAAGACATATTCCAATACGCCATACCAAAGACATATTCCAATATGCTATATCAAAGACATATTCCAATATGCCATACCAAAGACATATTCCAATATGCTATACCAAAGACATATTCCAATATGCTATATCAAAGACATATTCCAATATGCTATATCAAAGACATATTCCAATATGCTATATCAAAGACATATTCCAATATGCCATACCAAAGACATATTCCAATACGCCATACCAAAGACATATTCCAATATGCTATATCAAAGACATATTCCAATACGCCATACCAAAGACATATTCCAATATGCCATACCAAAGACATATTCCAATATGCTATATCAAAGACATATTCCAATATGCTATATCAAAGACATATTCCAATATGCTATATCAAAGACATATTCCAATATGCCATACCAAAGACATATTCCAATACGCCATACCAAAGACATATTCCAATATGCTATATCAAAGACATATTCCAATATGCCATACCAAAGACATATTCCAATATGCTATATCAAAGACATATTCCAATATGCCATACCAAAGACATATTCCAATACGCCATACCAAAGACATATTCCAATATGCTATATCAAAGACATATTCCAATATGCCATACCAAAGACATATTCCAATACGCCATACCAAAGACATATTCCAATACGCCATACCAAAGACATTCCAATACGCCATACCAAAGACATATTCCAATATGCCATACCAAAGACATATTCCAATATGCCATACCAAAGACATATTCCAATATGCTATATCAAAAACATATTCATCCAAATTAGTTGCTAATCCAAATACTGATTCACGGCAATATGAAGCCCCAGGTTGATTTACATAAACAAGGATTCGCAAATCATTTTAAGTTTCCTGTAGATAATACAAATAACGATGAAAGTATAGATCCAAGTTTAAGAAGACAAAAACATACTCTCCCCCCCCCCCAACAAAAAAAAATGGCGCCGTATTTGTTTAGTGGTCCCTACCGCAAGTGGAAAATAAACGAACAGGCGAACCTTGTATGACTTCGGGTCCTGGCTCGGAGCCTATTAAGGACTCTGAGTCAATTCTCTCAACTCGACATCAATTTTCTCCCAATTCTTGGGCGACGCACAAAGGAAAACAATCCAACAAGTCAGGTATAATTACACGGGTTGTGTGGCCGTATATGGCATGTGCCTCATAGAAAACGGCCCGAGGTGTAATTATTCCCTCTCCCGGTCCTGGCTCGTATGGGAACGAAATATAAATCGTTTTTTTGGGGGGAGATTAGGGAGAATTAATGACAAAAC
>NC_091218.1:17775409-17822909 GCF_040958095.1 Procambarus clarkii | reverse complement strand
TAATAACCAAAAATATTAAGCCATAATCCACAATTCACAAGGCACCAAAACCATAACGAAAGAAGAGTAAATCACCGACAAAAATAAAAAACTGGGTGTGTCAGGAATTTATGACCACAACAAGCTTTATAATCAACTGGAATAAACAAAAAAATCATCACTGGAACCCTAGCAAAAAAACTCTTCAGAATCCAAACTGAGTCAATATTTACGAAGATCAGGGCCGTAAATATCTTCGAAATCACATACGATAAAAAATACTTGGCGTTCCAGCACGACCGATGGCTCGCCTGGAACCTCGCCTCTGGAACACTGGAGGTTGCCTGGAACCTCGCCTCTGGAACACGATGGCTCTAGAGCCAGCTATTCGAGAAGACTATAAGCGTATAATCTGTGATGCATGGCGTGGAAGGGGGCTGGAATGCCTTATCTTGACTTCAAGTTATCACCTGGTAACATGAAACCTGACGACCTATACTTGCTGGAACAATATCAATGGATGTAATGCGAGCTCCCGGGGAACAGCAAGTTTAGCCGAAGGCTTTTGGTAATAGACAAGAGTAAAATACAGTAGATTTTGTGTAATGCATGACAGGAAAATACAGTTGGATTATTAGAAAGTTACAGGAACTCGCCTGTAAATCCCTTAGGACGTGTTTGTAGACTGGCTGGAGAGAATGAAGGAACACTTAAGACTAAGATAAAATACTAAATTTGAAAAAAAAATTGCAGGTGGATTGCGGAAATAGAAAATAATTAACTTACCTGAGGTACATAAGAGCTCTGACAATACAGGTAGAGCATTGTACGGGTACATACACTGGGAAGTGTTCTCGTTGCTCGGATTATACACACATTGAGAGTATACTGTGTTCCTGGACTATGTTCACGACTAAAGTATACCTGCCGGTTGGTCAGTATGTGGCGTTTATGAGACTCCAGAGGTTGATAGGCCTAAAGCCCAAACACCAACCCAAAATAAAACATTAAAAAACCAACTCATCAAGATTCCACTCAACCAGTAAAAGGAAATGAGAATAACCATATAAATATTACTAACAAAATTAAATGTCAAGTACAAATACCAAAACACAAAACTAAACCAAAATATTATTCTACCATTAGCTCGCCCTTTAAAGAATCTTTTAGTGAGGAACTTATCACAGAGTGGGATCAAAGACACAGTGCCACTCCCTAGACGGCCAGCCGCCCACCCCTCACCCACGCCCACACACCCACCCCTCACACAAACATACACCCACGCCCACCCCTCATTCACAAACACGTGACTACAAGCGCCGGCTGCTGCATCTGTATAGGATACCTGTGCTTTGTGAGAGGCAGTGCAGGTGTGCCAATTATCGTCGCTCACCTGTTAATTAAGACGGCACGCGTGGCACCGGCGCTGTCTTGTGGCTTATAATTAATGGTTTGGCTGTAAGGTCGTTTGAGTGTGTGGTGACGGGGCGGGGCTGGGAGGGGTGGTGATGGGAGGGATGGTGATGGTGGTGGATAGGGAGCCATTACACAATCGACATTTTCGCAGGAGGCAAGGAACTGAAGGTCGATACTGCTAATTCATTTAGGTAAGGACTACCACCACCACCACATCAGGAATGCAAGACTACCACCACCACGAAGGTAAGGACTACCACCACCACCACATCAGGAATGCAAGACTACCACCACCACGAAGGTAAGGACTACCACCACAACATCAGGAAACTACCACCATCACGAAGGTAAGGACTACCACCCACAACAACCCTGCCGTCCCAGTTGCTAGATATATTCTCCAGATATTCCGGGAGCTTAAATGCTTGTTTGTGTTTTCACTACTAAATTGGCCACTTCCCCTCTCCGGTAGTTTGTTGATGATGTGGCCAGCTGTCTGGTGAAGACACCCGAGCCCACGCCCACCCTCTTAATCACGCCCCCACCTGTCTACTACCGTAATAGATTTGTCGGCTGCTGCTCTGTCACAGTCTGTGCTTATGTCTGTCTTGTACGGTGTCTGTCTACGATGATCTTAAATGTTCAACTTTTGTTATTTTTGTGTTTCTTTTCTCTGTAACTGTTTTTTCAGCCCTGCTCTGCTTTGCTCTCTCTCTCTCTCTCTCTCCTATATCCATCAGTGTCTCTCTCTCTCTCTCCTATATCCATCAGTGTCTCTCTCTCTCTCCTATATCCATCAGTGTCTCTCTCTCTCTCTCTCTCTCCTCCCATATTCCCACCTCTTCTGCTTTCTTCAGTAATCCTTTCATGACTTGATCTTCATGTTCTTCTCTTTGTTCACTATGCCTTCTGTTTCCTTTTCCATCCGTTCTCATCTCCCACCTCTCTCTCTCTCTCTCTCTCTCTCTCTCTCTCTCTCTCTCTCTCTCTCTCTCTCTCTCTCTCTCTCTCTCTCTCATTCCCAATGCCCCTCTTCATCTCCCCCTCTCTCCCCTATACTGCACAATAGTACAACAATACAAATCACAGATAATACAATCACCTCATAATCCTCACTTCAATGGTTGCCAAAATAATAAAAACAATTCAGTTTTATATTTTGGTTTTAATTTTTTTCAGACAACCAACAGAAAATTAGTGGCCATTGAGAGACTTTTTTTTTTAAGCGTGAGGTGGTTTAGTTTGAATGCAAAAGTTGTTAATACTGGAAATTATTATTGTTGGAAGTTGATTTAAACAAGGGATGCTGCAATTACGGTTGTTGCAGGCTGTTGGGGTTGGTTGTTGGCATTTAAAGTTGTTACTGGCAACTGTTGGTGTTAGCAGATGATGCTGATGTTTTGTGGTGCTGATATTAGAAGTTATTGATGTTGAATACTGCTGATGTTGGTGGTCATCAGTGTTACAGGTTGTTAAGGTGTCTGGTAGTTAATGTTTGAAAGTGATCGTAGTTATTTTGGTAGTTATTGCAGATTGTTAACATGGGAATACCGATTGTGTTGTTGGAAGCTGTTGATATACCAAGTTGTTAGTGCTGGAGGCTGTTGGTATACCAAGTTGTTAGTGCTGGAGGCTGTTGGTATACCAAGTTGTTAGTGCTGGAGGCTGTTGGTATACCAAGTTGTTAGTGCTGGAGGCTGTTGGTATACCAAGTTGTTAGTGTTGGAGGCTGTTGGTATACCAAGTTGTTAGTGCTGGAAGCTGTTGATATACCAAGTTGTTAGTGCTGGAGGCTGTTGATATACCAAGTTGTTAGTGCTGGAGGCTGTTGGTATACCAAGTTGTTAGTGCTGGAAGCTGTTGATATACCAAGTTGTTAGTGCTGGAGGCTGTTGATATACCAAGTTGTTAGTGCTGGAGGCTGTTGATATACCAAGTTGTTAGTGCTGGAGGCTGTTGGTATACCAAGTTGTTAGTGCTGGAGGCTGTTGGTATACCAAGTTGTTAGTGCTGGAGGCTGTTGATATACCAAGTTGTTAGTGCTGGAGGCTGTTGATATACCAAGTTGTTAGTGCTGGAGGCTGTTGATATACCAAGTTGTTAGTGCTGGAGGCTGTTGATATACCAAGTTGTTAGTGCTGGAGGCTGTTGATATACCAAGTTGTTAGTGCTGGAGGCTGTTGATATACCAAGTTGTTAGTGCTGGAGGCTGTTGGTATCGCAGTGTTTAGTATTGGCATTAAGCGGTGCTTAAGAATGCTAATTCTGGTAGTTTGAGATTCAGGAAGTTGTTGGTGTTGGCCATCCCTGCGGTTACCTTGCGATGATTTCGGGGCTCAACATCCTCGCGGCCCGGTCCTTGACCAGGCCTCCTCGTTATTGGACTGGTCAACCAGGCTGTTGGACGCGGCTGCTCGCAGCCTGACGTATAAACCATAGCCTGGTTGATCAGGTATCCTTTGGAGGTGTTTATCGAATTCTCTCTTGAACACTGTGAGGGGTCGACCAGTTATGTCCCTTATGTGTAGTGGAAGGGTGATGAACAGTCTCGGGCCTCTGATGTTGATAGTTCTCTCCTGAACACTGTGAGGGGTCGGCCAGTTATGTCTCTTATGTGTAGTGGAAGCGTGTGGAACAGTCTCGGGCCTCTGATGTTGATAGTTCTCTCCTGAACACTGTGAGGGGTCGGCCAGTTATGTCTCTTATGTGTAGTGGAAGCGTGTTGAACAGTCTCGGGCCTCTGATGTTGATAGTTCTCTCCTGAACACTGTGAGGGGTCGGCCAGTTATGTCTCTTATGTGTAGTGGAAGGGTGATGAACAGTCTCGGGCCTCTGATATTGATAGTTCTCTCTTGAACACTGTGAGGGGTCGACCAGTTATGCCCCTTATGTGTAGTGGAAGGGTGATGAACAGTCTCGGGCCTCTGATGTTGATAGTTCTCTCCTGAACACTGTGAGGGGTCGGCCAGTTATGTCTCTTATGTGTAGTGGAAGCGTGTTGAACAGTCTCGGGCCTCTGATGTTGATAGTTCTCTCTTGAACACTGTGAGGGGTCGGCCAGTTATGTCTCTTATGTGTAGTGGAAGCGTGTTGAACAGTCTCGGGCCTCTGATGTTGATAGTTCTCTCTTGAACACTGTGAGGGGTCGGCCAGTTATGTCTCTTATGTGTAGTGGAAGCGTGTTGAACAGTCTCGGGCCTCTGATGTTGATAGTTCTCTCTTGAACACTGTGAGGGGTCGGCCAGTTATGTCTCTTATGTGTAGTGGAAGCGTGTTGAACAGTCTCGGGCCTCTGATGTTGATAGTTCTCTCTTGAACACTGTGAGGGGTCGGCCAGTTATGTCTCTTATGTGTAGTGGAAGCGTGTTGAACAGTCTCGGGCCTCTGATGTTGATAGTTCTCTCTTGAACACTGTGAGGGGTCGGCCAGTTATGTCTCTTATGTGTAGTGGAAGCGTGTTGAACAGTCTCGGGCCTCTGATGTTGATAGTTCTCTCTTGAACACTGTGAGGGGTCGGCCAGTTATGTCCCTTATTTGTAATGGAAGTGTGTTGAACAGTCTCGGGCCTCTGATGTTGATAGTTCTCTCTTGAACACTGTGAGGGGTCGGCCAGTTATGTCTCTTATGTGTAGTGGAAGCGTGTTGAACAGTCTCGGGCCTCTGATGTTGATAGTTCTCTCTTGAACACTGTGAGGGGTCGGCCAGTTATGTCTCTTATGTGTAGTGGAAGCGTGTTGAACAGTCTCGGGCCTCTGATGTTGATAGTTCTCTCTTGAACACTGTGAGGGGTCGGCCAGTTATGCCCCTTATGTGTAGTGGAAGCGTGTTGAACAGTCTCGGGCCTCTGATGTTGATAGTTCTCTCTTGAACACTGTGAGGGGTCGGCCAGTTATGTCTCTTATGTGTAGCGGAAGCGTGTTGAACAGTCTCGGGCCTCTAATGTCGTCTCTCCTCTGATTTATACATCATTATTCGTTACGTTTATGTGTTCCTTTCTCCGTGCCTTGCCCAGTTCCACTCCTTCCACCTTGCCTCTCCCCACCCATCCTCCGTGTACAGATTCAGCACGGCAGTATGATCAAGGCACGGCAGCATGATCCCGTGCCAAAGTTGTGATGAACAGGACACTGCAGCCACGCACCCCATCCCCCTATGTCCATGAAAGCTGGGAGTCCGTTCCCAGGCTAATTGCACCGTCCATTTTTCCTGGAAAGTGTTTGCTTAATTTCCCTGTTCCAGTTTGCTCACAACATGATAATTCCAGTCTCTGCTGGATATCTTTTTTTTTCCTCTGTCGTTCCTCAATAACTTTGTTGTATTAATCAACACCTCTGTTGACACGAATGACTTTATCCCTCCCATCCTCTCGTCTATTTATTGTGACCTTTCTTTTCTCTCCCTTAAGCAGATGTAATACCATATATATTCCCAGGTGCTAACGAAGCCTTTTCCATGGATAGAATAATTTAAGAGCTTAGTTAATCCTTGTGAAGCATATTCACTAACATTGGGTTGATCATGTTAATTTTTTTGTCTATTTTATCTATCGTCCAATTAGTTGAATGTCTGTTTGTTGTAAATTTCTTGGAAGTGATAATCAAATTGGCGGTCGTACTCACATTGAAAAATACAGATTAGTAAATGACTCACAATCAATTTACTCTCATTATTTCCAACTATATTTAAAGCATAAGATGGGTAAAAAAATGAATAATATGCATTCTAAGACTCACTGACGTTTTTAATGTTATCCAACAAGGTAGAGATTCGTAGTATTGGTAGTGCCCCATGCACCCCCCCCCCCCAGTGCCCCAGACATCCCCCTTGTGCCCCAGACACCCCCCTTGTGCCCCAGACACCCCCCTTGTGCCCCAGACACCCCCCCCCCCTGTACCCCATACACCCCCCTCCAGTGCCCCAGACACCCCCCCCCCCCAGTGCCCCATACACCCCCCCCCCCCTTCCAGTGCTCCAGACATCCCCCCTTGTGCCCCATACACCCCCCCTCACATCTCTCAAGCTAAACAACTTTTTATTTCTCTTCTCCCTTTCCACGCCCACCAACTCGCTTTCGGTATTGTTTCAGGGGATTGCAACCAGGCTTACGTTAGCCCTGGCTAATGTATGTGGGATTTGCTGGGATTTACGGAGCGCTGAAAATCAATCCCCCTTCTCGCCTACATTGTCTTTCCTCACCCTTTGGTTAGATCCCACCCACAAACAATCTAGTTTACCATTCACACTATGGTTTACCTGCACTGTGATTCTGTGCTCGCAAAGTAGTTGTGAACTTTGTGAAGGTTTACATATGGGTGATGTAAACTGTGGTGGTGTTTGGCATAGTAATATTTACAGGAGTTTCTTCAGACTGGTTATTAACTGTTGTAACTAGAATAATGACTGTTTCAGTGGACTGTTTCGTGGCTACTTGCGACCGTTATGCACTCACCTAGTTGTGCTTGCGGGGGTTGAGCTCTGGCGCTTTGGGCCCGCCTCTCAACTGTCAATCAATCAACTGATTTTGTTCACCCCCCCCCCAAGGAAGCAGCAGTTGTCTAATTCCCAGATATCTATTTATTGCTAGGTGAACAGGAGCATCAGGGTGAAAGGAACTCTACCCATTTTGTTTCTGCCATCACCGGGTATCGAATCCGGACGCTAGGATTACAATTCCAGAGCGCTGTCCACTCAGCTATCTGACAGTTACGGTGTACATACACCTGTGTGACAGTGTAAGGCCAAGCAGATTTAGCTTCTTCATGATGACATCAGATATATTGAATAGTCTCCCCTCCCGTCCCTAAACTCTCACTCTCTCTCTCTCTCTCTCTCTCTCTCTCTCTCTCTCTCTCTCTCTCATACATCCACGGAATCATGAATCCCAAGTATGAATATGCATGAAGCAGCGTGTATAGAGCATGAATGTCAGCATGTAAATCTGCCAGACTGTGTTTTTTCACACACACACACACACACACACACACACACACACACACACACACACACACACACACACACACACACACACACAATGACAATGGAATGACAAATGGAATGCATTAGGAAGTGATGTGGTGGAGGCTGACTCTATACACAGTTTCAAGTATAGATATGAATATAGCCCAATAGGCTCAGGAACCTGTACACCAGTTGATTGACGGTCGAAAGGCGGGACCAAAGAGCCAAAGCTCAACCCCTGCAAGCACAAATAAGTGAGTACACATACATCCCTCTCTCGCTTCCCCTCCCCATCACCCCTCCTCCCTCACGCCTCTACAAAAAAAACTTCATCCTATCATTCCTTTTTGTTATATTTTCTAACCCCATCCTTCCCTATCCACCTCCACCATTCTCCAACAGCACGCTCTGGTCTAGGTTCGCCCAGCGTACCGTAAATTCAAGATAGCAGGCCAAGCCACCATGCGCTCGATATCCCCGGTTCGATCCCCCCCGTGTGCTTCCCTATTCCATGGTGGGAAGGCCAGGGGGGACGGAGAGAGATGGCAGGTCACCAAGGAAAGGGAAGAATGGACTAACGTAAATGGGAGAAAAGAAAGGGTTCATACAATTGACTACGGAGTTAGTAGGAGAGAGAGAGAGAGAGAGAGAGAGAGAGAGAGAGAGAGAGAGAGAGAGAGAGAGAGAGAGAGAGAGAGAGAGAGAGAGAGAGAGAGAGAGAGAGAGGGGGAGAGAGGGAGAGAGGGAGAGAGGGAGAGAGGGAGAGAGAGAGAGAGAGAGAGAGAGAGGGAGAGAGGGAGAGAGAGAGAGAGAGAGAGAGAGAGAGAGAGAGAGAGAGAGAGAGAGAGAGAGAGAGAGAGAGAGAGAGAGAGAGAGAGAGAGAGAGAGAGAGAGAGAGGGAGAGAGAGAGGAGAGAGAGAGAGAGAGAGAGAGAGAGAGAGAGAGAGAGAGAGAGAGAGAGAGAGAGAGAGAGAGAGAGAGAGAGAGAGAGAGAGAGAGAGAGAGGGAGAGGGAGAGAGGGAGAGGGAGAGGGAGAGAGAGAGAGAGAGAGAGAGAGAGAGAGAGAGAGAGAGAGAGAGAGAGAGAGAGAGAGAGAGAGAGAGAGAGAGAGAGAGAGAGAGAGAGAGAGAGAGAGAGAGAATGTCTCAGGTCGACAGGTAGACACAAATGTTCGGGTAGATAAAAATATATTTAGACAAGTCGATTGTAAGTCCATTGTCGTGGTAATGTGGGAGACAACTCCCTCCATCTCTCCCACTCATGGTAATGGCGGAGACCAGCCAACCAGCCAGCTGCTGTGAGCCAGCCAACCAGCCAGCTGCTGTGAGCCAGCCAACCAGCCAGCTGCTGTGAACCAGCCAGACAGGGTACAGTGTGGCTGGTCTCCCTCACTTGCAGCAGCCAGACTGCACCTCGGCCAGGACACACCGGCCCTCCTATGCCAGATAATCCTACCTGGAGGGTCCCAGAGCCCATCATATCCCAACTACACAGCCGGCAGCCGACCGTAAAATCCGGCTTGCTTAAGCCCCTTCCCCCTTTCCAACTTTCCCCTCCCCTAACGTCTTTCCCCCACCGTGTGGTCATCAAGCCGGCTGGTGCCTACCGTTCCGGCCCCTCCCCTTTCCTCTACCTTCAATCATCCCCTTCCTAATCATCAACTCCTTCCCGACGCCCGGAAACACTGACTTCCAATCATTAAGGGTTGAACAACCAGCCTACAAGCAGCACTTGTACCGCGTGAACTGTGTACAATATCCTTCGTCCAGTCTCTGCCTACCTGGAACATACCTGGAGCGGGTTTCGGGAGTTCTTTTTCTCCCCGAACGCGGCCTAAGGTCCCTGTGGTTACTAAAGACTTATCATAATTATATCAGAGGAGAAGAACTCGTAATAACTTACCTGGAAATAAATAACCCAATGACAATACTAATAATTCTTTAAAATAATAGAGTATATGTATGTACACAATTAAAAGAATGCAGGGCATATGTATGAATACAATTAAAAAAAATACAGGGTATATGTATGTATAAAGTTGAAAAAAAATATTACATATGTATACAATTTGGGGGATCTGGTTAAGATCCTAGTGAGAAATATTTTCTGACTTCTCGTGTAACTGAGAATCCCGCGTTTTGTAGAATCAAACCCTCTTCTGGACGTATATTGACTGGAATTATCTGCATCTTTTATTTAAATTGAATCCTTTCCCAATATAGAATAATTCAATAGTTTCCATGTGTGTCATTCAATCCCCTTGATGATCTTCTATAAAAAAACATTTTTTTGAGTATTTACAGTGTTGAAGATCTTTATGGGGGTGATAGTGAAGAGCACACGCAAGGGCTTATGGTGTTCGATCCCTCTGAAAGTGTGCTTTATCATAGGATTTTTCTCTGCATTCGTGGCATCGCAACCTGTGTATATGAGGAGGCTCCCCAGCTTAATGCTCACAGCTTACTTCTCTGAAGCTTAATATACATAACACTGATATGTGCATACTGCTTTAAACACACGAACAAACAGTTGTTAACAAATGGAGTGCATAAAGAAGTTAGGTGATTGAGGATATATATATATATATATATATATATATATATATATATATATATATATATATATATATATATATATATATATATATATATATATATATATAATATGAAAATAATCCGTTCATAAAAGCAGAACATATATACAAAATATCAGCAAGCTTTATACCAGCCACCTGTCAGTCTATCGTGGGGGTTTCAGAGAGGATTCAACACGGATTACAACCACGATCTCAACTTTTCCTTAGCAGGGGGAAAAATATTTAGCATCGGATACCTCCAGAACGCAGAGGTATAAGATCCGGATTTGTTTGTCCCCAACAGAGTAACTAAGGTCTTACTCTTAGGACGGTCCTAGTCACTATCTTAATGTCTGTTGTTGTTCCTAGTTTCTCCTAGTGATATGTAGGTGAAACAGTAAGCAAGAGCTGTTACCCCACTGATTAGTTCATCTGGACCCTGACATTAGAAATGCATTATTGTTAATGTTAAAGGATGAGCCAGGAGGCGGCTGTAATACCTGCTTGCTGGGGTTCTGGGAGTTCTTCACAAGTTTGACTTGTGAGAGTTTGGTCCAACAGGCTGTTGCTTGGAGCGGCCCGCAGGCCACATACCCACCACAGCCCGGTTGGTCCGGCACTCCTTGAATAAAACTATCTAGTTTTTTCTTGAAGATGTCTACGGTTGTTCCGGCAATATTTCTTATACTCGCTGGGAGGATGTTGAACAACCGCGGACCTCTGATGTCTGGATTTCGCGCGTATCTTCGTGTTGAAAAAAACGTGTTCCAAATGCGAGTCAGCCTTAGGAAGGCATGATGGGTAATGGAGTGATGTTCTTGAGAACGACGAAGAATGTTTTGAATTCTGATAAATGATAGGGAACAGGCCATTCAGGATTCAGAACATTCTTTGCTATTGAGTGCTCCAAACCCAAGATGATAGCAAACCTCTCTCTCTCTCTCTCTCTCTCTCTCTCTCTCTCTCTCTCTCTCTCTCACCCCCCTCATCGATGCTGGTCTCCTCGGGATTCTCCCCCTTTGTGGATTACTCTTCCTCCCCTCGTGCCATTCAATTAGCTTTCTTTTTCACCCCTCTTCTGCCCATTCCGCCGTGCACGTCTTTTGTGCCTCTTCCCCTTTTCTTCCCATTCTTATTCTCGGTTATTAGCGACTTCCAAGGCGTCTCGGCCTCCACCCTCCGCTTCCCTCACATTCGTTCTTTCACCCTTGCCTCTCTCTTCTTCCCTGCCCTCATCCACCACATTCCTCGACCCATTCTTTCATCTCAGTTTCTCCTTCACTTCCTCTCTTCTCTCAGGTCTCTCCATTCTTTACACATCCATCTACCATTACCTCTACTTCCCCTTTGTTTTCCTTTCTCCACTCTGTTTTATTCTTCCCCTTACTCTCTCTATCCCTTCGTCCTAAACACCTTCTCCCCTCTTCCCCTAATCTTTCCCCCTCTCTCTCTCCTCATTATCTCCGCTCCTTATTTGTTTATCTCTCTTCAGCATCCAACCTCCCCTCTTTGCTCCATCTTCATCTCTCGCTGTCATCTTTCCCTTCCTCAGCATCATCTCTGCGGAACCCTCACCCCCACCCTATCCTTGACATGGAGACCCCTCCCTCTCCCCTCACTCAAGGATGAATCCTTACCATATATTAAGACAGAGCTGTATGCATCATACTTGCCCCTAACAGGCCTATACTCTCCCCCTTATACTCCGACGTGAGTAGTCATGGATAGAGGGGAAAATGAGGGAAAGGGAGAGAATAAAGCAAAGAATGAAGGGAAAGGGAGAATGAAGAAGGTAGAGGAGAGGATGTAAAGGTTGCGAAGAAGTGGAAGCAGTTGGAGTATACAAAAAAACGCGATGAAGATTGAATTGGGGGACAGAAAGATATATGGAGAGGAATGGATTGTAGATTGATGGTGTACAGGTTTAGTGGGAGCTCCAATATGTTGGGAGGGAAGGAGAGGAGAGGAGCAGAAGGGATGGAAAGGTGGAATAGTGAGGGAAGATTGAAGATACGGTAGAGAAAGGGAAAAGTGAGGGAAAACAGAAGAGATGGTAGGGAAGGGAGAGAGAGAGAGAGAGAGAGAGAGAGAGAGAGAGAGAGAGAGAGAGAGAGAGAGAGAGAGAGAGAGAGAGAGAGAGAGAGAGAGAGAGAGAGAGAGAGAGAGAGAGAGAGAGAGAGAGAGAGAGAATATTAAGCCAGAATGGGTGATCCACGTACCTCCATCATCATTAAGGGTGTACACAGTGATGGTGACCCCAGCCCATCTCCATGCCACACCATCACCATCATCACCACCACCACAACAAACTGCTCAATTATTCAACAAATACCTCTCACTCCACGAATGCCTCACACCAGCTCCCTCACCTCTTTCTCCTCCCTCCATCACCTCTCACAACAAACAAAATACATCAGCCGAGAAGAAAATTGTATATACAGCTTTTGGTGTATGTGTATTGTGTATTATCAGTTCTTACCTGGATCTTACCTGGAGAGGGTCTCGGGAGGTCTTCTATTCCCCGAGTTCCTTACAATAATGCTATGGAATCTCTAATTAGATATAAAGAACTATTCTTCACAACCCTAGAGGGAAGCAGTAATGTAAGGGATATGATCCCAACATGCAAAATACTGAGGAGGAATAGACAAGGTCGACAAGTCTCTTTAGATTGAGAGAAAGTAGGACAAGAAGACGTAGGTGGAAGCTGCAAACGTAAATGATTCGAAGAAATGCAAGGAAATACTCATATCATAAACCAAGAAGAGTAATACACTAAAGGAAGCTATAGAAGCCACCTCCATCTACAACTTTAAGACCAGATTCGATAAACAATTCGGATGCCAGAAACGTTCAATAGTAACGGACCAAGTACAACAAGGCTAGAAAGCGGGGCACCAGGAGCTAGACCACACTTTTTGGTGGACAATGTCCTCAAATTAACAATGCACACACACAAAAACACAGGGGGGGGGGGGCTAAAGGCTGAGTAGACAGCGCTCGGGATTCGTACTCCTTGGGGTCCAGGGATCGATCCCCGGTGATGGTGGAAACAAATGGAAGTTTCTCTCACCCTGATGCACCTGTTCACATAGCAGTAAATAGATGCCTGGGAGTTAGACAGCTGCTACGGGCTGCTTCCTGAGTGTGTGTGTGTGTGTGTGTGTGTGTGTGTGTGTGTGTGTGTGTGTGTGTGTGTGTGTGTGTGTGTGTGTGTGTGTGTGTGTGTGTGTGTGTCTGTGTGTGTGTACTCACCTAGTTGTACTCACCTAGTTGTGTTTGCGGGGGTTGAGCTCTGGCTCTTTGGTCCCGCCTCTCAACCGTCAATCAACAGGTGTACAGATTCCTGAGCCTATCGGGCTCTGTCATATCTACACTTGAAACTGTGTATGGAGTGAGCCTCCACCACATCACCCCCTAATGCATTCCATTTGTCAACCACTCTGACACTAAAAAAGTTCTTTCTAATATCTGTGTGTGTGTGTGTGTGTGTGTGTAAAAAACCCCAGTTGATTGATAGCTGAGAGGCGGGCCCAAAGAGCCAAAGCTCAACCCCTGCAAACACAATTAGGTGAGTACAGTTTCAAATGTAGAGATGATAGAGCCCAGTAGACTCAGGAATCTGTACACCAGTTGATTGACAGTTGAGAGGCGGGACCAAAGAGCCAGAACTCAACCCCCGCAAGCACTAGGTGAATACATACACACACAAAATGAGACCAGGATAACATAAATTTGCTTCCGGAAGATTGATAAAACAAATGGCAGGAATTTCACTAGAGGCAATGAACCTGGACTTTATCATTCTGTTTATATCCACATAGGTTCCTCCCGGCTGATCTCTTACGTCCAGCCACTAAACCTCAGAGTAGTGTAGCCCCCATTGTGCTGGACTTTATAACACACCATTTATATCCCCCTTTGGTTATCCCATTATATTATCATACTAGTGTCCACTCATTCCAAGCCTAGGACTGACTGCCTTCCTTATTTGCATACTCTTCAGAGAATTTACATAACACTCCATAATCCAAGTGGAGTCTTGGAAGGATAACGGTAAATAATCCAAGTGGAGTCTTGGGAGGATAACGTTAAATAATCCAAGTGTAATCTTGAGTCTTGCAAGGATTACACTCAAGGTTTTATTGCTAATTGTTCTGGATATGATATCCAGAACAATAATAATATCCTAGATATTATTATTGATCCTGAACATTATTGGTATTATTTCCAATATTTTGTCATCGTTTTTTAACTTCAGATTCCTACTAGTCATGACACCCAGATAATTATCAGAAATTTGATTTCACAAATTGGCAACTGCTAATTTTCAGACTTTCTTTAGTATTTCTCAATCTTCGTCTGAATGTATTTTCGACAATTTTTCCGGCGCCACCAGCAGCTTTATTAGTTATTATTCAGCACTCAGCTGGTTGTGCTTGCGGAGGTTGAGCTTTGGCTATTTGGTCCCGCCTTTCCACTGTCAATCACTCATGGGATTCCTGTGCGCTGAGGCCAGATGACCAATAACATACTTCCTTGCGCTCCTTAACAGTCTTCTCTTGCAGAATGTCACATGTCTTATTAAAGTCTGGAGATGCAGCATCATAATCTTTATCACTCGGCCCTTTCAAATATGCTTGAAAAGGAATGAGTGTAAATTTGTAAATTTGTCAAACATGATTGTCTGTTTGTCAAGCCGCGTTAGGAAGTACTAATTTGGTTTATAAGATGATTATGAATAGCATTTACTGTTATTGCTTCAAGCAATTTGGCACCACTGACGTTAACCTTAGCGGAAGTTAGTTTGATGCCTGTGATCAAACTTCTTTTAAAAAATAGCACTAAATAATCAAAGAAATTATATTTCTTCTTCTTTATCAGTACGATAAGCTGACACCATTTTTACTGACCAGTCCTCTCCCTAACTCTGATTTGAGCCTTCTGCATTTACCTTCGCTTCACTTAGTCATCAAGTTAGAATATAGAATTTAGAAGCCATTCACGATATGTTATACATATGGATGTGTGGGTTGGGGTGTTTCAAGCCTCCTTACTGCGAGTTACTCTCGCCCTTTTTGTTGTCCAATAAGAGGTCTAATCCCATATTCATATTTAGTCTCTCGACTTTTCATTGTCACTATCTTCACGAGTCATTGCGTCTGGTGTCTTGATGTTCCTCCTCACCCCTACTCTCCTCGTCCCCTCCTCCATGTCATCCACAGCATCATTTCATCTGGGTCTCCCCCTTCCACCCCTCTCCCTCCCTCCACTCTCTCAATCCCAAGGACAGCCTCCACCCTAGCGTCATCTGTGAGCAGCTTCCGGCTCCAGAGAGCATCCTGGGCCTTACTCCGTGCTTCTGTAGGATGCTCTCTCTCTCTCTCTCTCTCTCTCTCTCTCTCTCTCTCTCTCTCTCTCTCTCTCTCACACACACACACACACACACACACACACACACACACACACACTCTCACTCTCTCTCGCTCTCTCTCTCGTCCATATCCCCAGCTTATTTTAAGATATAAATATAAACTTCTCGTGTTTTCTATCCTTCACTTGCTTTTCATAAGTTTCTCATGACAATCAAATTCTATTTCTCCTTCCCTCTTCTTTCCTTTCATTTTCTCATTTGTCTTCGTCGTGACGTTGATGTTGTCTCCGTTGATGTCATCGTGGTCGATGTTGTGCTGGTTCTCCTGCTGTCCCCCCCCCCTCACCTCTCTCCTTCCTCTCTGCCTCCAGCCTCTCACCCGCCCCCCTCACTTGGCGAAATCAGCAAGGGGCGCCCATGATATATGACAGTGTTGTGGGTTATATGGTGACTGGGGGATCCGGGGAAACTGTGTGTTATCCTCGTGTGGAAGGAGGGGGTTGGGAGAGGGGTTTGAGACAGGGAGAAGGGTTGATATAGGGAGAGGGGTTAAGAGAGGGAGAGGGATTAAGAGAGGGAGAGGGGTTGGGGAGGGAGAGGGGGTTGAGACAGGAAGAGGGGACAGAAGATGAAGACTGACAAGTGTGGATGAAAACACAAAGCAAGGCGAGGAAAAGGATATAGATGAGGAGGAGGAAGATGCGAAAGAGATAAAAAGGAAGACACAGATGATAATAAATGATAACATGATAGATGAATGTTGAGTGGAACAAAATACGACATAACTACTGACGATAAAATACATCAAAGTTAGAGGCCCAAATATACGTCCCAAGGATGGCTTCAAGAAGCGATGAAAGAGGACGGATATTGACCTTCAAATAAAATATATATGGATGTTGCAGTGCAACCATGACAACGGCATTGATGAACATAACAGCACGAGAATGGAGCCCAAAAACAGGGGAATATATAGGACCAAAGAACACAATTTTCTTTACAAAAAAATATGGAGAGACATGGGGACTGGAAGTAGAACTCTCGAAACTCTCTACAGGTATGGACACGAAAGGCAAGCACCAGCAAGCATAACAAATATCGCAGGAACGAAAGTGGACTTTTTAAAAAAATGCTTTCTGAAAGAATTACCGAATGAACCAGGCTGTAGTGGGGCATACCTGGAACATACCTGGAGAGGGTTCTGGGAGTTCTTCTACTTCCCATGCTCGGCCTAAGGACAGGCTTGACTTGTGATAACTTGGTCCAACAGGCTGTTGCTTGGAGCGACCCGCAGGGCCCACATATCCACCACGGCCTGATTGGTCCGGCACTTCTTGCAAGAACTGATCTAAGTGGATATGTAGACCAACGACCCGCTTCAAGCTTGAGCTCTTGGATCAAGCTTTTAACAAGTCAAGCCTGGCCCCAGGCCAAACTTGGGGAATAGAACTCTCAGAACACATTCCAGGTATAATTCAGGTACAAATACCGGTATAGTTTTCATGAACTTGGAAAACGAAGTCTTGGCAGTGCTTTAGACAACCTACGTGACACCCCAGCCTTCATTATGCAGCACCTGGCAAGAAATCCAGCACACAAGCTATGGGAAACGGTTCAGTCCAAAGGACCTTCCCACACTCTAGGAGATAAGGAGGGATTATTTAACACGGACGGTACTCGCACAAGAGGACACTAATGAGCCAAACAGACTATAGAAAAAACGTTGTTGGTATCTGAGTAGTTAATAAATGAAATACTTAAGGGAAGGCTGGTGATGTTGGCTGACTACTTACACAGTTTCAAAAGTAGATATGATAGAACCCAAAAGGCTCAACCTATACACCAGTAGATTGAGAGGCGGGACCAAAGAGCCGAAGCTCAGTCCCAGCAAGCACAATTTAGATGAGTACAATTCTCCCGAGGGGAGAAGAAAAGAGGATATATGATAGCGAGACACAAAAATTTGACTAAGAGGACAATAAATCGATGTTTAGGATGACGAAGAGCAGACCGAGAGAGAAGGGCTGGAAACTGGAGAGGCAAATGAACCAGAGACACGTCAAGGAACACTCACTCACTTCACGAGTCGTAAATCAGTAGACGGGATGTCCAGCACAAGTCCACACAAGTTCATAACGTGTCTCAAGCAGGAGACCTCCTGGATGTCCCAGCACTTATGATGGAACATCCAGGAGGATGTTGAGATGCTGGATGTTTGAGAGACGACAATTGTCTCAACAATCGAGAGACAACTCAACAATTCGGTTGAGTTGCGGATGTTTGAGGGACTGGTGTACACGACTGAGTACACGACTGAGTGACAGTTTAAGAGGCGGGACCAAACAGTCGAAGTTCAACCCCTGCCAGTACAACTAAGTGAACACGTACACTGCCACATCAACAGGCCTCCCTTCCCCCTCACACACACAAAATAAACCAATGAGCAATTTCTTTCACCTGATGTACCTATTCACCTAGCAGAAAATAGGTACCAGGGAGTTAGCTGCTACAGTCTACGACCTGCGGATGTATGTGTATTAGAGAAATATATGTAGCAGATATGCCACCAGGAAAATAGATTGTGAGTCATTACATTAGACAGCCGACGGTTAGAAAGGCGGGGTCCAAGAGCTAAGAACTCAGTCCTGCAGGTACGAATTGTAAACACATACGAACCTCCCGCTCCCAAATCATGGCTTTTCGCCGCTGATGGTCTCTGGTGAAAGCCGGAGCCACAACATTTGCCAGGGAAGCCAACGGTGCTGGCCTCTTGTATCACACTAACCATTAACCATTAACCAAACCATTAACACACATTAACCATTACGGAAACGCTGACATTAATGTACGTACGCGGTGTGTGTGTATTCACCTAGTTGTGTTTGCGGAGGTTGAGCTCTACTCTTCCGGCCCGCCTCTCAACTGTCAATCAATCAACTGTTACTAACTACTAATTTTTTTTCCTTCACAAACCCCCCTCTCCTTCCTAGGAAGCAGCCCGTAACAGCTGTCTAACTCCCAGGTACCTATTTACTGCTAGGTAACAGGGGCATAAGGATGAAAGAAACTCTGCCCATTTTCTTTCTCGCTGACGCCGGGAATCGAACCCGGGCCACAGAATTACGTGTCCAACGTGCTGTCCTCAGCCGCCAGCTCCCTGTGTGTGTGTGCGTGTGTGTACTCACCAATTTGTGCTTTCGGGGGTTGAGCTCTGGCTCTTTGGTCCCGCCTCTCAACTGGTGTACAGGTTCCTGAGCCTACTGGATTCTACCTGTGTACTCACCTAATTGTACTCACCTAATTGTGCTTGCGGGGGTTGAGCTCTGGCTCTTTGGTCCCGCCTCTCAACCGTCAATCAACTGGTGTACAGATTCCTGAGCCTATTGGGCTCTATCATATCTACATTTGAAACTGTGAATGGAGTCAGCCTCCACCACATCACTTCCTAATGCATTCCATTTGCTAACTACTCTGACACTGAAAAAGTTCTTTCTAACGTCTCTGTGGCTCATTTGGGTACTCAGCTTCCACCTGTGTCCCCTTGTTCGCGTCCCACCAGTGTTGAAAAGTTCGTCCTTGTTTACCCGGTCGATTCCCCTGAGGATTTTGTAGGTTGTGATCATGTCCCCCCTTACTCTTCTGTCTTCCAGTGTCGTGAGGTGCATTTCCCGCAGCCTATCCTCATAACTCATGCCTCTTAGTTCTGGGACTAGTCTAGTAGCATACCTTTGGACTTTTTCCAGCTTCGTCTTGTGCTTGACAAGGTACGGGCTCCATGCTGGGGCCGCATACTCCAGGATTGGTCTTACATATGTGGTGTACAAGATTCTGAATGATTCCTTACACAGGTTCCTGAACGCCGTTCTGGTGTGTGTGTGTGTGTGTGTGTGTGTGTGTGTGTTTACTAGTTGTGTTTACTAGTTGTGTTTTTGCGGGGGTTGAGCTTTGTTCTTTCGGCCCGCCTCTCAACTGTCAATCAACTGTTTACTAACTTTTTTTTTTCCCCCACACCACACACACACACCCCAGGAAGCAGCCCGTGACAGCTGACTAACTCCCAGGTACCTATTTACTGCTAGGTAACAGGGGCATAGGGTGAAAGAAACTCTGCCCATCGTTTCTCGCCGGCGCCCGGGATCGAACCCGGGACCACAGGATCACGTGTCCAGCGTGCTGTCCGCTCGGCCACCGGCTCCCTGTGTGTGTGTGTGTGTGTGTGTGTGTAGTAATGTGTAATTACCACTTAGGGTGAAAGAAACTTTGCCCATTTGTTTCTGCCTCGTGCGGGAATCGAACCCGCGCCACAGAATTACGAGTCCTGCGCGCTATCCACCAGGCTACGAGGCCCCCTTGTGTGTGTGTGTGTGTGTGTGTGTGTGTGTGTGTGTGTGTGTGTGTGTGTGTGTGTGTGTGTGTGTGTGTGTGTGTGCACTCACCTAGTTGTGTTTGCGGGGGTTGAGCTCTGGCTCTTTGGTCCCGCCTCTCAACCGTCAATCAACAGGTGTACAGATTCATGAGCCTATCGGGCTCTGTCATATCTACACTTGAAACTGTGTATGGAGTCAGCCTCCACCACATCACTTCCTAATGCATTCCATTTGTCAACCACTCTGACACTAAAAAAGTTCTTTCTAATATCTCTGTGGCTCATTTGGGCACTCAGTTTCCACCTGTGTCCCCTTGTGCGTGTTCCCCTTGTGTTAAATAGACTGTCTTTATCTACCCTATCAATCCCCTTCAGAATCTTGAATGTGGTGATCATGTCCCCCCTAACTCTTCTGTCTTCCAGCGAAGTGAGGTTTAATTCCCGTAGTCTCTCCTCGTAGCTCATACCTCTCAGCTCGGGTACTAGTCTGGTGGCAAACCTTTGAACCTTTTCCAGTTTAGTCTTATCCTTGACTAGATATGGACTCCATGCTGGGGCTGCATACTCCAGGATTGGCCTGACATATGTGGTATACAAAGTTCTGAATGATTCTTTACACAAGTTTCTGAATGCCGTTCGTATGTTGGCCAGCCTGGCATATGCCGCTGATGTTATCCGCTTGATATGTGCTGCAGGAGACAGGTCTGGCGTGATATCAACCCCCAAGTCTTTTTCCTTCTCTGACTCCTGAAGAATTTCCTCTCCCAGATGATACCTTGTATCTGGCCTCCTGCTCCCTACACCTATCTTCATTACATTACATTTGGTTGGGTTAAACTCTAACAACCATTTGTTCGACCATTCCTTCAGCTTGTCTAGGTCTTCTTGAAGCCTCAAACAGTCCTCTTCTGTTTTAATCCTTCTCATAATTTTAGCATCATCCGCAAACATTGAGAGAAATGAATCGATACCCTCCGGGAGATCATTTACATATATCAGAAACAAGATAGGACCGAGTACAGAGCCCTGTGGGACTCCACTGGTGACTTCACGCCAATCGGAGGTCTCACCCCTCACCGTAACTCTCTGCTTCCTATTGCTTAGATACTCCCTTATCCACTGGAGCACCTTACCAGCTACACCCGCCTGTCTCTCCAGCTTATGTACCAGCCTCTTATGCGGTACTGTGTCAAAGGCTTTCCGACAATCCAAGAAAATGCAGTCCGCCCAGCCCTCTCTTTCTTGCTTAATCTGTGTCACCTGATCGTAGAATTCTATCAAGCCTGTAAGGCAAGATTTACCCTCCCTGAATCCATGTTGGCGATTTGTCACGAAGTCCCTTCTCTCCAGATGTGTTACCAGGTTTTTTCTCACGATCTTCTCCATCACCTTGCATGGTATACAAGTCAAGGACACTGGCCTGTAGTTCAGTGCCTCTTGTCTGTCGCCCTTTTTGTATATTGGGACCACATTCGCCGTCTTCCATATTTCTGGTAGGTCTCCCGTCTCTAGTGACTTACTATACACTATGGAGAGTGGCAGGCAAAGTGCCTCTGCACACTCTTTCAGTACCCATGGTGAGATCCCATCTGGACCAACAGCCTTTCTAACATCCAGATCCAGCAGGTGTCTCTTGACCTCCTCTCTCGTAATTTCGAACTCCTCCAAGGCCGCCTGGTTTACCTCCCTTTCTCCTAGCACAGTGACCTCACCCTGTTCTATTGTGAAGACCTCCTGGAACCTCTTGTTAAGTTCCTCACACACCTCTCTGTCATTCTCTGTATACCTGTCCTCGCCTGTTCTAAGTTTCAATACCTGTTCTTTCACTGTTGTTTTCCTTCTGATGTGACTGTGGAGTAGCTTTGGTTCGGTCTTGGCTTTGTTTGCTATATCATTTTCAAAATTTTTCTCTGCTTCTCTTCTCACCCTGACGTACTCATTCCTGGTTCTCTGGTATCTCTCTCTGCTTTCTGGTGTTCTGTTATTCCGGAAGTTCCTCCACGCCTTTTTGTTCAGTTTCTTCGCTTCCATACATGCCCTATTATACCATGGATTCTTCTGTTGCTTCTCGGATTTTTCCCTTTGGGCCGGGATGAACCTGTTTACTGCCTCCTGACACTTTTGGGTAACATAGTCCATCATACCCTGTACAGACTTATCTCTGAGGTCTGTGTCCCAAGGTATTTCACTTAGGAAACTTCTCATCTGTTCATAATTCCCCTTTCGGTATGCCAGCCTTTTGATTCCTAGTTCTTTTTGGGGGGAGATAAGTCCTAGCTCTACCAGGTACTCAAAGTTCAATACACTGTGATCACTCATTCCCAAGGGCGCTTCCATCTTAACTTCCCTTATATCCCATTCATTTAGGGTAAATATCAAATCAAGCATTGCTGGTTCATCTTCTCCTCTCATTCTTGTTGGTTCTTTGGTGTGCTGGCTTAGAAAGTTTCTTGTTGCCACGTCCAGCAGCTTAGCTCTCCATGTTTCTGGTCCTCCATGCGGGTCTCTGTTCTTCCAATCTATCTTCCCATAGATTTGTTTGCTATATCATTTTCAAAATTTTTCTCTGCTTCTCTTCTCACCCTGACGTACTCATTCCTGGTTCTCTGGTATCTCTCTCTGCTTTCTGGTGTTCTGTTATTCCGGAAGTTCCTCCACGCCTTTTTGTTCAGTTTCTTCGCTTCCATACATGCCCTATTATACCATGGATTCTTCTGTTGCTTCTCGGATTTTTCCCTTTGGGCCGGGATGAACCGGCCCAAAGTGTGTGTGTGTGTGTGTGTGTGTGTGTGTGTGTGTGTGTGTGTGTGTCCCACCCAACATCTCCTGTCACTGTCTAGTCACTACAACAGTCATTCCCTTTAAACGTTCAACTCCCTTATATATTTGTCTCGGTCATCTGCTGTTGATAAATAATTGGTGCAGGTAAAGAGGGAGAGAGTGATGAGCGGTAGGGAGGAGGAGGGAGGGTCACGAGGGAAGGGAGAGAGAGAAAGATAAGAACTGACAGTGGAAGGGAGGCACAGAGTGAGGAAGGGAGCTAGCGACAGGGAGTGTATGGAATTAAAGGCAGAGACGGGTTATTTGTATGTATTTCTTCTGTCTGTGTCCCAACCAACGACTGGACGGTAGAGCGACGGTCTCACTTCATGCAGGTTGGCATTCAATCCCCGACCGTCCAAGTGGTTGGGCATCGTTCTTTCTCCCCGTCCCATCCTAAATCCATATCATGACCCCTTCCAAGTGCTATATAGTCTAATGGCTTGGCGCTTTCCCCCCTGATAGTTCCCTTTCCTTGTGTCTGTGTCTGGATTCTTTTAATTATCATTAATGTTTCACCATTCTCACAATAATCTTCCTTATCAGTCCAATAATTACCGTGTCATTCTGTGGTGCAATAAACTATCTTGACAAACACAGCTTTACGAACCAAAACCAAGAGTTTCCCATTTTCTTAAAAAAAAATCTGATTTCTTCTGCAAGCGTTCTCTCTGTAACACCGTTCGTATTTCCGTGTCAGCCATCATGACCCTTACCGACACCCAAGAGGCCGCCCCCCTTCCCTGTTCACAGCCACTGCGCTATTGATTCTCAGATTCTTAGGCATGTGTCTCCATAAATGGGAAGGAACGATAACGTAGCACAACAAAGCTCTCTAAGATGCCATACCAGCGTTACCGTGTGTCCGTTCTTGTGCGCGTCGAAGAGTCTTCAACATCTCAAGTTACCTCCCTATATCTCTCTCATCGGGAGAAAATATAAATATAAATTCGTGTACGCCTGAAGTGGCTTCTGGCAGTTCTTCTATACTCTAAGCCTCGTCTGGGACTAAGCTTGTCATACCTAGGTTCTGAGAGTTCTTCTACTGCCCAAGACCGGCCTGGGGCTAGGCTTGTCTTGTGATAATTTGTTCTACAAGGAAGAAGATCTTCGGGACGGAAAGAGACCCCTTCCCCTTACATGCCTGGACATATCCTCCATTCTCCTAAGCTCTCTCGACCGTGTTTACAAGCGTCAGCTGTTTACCTTTCGTATCCTGGGCATCATAATCCTAGTCGAGGGGATGTCATCACGCTTACGGGAGAGGGGAAGGAGGGGAGATGCTGGAAAGAGAGGGGACACTTCGGACATGAGGGGTACTTTTACAAGGGGAGCTCAGGCTATCGGAAAGATGGTACAAACACGGAACGATCTGGAAGAGGGGATGACCTAGAATATAAGACGACCTGAAAATGGCGAAGATCTGGAAGAGGTAAGGATCTGGAAGCGAAAATCTGGAAAAGGATATGAGAAGAGAGGTTGCTTGGACAAAGGGAGGTAGAGGAGGTGCCAGGTCTGGTAGATGAAATAGTTTAGCAAGTTATTTGGAAAAGTGGCAGGCCTGAGAAATGCGTAAATATTTGGAAAGGGGAGAGTCTGGATAATTGGAGTAAATTGGAGTTTAAACGATAGCAAAGGGAAGAAAGCGTAAGAGGGGAAGGAGAGGGGAAAGAGCGAGTCTCGCAGGGAGGATACGAAGGCTGGACAAGTAGAATGAGGGGATCAACAGAACAGAGGGGAGCTCCTACTACATTAGTATAATGGCAAATAATTTTTCGATCTGTCGGTTTTCATTTTCATGGTATCGAGGGTAAAGGCGGTATGAAAACTGGGATAACACCAAGTGGGAGGAGAGACGGAACCAAATATCTTTAACGACGCACAAGATGGACTCTTTTTCAACCTTAACACCTATGCTCTACCTAGGGACGACTGGACACCTACTCTACCTGGGGACGACTGGACACCTACTCTACCTGGGGACGACTGGACACCTACTCTACCTGGGGACGACTGGACACCTACTCTACCTAGGGACGACCGGACACCTACTCTACCTGGGGACGACTGGACACCTACTCTACCTGGGGACGACTGGATACCAACTCTACCTAGGGACGACTGGATACCAACTCTACCTAGGGACGACTGGACACCTACTCTACCTGGGAACGACTGGACGCCTGCTCTACCTAAGGTCCGTCGGATTATGTGATGCGATTTTGACCACTGGATCTCCATACTGTCGTCAGATATTCCTCTTCAGCGGCCCGGATTGACACGACGCCTGGCGTACTGATGTCTAGGGTCACAGGGAGGTGATAAGAATTTTCCGTTTATGGTTAGGATTTTTGGGCGGAAACACGGTTGGCAGAGGTGCCAGGTGTTGGTGGGTTCCTGGTTTGTGTTGAAGGTCACTGCGATCTTGGCTGACAGGGCTTGAGTGTGAGGGAAAAGTTTTCTCAATTCTGTCTTTAAGCTGCGACTTTTTGTAAGACTACCCAGAGTGCAAAGGGCGCCTGACGCCTCTATCGTCTAGGATCAATGGGTGTCGATAGTCTTCCGGTTGGTTATCAGTGTGTGAGGGAGGGAGGGGAAAGCGGCGCTCGCCCCCTACCCTTCCCAAGGGAAAGGGAAGGTCGCTTGGCATCTTCTGAATATTGTGTCAATCTCCTGGAAGGCGAAGTTGTTTTCCGCAGAGATGCGACCTTTAGCAATAAAGGCTTTTGCGTGTTTCTCCGACACGGGACCAGGAGGCACAACCGCTATGACGGCCTCCAAGTCAGCAACAACACAGAACACAAGTGGCATCCGTGACGGTACCACAGCAGACCTTTCTCTGTACACAGTCGACTCTGTCACACAGCAGACACTAATTAACCAGGACCCCAACAAGGGGGAAAATCTAAAAGAAGAAGTAACCATCAATTAAGAAGCTTAACAAAACTGTTGTTTTACACAGCTACTCGGAACAAAACGTTCCAAGCAACACCCTTATAGCGAGCCCATGGTAATTACCTGGCACAGGAGATGTGCCGGCTCAACAAAATATATTATATAATGAGGTGGAGACAGCCAGAGATCTCGGAAGAGCAAATGGGTGTGTGGGTGAGGCCATGACACATGCCCATCACCACAATATTTAGAACTAACGGATGCACACTTTTTTTCCCGCAGGTGGGTACAGGAGAAGAGTTATGACTCCCGTTCGCAGGTCGACAGCGCTCGCCTCCCGTCGTTGATGGTAAACCTCACCCACTAGTTTTCCCTGGAACACCATCCGCCAACTGGTTTACAACCGGGCTATCAATTACTGCCAAGTGAACAGTGTCGAACAGGATAGGAATGGTTTCAAGTAAATTCTCCCTTGCCAGGGCTCGAATCCAGTCGAAATCGCGTGTTCTTGTGGTGGTGATGTGGCGATGTTGTGGTGGTGATGTGTGATGATAACAAACCAGCTGCTCATCACCACCATCACCCCCACATTTCCATAAACAAATCATCAAACGTAAATTGGGCAGAATAATGGCGGAATGACTCGCGCGCTGGGTACCACAAAGATTGAAAAATGCTGCTAAATTGCGTGAAAGATGTAATTTTTATATATTTTCCGCACTGTCACTCGCCACCCACCTGGCCAAGGTGCGGCCCACACTGTCACCCCCACCTCCCCCAACCCACACCCGAACCACCCTATTAAGCAGAACAATTAGAAAAATATATAATACACAATATTTAATTTCAAAATAGTTGAGAAAAAGAGTATGAAACGACGGTATAACCTACATTTTAGATTACGAAGACCATAGAGACGTCTGTCTAAAGAGACAGAAAAGGGGAAGGGCTCGGAGGAGGGAGGGACCTACCAGGGGGAAAGCGCCAAGCCATTACGACTATATAGCACTTGGAAGGGGGTCAGAGGCTAAAAATTTGAGATGGGACGGGGGAAAGGTATAGAGCTTTCAAAGCTTGGTACTTACATGCAGTGGCGACCTTGGCTGTCCTACTGATGGTCTCCCCGCGCGAGCTCCAGGCCAGGCAGTGGCAGGAGTACCCGGCCTCGTCCAGGTCGCCCACGCCCTCCACCACGCTCTTCTCCACCTTCAGCTGCACCTCCACCACCCGCACCCCCGTCATCGGCTCCACGAAGTCACTCTCCGTCTGCGAGCTCGGCCCCAACACCCCGCCGTTACACTTGAAGTTAACTGTGGGAGAGAATGGCAGACGCCGCTAACAACAATACTCATAATACTTAGCATAATAATAGTAGTACTGTTAAGTATGCAATAGTTAAATATGTAACAATGGTATGATAAGAATAGTCATGATAGAAATAGTCACGATAAGAATACTTATAAAAACAGTCATCATAACAAATCATTATAACAATAATCATAATAATACTTATCATAAGAATAACCACAGTAAGGAATAGTAATAAAAATACTAATAACAAAATGTCAATGATAACACCAGAATAACTCCTAGAGCTTCTCTAACTTGTAAGACATAATTACAACCACCAATGAAATACAGTGATATTACAAAAAACAATAACGGTTATGGTATAACAAATAATGTTGCTAACGAAATAAGACAAAACAATAATAATAATAAAAATAATAATAATCAAAAGAAGAAGAGTACTGACTGGAGGCCAGCAAGGTACACTGGAGCACAGTGGCTGAGTGGAGCCACAGGCGACCTGGCTAGCGAGCCAGGGGAGCCACGCTCGAAAAACATTACCCTGATGAATATTCCTGCTCCAGTAAAACCATTAAAAAACCAACAATCAGGCTGAAGGTTCACCAGATTTACCGAGAAATACACACAAATACTTTACCGAGAAATACACAAACATCAAGGTTCACCAACATACACGAAAATAAACAAATACACACCAATACACACACACACACACAACTCCCTGATTACAGCAATTACGATCACATAAAAAGTAGACAATCCTGGTACAATGGTCGGGTGAATATCAACAGGGTACCAGGAGGCAGGGGAGCCCCCTTTGTTGAAGGCTCACACACCTTTATTCTCTCCAAACTCCAAACCACTCATTCTTCAACAATGGAATTAAATAAAATAATTTTTTTTTAGTTTTTTTACATTATTAAGTTTGAGAGAAACGAACATGCCACTAACAAAAAATTCCAGGCAAGCCACGAGAAAGTTACACACGCAGAAATATTGATATAAAAAACTTGTAAATGAATATTACAGACGATTTCGTGAGTTCTCGCATTGCAGTCCAGTCTAGGGTCAGTCTGTGAGGCTGTTGGTCTTTGTAGCCCTCAGAGCTACACAGCCCTCAGAGCTACACAGCCCTCAGGGCTACACAGCCCTCAGAGCTACACAGCCCTCAGGGCTACACAGCCCTCAGGGCTACACAGCCCTCAGGGCTACACAGCCTGCCTGATCCTGTAACTCAATCAGAAACTTGTCAAGTTCTCCCTTCAAAGCTTCTACTATCGTTTCAGTTATATTTTTTATATTTGCTAGTAGAAAAACCGCGAGCCTCTGATGTTTACACTGTTCTTTAACTCTGCTTATGGCACACTCTGACACATTGTACATACATAAAAATACACACTGTATTTATTTTGCACTTCGCACCTTGTCTTCACTCCAGTATGTTTTAAATTTATTATGCAGGTCTGAAAATTGTCCTTGTATAATCTTCCTGTCTGTATTATTAAAGACAAATCACGTTCTAAGGAGCACAATTTGAGTACCAAAAGTGGGTTCCAACAGCTAATGTGTCTCACTGGTTCTTTGTAAACAGTAAAGGATATCTGTATGTTTTCGAACTCTGTTGTCTTGTCTGCCTTGAAGGGGGATGCGAGGACTGAAGAATATTCCCTGTGATATGACATCAGTGATTTAAAGAGTGACATCAGTGCTTTGAAGTGACATCAGTGGTTTGAAGTGACATCAGTGCTTTGAAGAGTACTATCATTGATGTGGTATATCTTCTTGTAAAGGTTCTTATTATCCATCCTATCATTGTCCTCGCTCTTCAGTTGTTTTTGTTCTCTCTCTAAATGTTAGAAAAGAGAGAGACCTGTAGCATTCAGGAGAGAGAGAGAGAGAGAGAGAGAGAGAGAGAGAGAGAGAGAGAGAGAGAGAGAGAGAGAGAGAGAGAGAGAGAGAGAGAGAGAGAGGAGAGAGAGAGAGAGAGAGAGAGAGAGAGAGAGAGAGAGAGAGAGAGAGAGAGAGAGAGAGAGAGAGAGAGAGAGAGAGAGAGAGAGAGAGAGAGCTGGGTCAAGAGAGAGAGAGAGAGCTGGGTCAAGCTCTACATATTTTCTGCACCAAAATCTCCCATCAAATGAAATCTCTCAGTCCAAAATAGAACACAATTTTTGTGAACACTCTGAGCACCGCCCGGGACCCAGAATTCGTTTTGATCTTTTTCCATTTTTCTTCGTGCCGAACTCTTGACATCACAGAGCCCTTGGTCTATGAATAAGTTGAGAATTTTATATATAAATTTTATCGTCATGAGACGACTAATGAAAACATTTATACATTTTTTTTTAGACTTTGTACCATGATTAAAAGAATTTTAACAATGAATATGTTTTTCGTAACAAAATATACTAAAAAGTCGATTAAGGCAGCGTCTGCGATGCTCTCGGACGCAGGTTCGAATCCTCGTTACGACCCTTGTGGATTCGTTCATATACTAAGATATTGAGGTAAGAAAGTACGTTACCTTGTTAATGTTACTTGAGTTACATGATTCATGTTTCAGGCAATTCAGGAGATCAGAGTCCGTGCGGCCCGGTCTCTGACCTGGCCTTCTGGTTTACCAGTGCCACACGATGCTGCACGCATTCCACCACAGGAATCACAACCTGGTTGATCAAACACACTTCGGAGGTATCAATTTCCCAATAGAATACATGAATCTATTTGTAATGCTCCACATATTTAGAGGAAAGATGAAACAAGTTGTTGTCTCTGTCCCTTCATGTTAGTATAATTGTATTATAATATATATAATATTCATACCCTTTGCACTCTTGTTCTTGAACTGGGCTATTCTGAGCTTCCTGTTAAGCCTCTTGGTCTCACAAGGAGTTATTCCCGTGATCAGATTTGGAACCAGTCCCTCTAATATTTTCCAACTGTAAATTATGATTTATCTGTCTCGCCAGCTCACAAGGAGAACAAATTGTGGGATTTTCAACAATAGCATTATTTTAGGTGTTTCATTGAATAGACTCTGGCAGTAAAGTTGGTATGATATCTTAATCGTTCTCTACACCTTCTCCAGGGCCTTCGGCAGCTTTGAATAGGGTTGTTAGTGTGTAGCAATACTCCACTCTAAATAGTACTTGTGTCTTAAGAAGTATCGTCATTGGGTTCTTTGAGGTTCTTGTTAATAGAAGAAGGTGAAGGGGAGGAAGGAAGAGGTTGAGGGAGGCATAAACCATATATCCTCCGATCTTATTAACTTCTTACAGAGGTGGGCATTCATTGGGGCCTAGAGATATGTGAGATTACGTTCGGGAATGATGTATGTGGTATGTCGGGGTTGTGCCAGGATTGGTGGTAGTTATGAGGCCAAAGGTTAGGTTGCCATAGTTGATCTATAGATATCGTCCACAGGCATGTGGAATTACGTGATTCGTGATAGCATGTGGTGGTGGTGAGGGACTAGCAGCGGTGGTGCTAGTGACCATGGTGCAAACGGTTCACCACTAACATTGCTAGTAGCGGGGTGCTATTATTTATCCTTGGTTATATCCTTTATTAATCCTTGGTCCTGATCAACGTCAGGCTGCGAGCAGCCGCGTCTAACAGCCTGGTTGATCAGTCCAGCAACCAGGAGGCCTGGTCGACGACCGGGCCGCGGGGACACTAAGCCCCGGAAGCACCTCAAGGTAACCTCAAGGTAAGGTATCTACTCATAAGAGAAGTAGATTGTTGCGGTACCTGCTCTCATGCTGCCTCTCTCACAGGTACAAGCACTTGGCTATACATCCCTAGGTGAGGTGTATTATAGACAATTATATATAAATTTTAGTGTGTGTATATGTTGGGGATGTATTGTTTTAGCCCGTGCCACCTCTTAGGTGGCTTAATCTTCATCAATCAATCGAGGATGTATTCACCTATTTGTGACTGTAGGATCGAGGTCTTAGCTCTTGGACACCCGCTTTTGTCTAACCGTCGCATCTATAATGCAGTCACTTTTCTCTATCATATCTAATATATTTCTGGTTCACACACACATCTCAACCATGCAACCTACAGCAGCTAACTCCCAGCGACGCATTAACTGCTAGGTGAACAGAAGCATCAAGTGCCTGTTTCTATCTCAGCCGAGAATCGAACCCGGGTGCGTATATATGTACTACATCACTTTATATACAAGACTGCAGACCTGTAAGATAATAATAATCATAATTATTATTATTTTTATTAATATTATTATTATTATTATTACGGCCAAAAAACGCGTTCTCGAAAATCGCGAAAATTCTTCAGCGAATAAGAATTAGTGCACCGAATTCAAATCTGCCAATCACGTGGCGGGAAGTGGTGGTTGCCTTGTGCAGCTGGCGTGCCCCGACCAATCATTAGTCACGAAGCCATAAGCAAATCGCATACCTCGTCCAATCAGATGTCACAAAACAATCAGGTCATGATCCCTTGCAAGGGGGAGGAAAATATTGATTGAGGATAAAAATAATCTTTTTGTTTATACCTGAAGTATACCCAGAATATCCCTGGAGTATACCTGAAGCATACTTGTAGCACACCTGGCCTTCCAGTATCTTCCATGTATATATTATTTGATACCTCTTTCTTTTTCCAGAGAGTGGCATTTTGGGAGGTTTGAGATGATCTCGATAATTTAGGTGCTGTATCATGCCAGACCAACCAGGCTGTAGTGGATATGTGGGCCTGCGGGCCGCTCCAAGCAACAGCCTGTTGGACCAAGCTCTCACAAGTTGAGCCTGGCCCCAGGCCGGGTTTTGGGAATGCAAGAACTCCTGAAATCCTCTCCAGGTATGTCTCAAGGTGCCCATGAGTATCGTGTATGTTGTCTGTATTTCCTGTATTTTTGGGGTATACAGCAGGGGAACCTTAGACATACACCTGCTCCTCAGAATATAAACACACCTGTGCCCACCTGAGAGCCGAGGGGCTCTCTGACAGGTAACGTCAACAAACACGGTAAAACAACCCAGCAAACCAATGTATAGTTGTGAGGGTTTTTGCTTACATAACAAACTGTCAGTGGCTTGTTCCTGAGTTATAGTTTGGCGTGAAGCTAATAGTAACTCGCTTACTCGTCTAGTATAGGAGGGGCAGTTACTCATCTTCGAGGGGTAATGCCTAAGACTTATACTCACCTCTGAGGTCGAGCGAAGTGGTGAGCGCCCTCACCACTTCGTTCGAGGGCGATTACCAGTAGACACTCACCCTTGACGACATCCACCAGAATGATATTCACCCTTTGAGAGCATGTATCTGAGTGATACTCACCTTTGAGCGCGTGTACCCCGAGTGACAACTCACCTTTGAGGGCGTGGGCGGCTCTACAAGTGAGAGACGCCGGCTTGTTTTTGATGACGAAAGCATCTTGAGGTTCGTCCAAGATGATTGGAGGAGAGTCGTCCGTCACCCCCGTCAGCGGCCCCGCAGCCTCCTCACTCCCCTCACCTGACGGGGAAACACAAGGGGAAACAGGGTTAGTTTGACCAACTCATCCACCTAAAAAAAAAAATCCTTCGTATGCAAGTTATGAAAAAAGGTAAAACAGATCCTTCATGTTGACTGGACCTACCTACTAAAGGATCCGGAGTGTAAAAGAGGGTCTGAAACACAGGAGGAAGGAAAGAACATGGATAAAGAAGAACGAGCGAGAGAGAGAAAGAGAGGAGGGAAGAATAATAAAATACATAGATCACAATAATACAACAATACGATCATACAGTAAAAATACAATAGGGAGAGCCATATAACAGCAGCTTCTATGATCCACACTCAGGGGTCTTGCCTTGGTCTCCAGGTATATCCTTGTATACTCCAGGTATACCTCACCTATGCAGAGGAAGCAAGAGTGCGACATGCCCTCGACGCTCCATCAAGCAATAAGGGCGACAATCCTGGGAGTAATAAGGAGCCAGAGGTCCTGGGATCCACCAAGCCGTTTTTGATCACGTCAAATGAAAGGCATTGAAGCATCTGGCATGTAATTGGTCTCTGTTGCCTTCACCACGTCTACACTTTTTAGAAAAAAGGAAGGGGAGAGAGAGAGAGAGAGAGAGAGAGAGAGAGAGAGAGAGAGAGAGAGAGAGAGAGAGAGAGAGAGAGAGAGAGAGAGAGAGAGAGAGAGAGAGAGAGACAGAGAGATAGAGAGATAGAGAGAGAGAGAGATAGAGAGAGAGAGAGAAAGAGAGAGAGAGAGAGAGAGAGAGAGAGAGAGAGAGAGAGAGAGAGAGAGAGAGAGAGAGAGAGAGAGAGAGAGAGAGAGAGAGAGAGAGATTGTTTAATACAAATTAAACAACTGTGACACAAGTTAATGTAGACAAGACAGCTGCTCATAGTCAACCCGTCTGGTAATTAATCGCGTATTTTACGGAATAGACCAATTCTTAAAGATTAAATTACTGTAATAGTGACGCTTTCTATGCATCGACTTGGGCAGGTTTGGTGGGTTTGTGTGTTTGGTCTGGCAAGATAGTTGTGTCCTTTACGAACTGGTAAATAGTGAGAGCGAGAAGCACATATCCAGGATACTATATCTATCGCATATACGACGTGAGAGTAGACAATATGGAGGACGATGAAAACTTGCAGGGTGATGTAAACCGAGTCTTTCAATGGGCCATAGATAACAACATCTTGTTTAATAAAAAATAAGTTCTAGCTCCTGCGCTATATGAAGACAACGAAAATATAAAACGTAAATTTCGTAATAAAACGCTGTCAAATCACACTATAGAACGAAAAAGCAAAGTAAAAAAATCTGGGAGTAATCATGTCGGAAGACCTTACTATTAAAGAACACATTAAAGTAGCTGTCACAACTGCAAGAAAAATGACAGGTTGGATAACAAGGACCTTTCAAACAAGAGATGCCATATCAATGATGATACCCTTCAAACACCAATGGAAGATTCAACACAAGAGTGAAAAATTTTTGCAAAATAACAGCTCTATTCAAAGCTGGAGAAATTACTGACTTGGAGAGCATGCAAAGATCCTTTACTGCTAGAATCCATTCTAAAACCTCTAAAATATTGGGACTGCTAAACACTTCTAAATCTGTATACTCTAGAGCGCAAGCAGGAGAGATACATAATAACTTACACTTGGAAAATATTACAGGAACTGGTTTCAAATCTCCACCTATAAGTAACGACACATGAGACCAGGAAACATGGCAGGATGTGCAGACAAGCCCTGTTGGAAAGCAGATGCTTTCTGCTTTTTTTTTCACTCTCCAGTGAAAGAAAATACTCCACTCTCCAGACTTTTCACCACTTTCCACACATAAGGAGCATAACTGGTCGCCTCTCACAGTGTTCAAAAGAGAACTCAATAAATACAACCAAATGATGCCTGATCAACCAGGACGTTGATTCTCGGACTCACCAGCAGGTAAAGTATGCTGATCAACCAGGCTGTGGCACACGTCAAGCATAAGACTAAACTGGAAAAGGTTCAAAGGTTTGCCACCAGACTAGTACCCGAACTGAGGGGTATGAGCTACGAGGAGAGACTACGGGAATTAAACCTCACGTCACTGGGAGACAGAAGAGTTAGGGGGGACATGATCACCACATACAAGATTTTCAGAATTGATAGGATAAAGACAGACTATTTAACACCAGGGGCACACGCACTAGGGGACACAGGTGGAAACTGAGTGTCCAAATGAGCCATTGAGACATTAGAAAGAATTTTTTCAGTGTCAGAGTAGTAGACAAATAAAATGCATTAGGCAGTGGTGTCGTGGAGGCTGACTCCATACACAGCTTCAAGTGTACATATGATAGAGCCCAGTAGGCTCAGGAACCTGCACACCAGTTGATTGACAGTTGAAAAGGCGGGACTAAAGAGCCAGAGCTCAACCCCGCAAGCACAACTAGGCGAGTACACGTCAAAGTGCATCATACACTGTGCCAGTGTGCGAAACGTCGAAAACCTTATGAGTAGTTATGAATTATTTTCCTTTTGGATGTCTCCTACTTGTCCTTTCCACTCCCTTATCTCAGCCTCTCCCTTAATTCCCCCATACTTTTTAAGTCCGCCTTTCTCCCCCCCCCCCTTCTTTAATATCCCTCCCCCTTATCGCCGGATCTCCCCCTTACCCCTCCCCCTCTCACCAAAATCATTAGCAATGTCAAAGTTTAGCGTCCACAGCGTTGATATATAGCCCCATCCCTCGGCGTAAGGGACGGGAAGGGCGGGTAAATGGCGGGAGAAGGGAAAGGGGTGGAGGGAACCTAACTACTTTATAATAGCCTCTGCTTAGATACACTGTTTACGGGCTACTCTTGCCCGTGCCACCTCTTGGGTGGTATAATCTTCATCAATCATCAATATACGACCAGAGTATGCTGGGGCATGCCACCTGCACGTCAACTGGAGTGATTACGTGTTTCATCTAAGGGGGGGGGGGGGGAATATTGAAGATACATTCTAGCATTTAAATTTCAGTGGTCCCAAAAAAATCACATGTAAGACTTTAACCATAATGTGTAAGACACGAAGGAACAGCCGTACAGTAAGCTCATAATCTTATCAAAACGTGAAAGGTAAAATGCAAGAGAATCATAAAGCAAGATCAGTCAACAACAAAGTCAACATTATAACCAACCTCACTTCCACTTCCATAACTACCCAACAACGTCGCCAATAGAACGAATTCCAAAAGCAAACTTGGTTCGGATTCTGAACTACTTTCCTGGATGTCAGTTCTACATTTCAAAGGCGTTTCCTAACTAGACTGAGACGTTTATTGGGCAAGATATTTTAGGGGGGCAAATTTTGTCTGTGTTCGAGCCCTGGCCAGGGAGAATTCCATGGACATTCATACTTAACACTTCACCAATCTTCACCTAGTAGTAACTGGGAATAAACTGGTTATAAAACGACTGATGGGTCCTATTCTACGGAAAGCTGTCAACCTGATGAGAGAGAGAGAGAGAGAGAGAGAGAGAGAGAGAGAGAGAGAGAGAGAGAGAGAGAGAGAGAGAGAGAGAGAGAGAGAGAGAGAGAGAGAGAGAGAGAGAGAGAGAGAGAGAGAGAGCGCGCGCAAGGCGAGACACAATAGACCCACCGCTAATTACCGAGGCAGCAGCTAATGATGGTTTACCTTAATATAAAAAGAACGGCTCTAAGACATTACCCAAACACCCTCCTCCACCTATCCACCTCCAAGACATTCCTTCTCCTCCTCTCGTCACCTCCCTCACCCCCCTCCCTCCACCTCCAACACCTCTCACCACCACACACGCTGCCCCTCCTCCTGCTCTGGGAACCTCCACGTCCTTCTCACCTATGAAACATATATGTTGTCAACATCTCTTGTTGGCTCGTCCAAAATGTATACGTCTCTCTTGCTGCCACGTGTGTGTGTGTGTGTGTGTGTGTGTGTGTGTGTGTGTGTGTGTGTGTGTGTGTGTGTGTGTGTGTGTGTGTGTGTGTGTGTGTGTGTGTATAGTATATCTCAAACTAAAACTTGGGATTAATAAGATCCCTAGTTTAACCCACACCAAAACCTGCCAAATGTATCAATAATCTCTGGACCCACAGCACGAAGGTCACAATGCACCACATATTAAATAACGTATAAATAAACCTGAGCCTCGTATTTTTAATAAAACACGCAAATTATTATTATTTTTTCAACCAATACCGATGGACTTTTCAATTATTTGTTTCCATATATTTATGCAACAAACATTTAATTGGCGTTTGCATTTTAAACAACTTTTTAGTTCCATTGCATCAAGGAAATTAATGAAGTTGGAATCATGTATATATACAGGTAAAGCTAGAGCCATGTGTATGTACAAGTCAAACTGAAGCCATATGTATATACAGGGTAAAGCTAGGGACATTTGTGTTCACAAATGAAGCTGGAGTCAAGTGTATATACAGGGTGAAGCTGGAGTCATGTGTGGACAAAAGGTTTTATGTGGTCAGCCGATTCGATTGATTCCTGAAATATCTAGTTGTTCCAAACACGAATCATGACTAGAAATAATTGATCGCTTTTGAGTAATGCTTTTACTCAAAAGCGCCTTGTGTTTACTCAAGACTGAGCGCCTTGTGTTTACTCAAGACTGAGCGCCTTGTGTTGCAATTGCCATCCACGAAGTTGGACCAGGTGGGGAACCCTGAGAATGCTGCTCTTGAACATAATGTTTCAAGTTATGAAAACGTTGATGAATTGACAGGGTCCAGACGGGACTCCAGATTTGTCTTCTTGCATAGTTCTCTCTCTCTCCCTTGTTGGCCTTCCAAAAGAGTAGTGAATACTCAAATTGCAACCGAACTTGAAGAGAAAGAAACGGGCATAGAATAAAACGATTATGTGGGTATCAAAGAAAACGGCGATACTGGGATGGAAGGGGGTAAAGTAGATATAAATTGTCGAGCAACGAAAATTAAGAAAAGTATACGGGGGGGAAATAATGTAAAAGGAAGCACGAGCAGGAGGGGAGAGAGGGAGGTGGAGGATTAATTGTGACAGTGAGGTAAAACTGAGGAACGTGAGGGATATATTCTGAGATATTGTGTATGTGAGGGAATGAGATATATATATTGGAGAAGTGAGAAAGATATTTCAGGAGTAGAGTGACATTTTGTGGTAAATAGTGAGATAATTACATAGAAATGTGAAGAGCAGAGCTAGGTACAGGAGTGAACGGAAGGTGGAAGATACAAGAACGAGAGGGAGGACAAGGGAGGAAAGTTTAGAGGGAATGAAGAGGAAAAGTGTAGCAGTAATGGCGGTGGAGGTGAGAACACGAGGACAATAAGTGTTCAAGTGTGTGACAATAAGTCACACACTAATATAAGGCGTCTTGCCCCTCTAACTCACGCCACTTATTATTGGCTCCCTATCTGCTCTCCCCCTCCACCTCCCCATCACTCCCACCCCCCGCCCCAACACTCCCTTCCCATCACTTTCCTTTACACTTCCCCAGCACTCCCATTCCACCTCTCCCCACCCCACCCCTACGCTGAAATCTGGAAAAAATAAGGTCTTCTAAAACCCACCCTGTGATGAATCTTAGATGGTTTTGTCCTTCCTTGTTCCTCCTTCATCACCGTCTCCATCTCTTCCCTCCATCCTTGTTCCTTCGTCATCACCATCTCATCTTCCCTTCCTCCTTGTTCCATCATTTTCGTTATCCATTTAATCATTTTCATTTGTTTTATTAGTTTCCTAAATTGTATTTTTCCTATAATTTTCTTCCTTTCTCGTCTCCTTTGTTAGCTTCGCCCTCACTCCAGCTCCCTGACTCCGCCTCCCTTACTTCCTCTTCTCATGTGAGAGACAGCGCTGACACACACACACACACACACACACACACACACACACACACACACACACACAGCACAAACAATCCAGCTCGCCCTCACCTTTAAAAGTTGCAAAATTGTTGAGAGGTCTTTCAATAACAAAATTTGTCAGAGCGGAACTTGAACAGAGCAGACACCAGTGCAATGTTGCATACTCTCTCTCTCTCTCTCCCCTTCCCTCTTCTTCCTCCCTTCACTCGTTCATGTGCTTTTCACTCTTAGCTCTTGTTTCCTTTCCCCCTACCGCTTCTACCCTCACTACTAAACATAATTGTCTTCCTTTCTATATATTTTTCTCTCTCACACTACTGTCATCCACTCCGCCCTCCCTGCGGGCTCCCAGGGCGTGGTGGTGTCACCCACAGTCACGCAGGAGGCCCACAGGTCACCCACAGGTCATCCACAGGAAGAGACATGGATGACTTCCCAGGTACATCTTGCCCCTTTGTTCCGGGCTCTGCCTCTCGTCCTGGGATGGCCCTGTCGGCCTTGATGTTTTTGTCGTTAACACCGACTCGTTCCAACCATTCGTTCAAATTGACTCGTTGAAACTACTAGTTAAAAATACTCGCTTAAACCACTCATTCGAACCAGTTGTCATAAATATTGGCCCAAACGCTACCTACTACCGACTCGTTCAAATCAATCGTTCAAACCACTCGCTCAGACACTCGTTCAAACAATACTGGCTCGTTAATGCTGAATCGTTAAAATGTAAAAACCTTATCTTTCGTTCGTTAATACTTGACTGATAATTAAAAAAACGTAACAGTGATTAGTAAACAAAGGCATCCGATACATATAACATACATACATATGTATGTATGTATGGTATGGTCCCGTCAATGAGGCGGGACCAAAAAGCCAAACCTCAACCCCCTCAACCACAACTAGGTGAGTACATACATGCATACATACATAGATACATGAAGTGTACTTCTATTCTTTCCATGCATCACTAGAAACAAAAATATATATACCAAACGTTCCCATTATAAAATGTACGAACGTAAATTCCTTTATCCTGGTTGAAAGGTCCACTCGTCAAGGAGAGTCCTGGGTATCCTTCGCGAGAAAAAGGCAGAAATCCTTCGTTGAAAACGCCATCACTTCACTCTAGTAAAAAAAATAAAAATGCTGGCTACCATTCCTGCACGGATGCACGCACACACGCCCTAACACACACACACACACATTTCGGGACCAAAGAGCCAGAGCTTAACCACCGTAAGCACAACTAGGTGAGTACACACACACACTTTTTTTTCCCTCTCTCTTGGAGTTTGCAGCTCCAACGTGGAGCCCGTGTACAGTCAAGGACAAGACTACGTTGGATGAAGGAGGATGAGGAAGGGAAGGTGAGGACGAGTGAGAGAGGATGAATGAGACTGATAATCATCAACAGTCACCAAGTCAGACATTCAAAACAAGAGCCCCGTCAATAATTTGTAATCCGCTGGTCCTCTGAACTACACTGGACCACAGCAAAACATTCACCATTAGCAAATACTAAGGTAGCTCTCACAGTGGCAGGGGTTTGTTCTGTGAGTCGACAGGACCTTCCATACCCGCCTGCCTTACAATACCAGTCTAAAGATTATCTGCGAGTAGGAGGGTGAGAACATATTGAACTGGAGAAGCTTGAAAATCTCAAGCTAAAGTTTTATTCAAAACGGAAATTGTTCAGCCTGGAGAGTGTCCAACTTGAAGATTTTCCAGCAGGAAGAATCTCCAGCTTGGAGATTCTCTAGCTTAGAATTTATTTGATCTAAAGTTAATCTGGCATTGCTTATCAGGAGTGTAAATTAAATCCACTGTTTCACCTGCAGTTTTCATATTTAGTTTTCCTCTTAAAACTTGATTGACAAAAAATAATCAAGAATTCAACTTTATGGAATATATATTTCCATTCGTTTTCCTGGAGGGCGTCTCAGGTCCTGCCCGCTGGCAAGGTTTATAAGAAAACGCCCCCATAAACCGGTTAGGAGAGCTCAGAGGTGTCAATCATAGTTGACACCTCTGTCAACTCTTGACATCATGGCCACTTTTTCTCTGGGAAACCCACTCACCACTACCCTCCCGCTGGAAGAGTTAGGCCGTTACATCTCTGTCCTTTCTAATTGAAGCGCTGGAATATTGCAGACCCTTGTCCTCTGCTTGAAGTGTAGGACCACAGCACGCTTTTGCCTAGTGCTTGAGTGGATGGAGCATTATGAGGGTTATCTTGAGATGATTTCGGGGCTTAAGTGTCCCCGCGGCCCAGTCCTCGACCAGGCCTCCACCCCTAGGAAGCAGCCCGTGACAGCTGACTAACACCCAGGTACCTATTTTACTGCTAGGTAACAGGGACATAGGGTGAAAGAAACTCTGTCCACTGTTTCTCGCCAGCGCCTGGGATCGAACCCGGGACTACAGGATCACAAGTCCCGCGTGCTGTCCGCTCGGCCGACCGGCTCCCTTCTTCGGATACTTCAGATCACTGTACCTTTGTTTAACAGATAAATGTAACGGTATTCCAGATTACTACCGTTGTCCTTAACGGAGAAAACCTTAAAGTTTTCCCACCGAAAATACTATAGTTCTATTCCAAACTCGAGTCTGGAACAGCAAAACCCCCAAATGAGAAACATTAAGCGACAATTCTTCTCCCCGGGCCAGAGCGGCCATTCTCTTGCCACTGTTGAAGACGACACATTCCAGAGCCCTTGCCTGGAAATAGCGACGATTCTTCCAGGACCATTATAAACCGGGCTAGGAGGTACCCCGTTGACACACATTAGGCGGGACACTCTGGAATTCGAAGATCCTGTGTCTGAGAGGTTTGTGTTGGGGAACTTTGCGTAAAAACACGAGAAAGAATTGCACAGTTTAAGAGCGAGGAATGGTGATGAATGACGCCAAGGGAGTCTTCAACTCACCGATGAAAGAAACGCTGGACAAACGGGGTGGGAAGAAAAAGAGGCATTGCCATGATAGTCGAAAGACTTGTGACCAAGGAGTTGAGGAGTGGAATTACAAATAGGGAGAGACACTGGACACAAGGAAAATGGGACAAAGAAACAATGCAAAGAGGGAGGGAGGATAGGCGTACATGTGCACTCAAAAGGGGTGAGAAGAAGCATTATAAGAATAGAAGAGAAACATTGGATAACAATAAGAGGCATTGCAAAAAAAACTACTTAACTACAAGAAAAAAAAACGGTAAAATACTGTGCGAAATTACGAAAGACAACAGGAAAGAGAAAAGGATTAAATTTAGCCTTAAAAAAGTGGTAGTGTTGGGCAGAAGAGAGGAAACACGACAAAGATCAGACAAGAATGGTGGGCAAGAGTAACCTGAGCAAGCCTAAGTCCACCTGAGTTAGGTCCTGAGGACTCGTCCCGGCGCCCACGCCTCAGGTTGCTGGAGGACCACGACCACCTCTTGAGATAAAGTGTGTTAAAAATAGCGACAGCCTCTACAAGGAGAGAAAATGAACACTGCTATAGTAAGATGATAGTCGTAGTCTCTCTCTCTCTCTCTACTCATTTTATGAAGAGAAAGACAAAAGAAACAATAATATGGCTTTTTAGAATAATATTATAGCAGTGAGAGTTAAATAGGAAGTTAATATTAAAAAAATCATTATTACAAGCTGAGAAACTAGACATCAGAATTAATACAAGTCCTTGGAGCAAGGCTGTTCCCCCAGACCACAAGAAACAGCTCAACAGTAACCAACAGTAAATATCAGTTATAGCGAATTTCCGCTGAACACATTTTCCAAATAAAGAGTTTGTTAATTTCTTGTTGTTGCGTAGCAAATGGCTGATAGAGAGAAGAGTATGGGTAGAACACCGCCCCTTTTCCTTTTTTTATCGTAACTCTCTGTCTGTCTGGCTCTGTCGCTCCTGGATTTACACGAAACTTAATGTGTTTGCTCAATAGCTTTATTTCCTTCTGTAGACTGCTTGTACTCGAGAGTTTGTGGGGCGCTTGTATTCTGTGATCTGTTCTTGACGAATACACGAGAATGTCGGAATAATTTTTATATTCATTTTTTTCTTTCTTAGTGATATGACTTGAGCTCATGTCTAGTGCCACTGTACATATTCTCTGGAGGCACTGTGCTCTGCGTTATCCAGGTGTTTTCAACTTATTTTTGCCAGGTCTTGGTTTATTAGTTCCCAGGTGATAAGTGCGTTGATGAAATGGTATTTGGTGAATTCTCCTGCTCTTGGATGAGAGACTAGTTGTCCGGGTCTACTGCCCATGCAGTAGACCCGGAATCATGGGAGAACTTATCTAAATCTTAGTGCTTATCTAAATTTTCATTAGGTGGTGACCATAGTAACATGTATTTGGAAGCATTACGTTCCTAATCACTTCACCATTGTTTGCAGAAATAAGACCGGACCAACCGGGCTGTGGTGGGTATGTGGGCCTGCGGGTCGCTCCAAGCAACAACCTGGTGGACCAAACTCTCACAGGTCAAGCCTGGCCTCGGACCGGGCTTGGGGAGTAGAACTCCCAAAACCCCATCAAGGAGGTATCAAGCAGATCTAGGGTGTTTTCTTTTCTTATTGGTTTTCCTATTTGGTTTAGGTTTAAGGCAAAGGTTAAAGACCCTTAAGAGGTCATTTTGCTTGCTTCCTGAGAATCTCTGACGAGGTTTTTGACACACGAGATTACACGGTAACACATTATAATACAGTACACACAGTGGAATTTATAAGGGCACCAGAGGTCATGGAAGGACACGAGAGGTCATGGGAGAGCATGAGAGGTCCTGGGAGAACATGAGAGGTCCTGGGAGATCATGTGATAAACATATAACAGACAACTGTGTAGGTCACAGCAATGCTTATCTTGAACCATCTTTACCAGTATTCTCAACCAGGAGAGAAGGAATCAGAAGTGAGGAGAAAAGATGAGGGAGTGTGGCTAAAAGATGAGTGGCTAAAAGCGATGAATTGGGGAAGGTAGACAGCGTGAGTAGAAGCGAGAGGAATGAGAAAGGACGTCTCAGTTGAATTCCTCAGTCACCCAGATTATCTTTGGGTGATCTACACCCCCTGGCCAGCACTCCCCGTCAACCACCCTGTCAACCACACGCCCAGTCAACCACACGTCCCGTCAACCACACACCCCGCCAACTACCCTGTCAACCACACGCCCCATCAATAACCCTGTCAACTACACGTCCCGTCAACTTCGAGGTTTGGATGCCTCCACGCCTGTCCCGTCAACCTCACTCCCAGTCAATTACGGGTCCTGGAGAACGGGGGAAAGGGAGAGAGGGGGAGGTCTACACCTGCTTCATCAACTTATTCCAGCGGTCAACTCCGAAGTTTGGATGCCTCCATCACACCCGTGGGCCCCACAACCATTAAATCCCATAATGGAGAAGACAAGAGGGGAGGGGGTGGAGGAATATGGGGAGGGATGAAAGGTAGACACAAAGAGAATAAGCGGAAAAGAAGAAGGGCAAGATGATAGGTATAGAGGAGGAGGAACAGGCGGAGGTTGAGGCGGAGGATGAGGAAATGAGGAGCATGCATGAGGGAGGCGGACGGTCCCTGAAGGAATAACATGGGTTATGGCCTGTGGGCCCCTTGGAGCTCAGCCACTCCTTGTGAGGGGCCCTCAGAGGATGGGCAAGTCTACGGTGGGCAGGTCTACAGATGGGCACCTTACCTTGCGATGATTTCGAAGATCGTTTCCTCGACCCGGTCTCTGACTAGGCTTCCTGGTTGGTAATTTGGTCAACCAGACTGTTCGACGAGGCTGCTCGCAGCCTGACGTATAAATCACAGCCTGGTTGATAAGGCATAAACACATTTGAAGGTGTTTAGAGAGTATTATTTTGAACACCGTGAAAGGCCATTCAGTTATACCTCTTTTTGGGAAGCAGGAAGTGTAAAATAGCCCCGTTGACAAGCAGAGTTGCAATAGGCATGCTGAGAGAGAACATCAAGGGCCCAAGACCTTGCAACACTTTCCCACTATACATAAAAGTGTATAACTGACCGAACTCTCAAGCTATTCAAGAGAGAACTTCATAAACACTTCCAAATATTACCTGATTAACTACGATGTGGTGATTCATAACGTCAGACTTCACGCAGCAGCGTCCAACTGCCCAGGAGCCCTCGTCAGAGACCGGGTCATGGGAATAATGGTCCTCAGACCAAGTCAGTACCAACCTACCAACCTCCCTACACACACCTACCTCCGAAACCCCTCGTCTCTTCCTCTCCCACACGGAGAGAGGGAGGAGGGAGAACCTTCTGTGAGGGGAAACGTGCCCTTGAGAGCCACAAGTTTACCTTAATAGGTCTCCAGGGACATACGCCCATCTAGCCTGAAAGGTAACTCCCACCACTTGTCATTCCCACGACCCCTGTGTCCTGTGTACTCTCCCTGTGTCCTGCGTCCTTTGTCTGTGTCATGTAGACAATCCCTGTTCCACAGGGATCACCATAGCCCGTGCTACTTGGAACTTTTTGATCCGAGTAGCTGAATCTAAAACAACAACAACAACCCTGTGTTCTGTGCAGTCTCCCAGTATACTGTGTGATCTCCCTGTGCACTGTGTACTCTTCGAGTGTTCTGTGTACTGTTTTCTACTTCAAGTCAGTGAAGAATTCAGTTCGATCCCCTGGCGACAGAGATGCTTGGGCACGTTTCCTTTCACCTGATGCGTCTGTTCGCTCAGCAGTAAATAGATACCAGGGAGTTAGCCAACTGTTGTGGGTTGTATCCTCGAGACGGTCAGTAGTTGGCCCAGTGACCTACACGAGCCTAAGTACAAGTTTCCTCACCGGGAGAACTGAACAAATCAATATATTAAATGAAAAAAAACGAAAGAGCGAAATATTATAAATATCTCTCTAATCCACGATCAAATCCCCCCCCCCCGGACATAGACAATTTATTTAGGTTCTAAATCCCCCTATTATCTACCATCCCCCCCTCCCCATTAAATCGACTCTTCCCACCTAATGACCATTAATTCCCCGTAAAGATAACGGAAAATAGACGATTCGATAATGACGTTCACGGCCGAGGAGCAGGTGGGGACATTTAGGCCTAGGGAGATTTTATCACACACATACATAAACACACACACACACACACAGACATGTGTGTGTGTGTCCCCTCCCCACTCACCCTACACTCTCTCTCTCTGAATAGTGAGGCGGCAAATGAATACAGGAGAAGGTGATTAAATTGCACAAACAACATGAACAAGCTTACACTGTAGAGAGAGCGAGAGGGGGAACACAACGACCTCTCAGTTTGCATCCGGAGTCTCTCTCCCTCATACCCTTCACATCCCTGTACCATAATCATCATCATCATCATCATCATCATCCTGAGTCTCTCCCCTTCCCCCCTCAACTCTTCTTTCCATTCACATCCCAGTACCAATACTGTCGTCACCCGGAATCTGCCCTTAACATCCCAGTACCATCATCACTCTTATGTTCGCCTGGCGCACAGTGTAGCATTCGACGCTATAATACCTCGTCTTTGAGGTCGTCCCAGGCTCTTCCTCTGATTTCTCCTTTGCCACAGTAACCACCACTCATCCACCACCAGCCTACCAGTCATTCACCAGCCACTGTCGATATCTACCAGCCACAACTATAGCAATTACAATCATCCACATAACCAGCAACCACCACCACTTCAATCATTTACCATGACGCAAACTCCAATCATCCATCAGCAAGTCAACATATCAACTGTCAACATAACACAACAAAAAAGGAATTACCGGCAAAGTACAAAGCTGTATCTTTAATTTCTAAACAGAACCCCGAGTCAGCAGAGTAAAATCCGGATCATACACCGTGAAGAGCTCAGTTCCTGTGAGCAGAGACTGTGCTTGTTCTAGTAATCTTTCTCATCTTCATATGGGACATAGACAAGGACTCAAACTACAGTACTGTAACATCTATTGCAGATGACACGACGATTTCGAAAAGAGCGAAAAATATAATAGCATAAACCACATAAAACTCAAACCACACTAATGACAAAAATAAATGTAAGAGTGAAATAGCGTGAAATATTGTTGCATAATCACAGCCCCATTCAAATCTGGATAAATTGCTGACATGGAAAACGTGCAGAGATCTTTTACTGCTCGAATCCTCTCAATAACACATCTAAATTATTGGGATCGCTTAAAATGTTCACATCTGTATTCCCTGAAGTGCAGGCGGGAGAGATACATAATAATTCACACGTTTGGAAAATACTAGAGGGACTCGTTCCAAATCTGCACACATAAATAATCAACATGAGACCAGGAGGCATGGTAGGATGTGCAGAACTGCCCAGTTGAAAAGCAGAGGTGCAACAGGTACGCTGAAAGTACATCCAAAAGTACATCCAAAAGTGCACAATTTACCAACCTGTTGCGATGTTCGAAAGAGAATTTGATAAAGGATATCTGATCAACTAGGCAGCGAGCAGTTGCGTCCAACAGTCTGGTTGAACTGACCACCAACCAGGAGGTCTGATCAGAGACCAGGCAGATCCATGTGGCTCAGAAACCTATCAAGCAGTTAAAAAGTTGTGAGGCGGGACCAAAGAGCTAAAGCTCCACCCCCGCAAGCACAACTATGCGAGTATAATAAGGTGAGTACACAGGGCTGAGGAGCTGACACTCGACCATACAAACACACCTAAACACGTATGACCAGGGGGGGGGGGGCTGCTTGTATATTGACAGTTGAGAGGCGGGACGAGAGCTGCAGCTCAACCCCCACATGCACAACTAGGTCAGTACACACTGAGTGCACACTTACACCCTACCTTGAGGTTACCTTGAGGTGTTTTCGGGGCTTAGCGTCCCCGCGGCCCGGTCGTCGTCCAGGTCTCCTGGTTGCTGGACTGGTCAACCAGGCTCATATGAGTACATATGTGAATACATAGAAGCTATACGCTCATTTGTATTCACGCACACATACATATGAGCTCACATACTCCGCCAAACATACTCCTGAGCTCACATACTCCACCAAACATACAAGTAAAAACACACACACACATCCACCAGATCTTGGTGACACAAACAAGACCAAACAATATTCTCCATCACACTCACAAACTTGACATTCCATTAGAGAGGCAGAGCCCTTAGGGACCATTGAAAGACCACTGAAAAGACCACTGATTGAGCATTAACGGACCACCAAGGGGCAACTGAAGGACTAGAGACTATACACGGGCGATTGAGGGACTACCAAACGACCACTAATATTCAATTGACGAACCATTAAATGACCTGTGATTGGCCACAAGAGAGGCAGTACACAGCAAATGAGGAACCCTGGAGCGAGAGGTGAGTGACCTCTGCAGGAAGGACCGTTCCCACCTAATTCCACACATCGTCGAGGACTGAATGACATGGAGTCCTGAGCTTAGTAAGGTCATGTCTTGTGA
>NC_091218.1:17685409-17772909 GCF_040958095.1 Procambarus clarkii | reverse complement strand
AGAGAGAGAGAGAGAGAGAGAGAGAGAGAGAGAGAGAGAGAGAGAGAGAGAGAGAGAGAGAGAGAGAGGTGGGGGGAGGGGAGGTGGTGTGGATCAATTGCAAGCTGAATAACCCACTTACCAACATAAACTATTTAATATTGATACAACACTACCTACCATGATGTTACCTTGAAGTGTTTCCGGGGCTTAGCTCTAACACTATGCTCCCCCACACTATGCTCCCCGACACTATGCTCCCCGACACTATGCTCCCCCACACTATGCTCCCCCACACTATGCTCCCCCACACTATGCTCCCCCACACTATGCTCCCCGACACTATGCTCCCCCCACACTATGCTCCCCGACACTATGCTCCCCGACACTATGCTCCCCACACTATGCTCCCCACACTATGCTCCCCCACACTATGCTCCCCAAACACTCCCTGCGACTCTGCCCACAAAAAATCACTCAGATTTGGAAATTGTTATAATTGTGTTGGCCCATTTTTGCTACCCATTTAAAAGTTTGCTGAACCTCCCAACATGTTCCAATTATTTTTTTAAACTAGAGTCATATTTGATGATTGTTGTCCCAGCCCTTTTTATTGGAAAACAATTACTGTTTAATTATTTTGGAATACAATATTTTAAAGTCAGGATGAAAATCACAGTTTAGGTGACGACTCAAAACCAAATCAAGCAGGCAGGGGACCCACCAAGCCCCAGACCTCACGTCTCCGCTGTCATTATTTTGTAAGTACTGTTAAGTAAGCACACAGTATTCTAAAATGTACTTGTTAGTATATGCTAAGCTTCCTATCGTTGGCAGAGGGTAAAGCAGTACTTCCCCTTGCATCAGTATGTGGGCCTGCAGGCCGCTCCAAGCAACAGCCTGGTGGACCAAACTCTCACAAGTCAAGCCTGGCCTCGGGCCGGGCTTGGGGAGTAGAAGAACTCCCAGAACCCCATCAACCAGGTATCAACCAGGTATCTACCAGCTGGCACTGCTGCCTCTTGCACCAGATGCCGGTGCTGGATTCAGCTGGCTATACGTTTGAATATCCCGAACGTTTACGGTTAAGCCCACTATTGTTACTGGCGGTCTGCAGATTCGTCAAGCGACTGTCCCCCTGATGACGGTGGTCAGACAAGCACACTGTGATGAACGCTGGAGGCACGGGGTAAATATATACATGGAATTACAGCGCTGAAAACGGTCAATGAAATAATGATCCACTAAAGTTACCTGGAAGACGCATACGGGATTATGTAGTAACGAGACGCCGGCCAAACTTTTGTTACGAACTGTGACGAAAAGTTGGTTACATCGACCCCCCCCCTCCACCCAAAGTCTCACCCACCCCTTCACTCCAGGAGGACCTCCTCCCCTTCCAGCCACCCTTCTCCACGAAGATTAGTCCTTCCCATCTCATCTCCCAAGTCAGCCCACCTAAAATGACAGTACTGTAGTTATGCTATTTGATCGAAGTACCAATATTTAGTGATGGACCACCAGAAAGTTGATTTTTGTATTATTGAATTTGGCCAAACAGTAAACATTTTCAAATCGCATTATAAACCTCTCCTCTAAACCTAAACCTCTAACCTAACCACTCCTAGGTCTACTACACGATATCTTAGGCCTAATACAGTGCATTGTTGTATTATATTGGGTCTAGGAATATTTAACTTTGGTTTTAGCTTTATTTTTCCCAGACTCAATAAAACTAATAGTACAAAAAGTTATTTTCAGGTGGTCCATCAATACATATTGATACTTTCCCCCCACATAGTTACTATAAGTAACGTTACATGAAGTGTAATGGGTTCGTCAAGCAGATTCCCTTTCCTCAATTCATAAGCTCTTTCCTCTCAAGCAGACACCCCCTCCCAGCCTCTCCCTCACCCCTCCCTCTCTCTGTCTCTCTCCCCTCAAGAGAACCACGCCTCCGCGCCCCTCCCAGCCTCCCTCTCTACAAGAGGAGCACGCTCTCCCTCCTACAGACCCCCCCTCTCGTCAAACAAGCCTTAGACAAGAGCTGGGTGTTAAATCGGAGGGTGTGTGAGTTGTGCTCGGGGTGAAGACCGGATCATGTGCCCCGGATATCAATTTGTGGAGAGAATTGCAACGGTCTGCTCCCAGGGGGATGAAGGGAATAGATGGGTGAAGAACCTGGGGAGGGAGGGACCTGGGGAGGGGGAGGGAGAGGGAGGAGAATGGGGAGGGGGGACGGATGAGGAGAGTAAGGGGCTGGGAGGGGATAGAGTGAGGAGAATGAGGAAGAGGAAGGTCAGGGAATACAATAATAAAAGTGAAGAGACGACGAGGAAAAGTAAAAACTGTGAGGGGATAAGAACATTAAAAAGAAAATGAGAAAAGTGAGAAGAATGAAAGAGAAGGCAAATGGACCAGGGGGAAAAGGTGTGGAAGGAAAAGAAGCAGAGTATAAATAACGGTAAAGGTGTGAGGAGAGGGGAAGATTAGCGAGGGACAAGGAGAGGGGAAGAGGGGTGACAAGGGGAGAAAGATGGGATGAGTGAGGGGGAAAGATGGGGAGAGAAATGAGGATGAAGGGGGATGGTCAACAATTGTACACATGAACGAACTACTAGATGCCACACGACTATCACCACAGTGCCACCATCCGCCAAGTAGTGAGCTGTCACAGTTGGCAGTGATGAGGCCCTGGGGGGGGGCCTGCACCACCACCAGTATCATTACCACCACCACCAGTATCACCACCACATGTACTCTCTAAGGTGGAACACTCTTGCACAATAACAACCCCCATTCAAAGCTGGAGAAATAGCTCACCTGGAGGACGTGTAAATTTCACTTACTGTCCAAATCCACTCAATAAAATATCAAAATTATTGGGACCGCTTCACATTGTTATATCTGCATTCTCTAGGGCGCAGGTGGGAAGGAAACAATAATTTACACTTTGAAAATATTAGAGAGACTAGTTTAAAACCTACATATGCATATAACTCCTCATGAGACCAGGAGACATGGAAGGATGTGCAGAATACCCCCCGTTGAAAAGCAGAGGTGCAACAGGTACACAGAGAAACTCATTGACCTTTAAGGAATCAACACTGTTCAACACGCTCCCTCTACACATAAGGGGCATATCTGGCCAACCTCTCACGGAGTTCAAACGATAATTTGATAAACACTTCCAAAGAATACCTGACCCTTTGTGAGATTTAAAGGTAAGACTGCAAGCAGCTGCGTCTCAACAGTCTGCATGATCAGTCCTCCCTCTGGTTGAGGGATTTTTTTAATACTAACACATTTAGGTACATCTGTATTTGTGCAGCTACCCAAGATTATATGAAGGGGAGTACAGAATGTGTCAAGAACTAGCTACATTATGCTAAAAATCCCCATCACACAGGATGGTTAGTCAAACAGGGGTCATGTGATCAGCAACCTGCAGTAGTATATCATGATATACTATATCATGATATAGTATATCATGATAATATCATCAAGAACACGAGAGCTAATGAAGTGATTGCAAAGTTACAGGCGCCTGACAGCTGAGTGGAGAGCGCTTCGGATTCGTAGTCCTGAGGTTCCGGGTTCGATCTTCGGTGAAGGCGGAAACAAAAATGGCCACAGCTTCTTTCACCCTGATGCACCTGTTCACCTAGCAGTAAATAGGTACCTGGGAGTTAGACATTTGCTACGGGTTGCTTCCTGGGAGTGTGAAACAAAGAGGAGGCCTGGTCGAGGACCGGACCGCGGGGACGCTAAGCCTCGAAATCATCTCAAGATAACCTCATTCTGGCGAGTCTAAAGGGTCTAATAACTTAATACTGTAGTGTATGAGATTACGACCCGGTTCCTGCTCACAGAGTTTGCAGCTAGAGTGCTCCGGATTGAGAGATTCGCCACCTGTAGCCACCTGCCACAGGTAACGGTAGACCAACTGATCCTGGCAACTACTGTGTCGCACTGTCTGGTGGACGTTGATCCTCAGGAACCAGCACATTGTAACCCCTCACACCACCACCGCCACAACCTCCACCATCAGCACCAACAACATATCAAATAGAGATGTTTAACGCGCGCAAACCACCTCACGTAACCCTCACTTGTCACCCCTGAGGGCCACCAGCACCTGTAAGGTCTTTCCCCTTCTCCCGCATAACCTATTGCAATGGTCCCCCCTACCCTTCCCTCCCCACTCCTGGGCAACTACGTCCATTCTTTCTCGCATCACCTACCTCCCCAACATAACACCAGAATCCTCTCCTTCCATTCTCTCCCACAAGCACACTATTCTCCAACATCTGATCACCCCCTTCATCCATACCCCTCCCCTTATGCTCCTACCACTCCCCTCACCTCCACCCCTCCCATCACCCCCTTCCCCTCGCCCCAAGCCCTCCCCCCTCCACTCATCTCCTCACCAATGCACGTGAATCATTCCATCACCGTCCATCCGACAGACACTTCCTGCCGTCCCTTCAACTCATTCATTCACTCAATTCTCCCTCTTAGTCGCTTTTAACAACTTCTTCTAGCGCGTCATTCAAACTGTCTCCCCCCTCAACTTCCTCCCCCCCCCCTCCCTCCCTCTCCGGTGACCTCCGTCAACCACTCCCTCTTCCCAGATCTCCGTATCTTATTCCCCTTCTTGCCTTACCTTGAGACGATTTCGGGGGCTTAACGTCCCCGCGGCCCGGTCGTCGACTAGGCCTCCTCGTTGCTGGACTGGTCAACCAGGCTGTTGGACGTGGCTGCTCGCAGCCTAACGTATGAGTCACAGCCTGGTTGATTACGCATTTTTTGGAGGTGCTTATCAAGTTCTCTCTCTTGAACACTGTGAGGGGGGGTCGGCCAGTTATGCCTCTTATGTGTAGTGGAAGCGTGTTGAACAGTCTCGGGCCTCTGATGTTGATAGTTCTCTCTCAGAGTACCTATTGCACCTCTGCTCTGCAATGGGGGTATTCTGTACATCCTGCCATGCCTTCTGGTCTCATGCGGTTTTATTTCTGTGTGCAGGTTTGGGACCAGCCCCTCTACTGTTTTCCACGCGTAAATTTTTGTCTCTCTCTCCCGCCTGCGCTCAAGAAAATACAGATATAGGCATTTTAGTCGGTCGCAATAGAACAGATGTTTTACCGAGTGGATTCTAGCAGTAACCCTTTACTCCTCTTTCTATACTTCTTTTTCGCCATTCTGTTCTCCCGCATACACAAATAATCGTTCAACAGAGCTGTTGCTGCCAATTACTGGCACTGGGAAAAAGAGCTCGTTGCAAATTGCACTAATTATTTCAAATAATTACTCATCTGTTTTAATTCTTTGCCAATTTCGCCATTCCCAGCAAAGCCGCACGTAGACCTTTTCAAACAATGCAAAACCAATAAAGGTACAGTATAAGCCACCAGTACAATCTAGGGTAGCATACTGCTACACAATAACCACTATAGTCACGACTACTTCAAGAATTCACTCAATAAAATACCTGAATCGTTTGAAGATGCTGCAAATCTCTTAAATTATAATCACTGAAATCCTAGCGAGAAATCTATCAAAATCTTAAAAAGCCGATAGAGCTTCGCCCTCACACACACGGGGTCCAGGGTTCGAGTCTCCTAGATCCCAGGTCAATGGAATATTAAAATTGTCCTATGAATAAAGTTAAATGGGAAGACTGAAGAGCGGATTCTATCAACATTAAGAGCCGGATATTTTCCAACTCCTTCCCTCAAAATATAGGAAGCATAACATGCTGACCTCTCACGGTGTTCAAGAGAGAATTTGATATAACACTTCCAAAGGATACCTGATCAACCAGGCGTCCAACAGCTTGGTTGACCAGACCGTCAACCAGAAGGTAGCAGATAACCTCAAGGTAACCTACGTAAGGTAAGGTGAGGGCTTTATTAGGCCCTATTAGCTTCAAGGTTCATCAGCTTGCTGAGAGAACTTCATTACCTCAAGCTCTGCTTCTTTCCTCCTCACTTCTCCCACTCATTACTTCTCCCTTCCCTCTTCCTCCAATCTCCTCACCGACCCCTCTTCTTCCTACCAATGTTCCTTATAGCCTTTGTAAGCTAATTGCCAATCTCTCCTCCTCTCCCTAATTACGAATCTCTCCTGTTCCCAACTACCAATCTCACAGCCTCGTCCTAATTACGAATCTCTCCTGTTTCTCATTACCAATCTTTCAACTTCTCCCTAATTACCAATCTCTCAGCCTCTCCCCAAAAAAATCTCTCCGAGGCCAAGAGATTGGTTAAGATGGGGCCGTAGCCCATCTCACAGCATCCAGCCCTTGCTTTATCTCTCCTGAAATAATCTCTTACCTGTTCGGCATCACTGACCCGCAACACCACCACAAGCGATGCTCTTCAGCAGGTGAGTGATAGATATAAAGAGAGAGAGAGAGAGAGAGAGAGAGAGAGAGAGAGAGAGAGAGAGAGAGAGAGAGAGAGAGAGAGAGAGAGAGAGAGAGAGAGAGAGAGAGTGAGAGAGAGAGAGAGAGAGAGAGAGAGAGAGAGAGAGAGAGAGAGAGAGAGAGAGAGAGAGAGAGAGAGAGAGAGAGAGAGAGAGAGAGAGAGAGAATGTACAGTGGAAGAACAGCATCCCACACACACGCCGGAGGTCATCATTAAGCCAAGATCGAAGTTAACCTAGTCACAAAAAGGTCTAATAATAGTCTCTCCCGTCCCCCCTCTCCCCCTCTTTTCCATCGCCCCGACGCCCCCAATTAGCTGTAGTAGAGAGAAGAGCACTTGAGCACCAGGACGTGTGGCACCCCTTGCTACGTGCGCCACTTTGTGTGCCCCCTCTCTCTCCCCTCTTCCCCTCTCTCCCCACCTCTGGCATCCCTCTCTCCTGTCCTCTCACCCCCCTCCGCCCTCTTCATTTCACTCTTCCCCTTCACCAGAAGTGGGACAAATTGGCGAAATCCCGCTGAGGTTGGAGATTTCTGGTCCGTCGCGAGGTGATTCCACAGCCTTGGGAAGGCGATTTTCTTCCTCTGGCGGAAACACTGTTTTCCCGGTAAAGAATTGTGAATTTCCTAAACTATTCGACGATTTTTGGAAGGTGAAAGCAAACCTGGCACGTCAGCATGACTGATTCACTTCAGTCAAAGATGAGGGTTTCTAAAAATAATAAACGAGATTTTACAATGCTAGAACCGATTTTTGTGTGATCTATTTAATTCGTTTGCGTGTCCTGGAAGGTGTATGACGGCCTGTTGTTCCTCCTGGAAGGTGTATGACGGCCGGTTGTTCCTCCTGGAAAGTGTATGACGGCCGGTTGTTCCTCCTGGAAGGTGTATGACGGCCTGTTGTTCCTCCTGGAAGGTGTATGACGGCCTGTTGTTCCTCCTGGAAGGTGTATGACGGCCGGTTGTTCCTCCTGGAAGGTGTATGACGGCCGGTTGTTCCTCCTGGAAGGTGTATGACGGCCTGTTGTTCCTCCTGGAAGGTGTATGACGGCCGGTTGTTCCTCCTGGAAGGTGTATGACGGCCTGTTGTTCCTCCTGGAAGGTGTATGACGGCCTGTTGTTCCTCCTGGAAGGTGTATGACGGCCTGTTGTTCCTCCTGGAAGGTGTATGACGGCCGGTTGTTCCTCCTGGAAGGTGTATGACGGCCGGTTGTTCCTCCTGGAAGGTGTATGACGGCCTGTTGTTCCTCCTGGAAGGTGTATGACGGCCGGTTGTTCCTCATGGAAGGTGTATGACGGCCTGTTGTTCCTCCTAGGAGGTGTATGACGGCCGGTTGTTCCTCCTAGGAGGTGTATGACGGCCGGTTGTTCCTCCTAGGAGGTGTATGACGGCCGGTTGTTCCTCCTAGGAGGTGTATGACGGCCGGTTGTTCCTCCTAGGAGGTGTATGACGGCCGGTTGTTCCTCCTGGAAGGTGTATGACGGCCGGTTGTTCCTCCTGGAAGGTGTATGACGGCCGGTTGTTCCTCCTGGAAGGTGTATGACGGCCTGTTGTTCCTCCTGGAAGGTGTATGACGGCCGGTTGTTCCTCCTGGAAGGTGTATGACGGCCGGTTGTTCCTCCTGGAAGGTATATGACGGCCGGTTGTTCCTCCTGGAAGGTGTATGACGGCCGGTTGTTCCTCCTGGAAGGTATATGACGGCCGGTTGTTCCTCCTGGAAGGTGTATGACGGCCGGTTGTTCCTCCTGGAAGTTCACCAACGTACACCCCCCCCCCCTCCCCTGGCCGGTAAAACTACATAAGAAAGAAATGGTGATTTACACGTCCTAAAACTGGCTCTAAACACTGGTAATTATCTGTACCTTAAATAGTGCGCTAAAAATACCATAACTATCTATTATATTTCGCCATAAAAAATAGCATCAGCAACTCAATAGCACATTAAAAATGCTACTCAAATTACACAGTAAACAATTAAAAGTTTCCAAGTGAACTTTTTATTAAGAGTTAGGCTAATTACCACAGATTCCCACAGAACTACAGCAATATATTAGATACTACTACTAGTAAAACTTCTACTACTACTAATAATAATAATAAATGTGGATATCGGGAAAGTATTTAGTAAGCCGTTCAAACTTTCTAACTTCAGCCCGTTCAATGAAATGATATTTGTTTTTATTAACACATTTATGTACATCTGCATTTATGCAGCTTCACTAGACCATGTGGAGATTTTTAACATCACGTATCTCGGACTTGACATCAGTAAACTGAGAGAACAACGTTGGAAATGATAACTCAAGGGGATGACCTTCCCTTCACACCCTAGGTAAGATCACTCTAGGTAAGATCACACCCTAGGTAAGCCCACATCCTTCACTAATGACCCTTCACATCCTAGACAAGACCAAACCCTTCAATCTCTTCCTTCAATAACTTCCATTCAGCTTAATGACTGGCCAATCGACCCAATCTATCAGCTGTCAGCCCGGAGTCGAGTGGACCAGATTGCTTTCAATTTTGTGAGATTGTAGAGAGGTTGAGAGCCACTGAGGTTTCTGTACTTGAGAGTTGATGGGGTGAGTGATGAGTCAAAGTGATGAGTCAAAGTGATGAGTCAGAGTGGTGAGTCAAAGTGGTGAGGCAAACGATAAGGTCACGTTGACTAAACAAAGGAATTAGTATACCTGCAAGTCAGTTTCTTCATTCTAATACATGAGGTTTCAAAGAATCAAGGATCAGTCAAAATCAAAGTCATAACAGTTATGACGAAGCACGAGTTTCAAGTTGCGATGGTAAAGCTTGTTATCAAGTAGTCTTCACTGATCAATGAAAGACTTTACATAGAACTTACACCAAATTACAAAATCAAACCACCTGTAAGATCTTTCAATATCGAGTTCAGCCTTTGAATACTTAAAATCAATCTAACATGCAAATGAACCTGCTTTCGGATATCAGAACTTGGGCTCCAACTTACAAATTATGATTTGCTCATGCACAATACAAGGGGCCGCAGCCCGCGCTTGCATTATGCAACTTGCAGCTAACTTTGAAGACATGCAACAGTAAAAATGTAAAGCAGGGATTTCTGAATTGCAAACAGGCAGGTTGAAGGAGGCCCTCAGACCTAACAGGTCACATTCTTCAAGAGACACTCAGACAGACCTGACAGCTCAAATTGTAGTGGTTGGTTAGAAAACCAGTGTTGTGGTCTTAATAACCCTCCAGAGGTTCACAGGCCTTAATAACTCTCCAGAAGTTCACAGAATTTAATAACACTCCAGAGGTTCACAGGCCTTAATAACCCTCCAGAAGTTCACAGAATTTAATAACACTCCAGAGGGTCATAGCCTTAATAACCCTGCAGAGGTTCTTAAAACTTATTAACCCTACAGATGTTCAAAGGGCTTAATAAGCCTCCAGAGGTTCACAGGCCTTAAGGCCAACACTAAACAAAACAATCATTATTATATCCCAGCGAAATGCACACTCCTAAAACACCAGGAGAAACATCCTGCTCCTCTATGTATTTACACTTACATTACACTTCAGTTCCAAGAATCAATATCTCATTACCTTCCTGGTTGGTGGTACGGGCAACCAGGCTTCGCAGTCTGACTTGGGAATTACACTGCAAGTTGCCATAATCACTATCAAGAATCAACATCATTACCAACACGCGTGCAACCTCCAAGCGTAGCAGGAAGCTTAGGGTCGCCTGGAAGCTGTCCAGTCAGGCAGAAACAACACAAAAAACACCCCGTTCATCAATCAGTACCCCCCCCCCCCCCTACACTCTTCTCCCTCCTCCCCTGTGCCGTACAAGACCAAACAATTGGGGTTCATTTATCAAATTGGGCATCGCAAGTCTACATGGAGCTTTGTGTGAGCGGGTGCAACCCCGTGTGAGAGTGGACACGTGTGGAGGGAGAGGGAGAGGGAGAGAGAGGAGGGGGGAGCTAGTACACACATCTGTCCTGGATGTGACGATGACCTTGCAGGATGCACACACACGCGAGTCATGCTCTCCCTCCTTCCCCCCCCCCCTCCCTGCAGCAGCAGCAGAGCGCAACATATTGGTACAGGTGTACAGGTGTGCTAAGTAATTACTAAATTGGGGGGGGGGGCTAACGAAGGTTGTTAGTTACACATTCTGTCCAGCCAGCACCCGCTGGCATGCTACCTACCTTGGCTACCTTGAGGTGCTTCCGGGGCTTAGTGTCCCCGCGGCCCGGTCGTCGACCAGGCCTCCTGGTTGCTGGACTGATCAACCAGGCTGTTAGACGCGGCTGCTCGCAGCCTGACGTATGAGTCACAGCCTGGTTGATCAGGTATCCTTTGGAGGTGCTTATCCAGTTCTCTCTTGAACACTGTGAGGGGTTTGCCAGTTATGCCCCTTATGTGTAGTGGAAGCGTGTTGAACAGTCTCGGGCCTCTGATGTTGATAGAGTTCTCTCTCAGAGTACCTGTTGCACCTCTGCTTTTCAACGGGGGTATTCTGCACATCCTGCCATGTCTTCTGGTCTCATGTGGTGTTATTTCTGTGTGCAGGTTTGGGACCAGCCCCTCAATTATTTTCCACGTGTAAATTATTATGTATCTCTCCCGCCTGCGCTCAAGGGAGTACAGATTTAGGCTCTTTAGTCGGTCCCAGTAATTTAGATGTTTTACTGAGTGGATTCTAGCAGTAAAGGATCTCTGCACGCTCTCTAGGTCAGCAATTTCTCCAGCTTTGAAAGGGGCTGTCATTGTGCAGCAGTACTCCACTCTAGAGAGCACAAGCGTTTTGAAAAGTATCATCATCGGTATAGCATCTCTAGTGTGAAAAGTTCTTGTTATCCAACCTGTCATTTTTCTTGCAGTTGTGACGGCTACTTTATTGTGTTCTTAATACTTTATTGTGTAGGCTACTTTATTGTGTTCTTATTGTGTTCTTTGGACTGCTGGAAAGAGTCCATCCCTAGGAAGGTGGTCACACGCACGCACGCACGCACGCACGCACGCACGCACGCACGCACACACACACACACACACACACACACACACACACACACTCGGTTGGGTGACCGAGTGGACAGCGCTCTAGATTCGAGGGACCGAGGTTCGATCCCCGCACCCGACGGAGACAAATGGGCAGAGTTTCTTTAACCTTGATGCCCGTTACCTAGCAGTAAATAGGTACCTTGGAATTAGACAGCTGCTACGGGCTGCTTCCTTGGGTGTGTGTGTGTAGAGGAGGGAAAAAATAGTAGTTAGTAATAGTTGATTGATTGGCAGTTGAGAGGCGGCCCAAAAGAACAGAGCTCAACCCCCGCAAGCACAAATAGGTGAATACACACATATAGGGGGCTTCGCGGCTGAGTGACAACGCTCGGGGTTTGTAGTCCTAATGGTCCGGGTTCTATTCCCGGCCGAGAGAGAAACAAATAGGCAGAGTTTCTTTCAGCCTGATGCTTCTGCTCACCTAGGAGTAAATAGGTACCTAGGAGCTAGACAGCTGCTACAGGCTGCTTCCTGGGGATGTGTGTGTGTGTGTTAGAGAAAAATATATATGTATCTTGAGGTTATCTTGAGATGATTTCGGGGCTCAACGTCCCCGCAGCCCGGTCCTCGACCAGGCCTCTTGATTGCTGAACTGGTCAACCAGGCTGTTGGACGCCCCTGCTCGCAGCCTGACGTATGAATCACAGCCTGGTTGGTCAGGTATCCTTAGGAGATGTTTACCAAGTACTCTCTTTAACACTGAATACCTCCCCAAAGAATACCTGATCAATCGGGCTGTAATCCGAGCAACAAACTGCGAGCACCGGTGTCTAATAGCCTGGTTCACCAACCACCAAGCAGGACAGAAACCGGGCTACGTGAACATCAATTCCCGGAACAACAACAGGTAGGTAGACCCATCTTTCCCGCCTACACCGCTTCATTCACTCAACTGGTTAGTCGGGCTATAAATCCATCCTTTAAACCATCCAGCCATCCGTCTAGAAGACTAACCATCCATCCCATCTTAAGTGTGTGAACTCGTAAACAACCTCATTCCACTCCTTGCACGAAGGGTTACCAACTCTGACCTCTTGTGGAGAGATAGACCATAAAAAAACACCTTCCACCCAACCATCACCTTCAACGAGCCTTGCCAGGCCGGTGGGGGGTGCCCGCCCCCTTAACCAATTTGCCCTTCCCATGCCCCCCAACCTCTTAATTACCCTGAACCACTTTAAAACATTTAATTACTTTACTGTGATGACCCCAATTACCTACGTTCATACCTGCCTCTGCAGGAGGCCCAGCCGGCGGTGCGCGAAAACTGAGAAGCAGGAAAACGTATACACCGTCGCTGACGACGCATACGACGTCGCTGACGACGCCCACGACGTCGTATGCGTCGACACGACAACCAGCGTCAACACGCCCAGAGAATGGCGGGGTGCAGGGGATAATTCAATAAGTGAAGACGTATATAGATGCTTTGAAAACGTTTATGAATGTTGGGTGACCAGGATTGTACTTTATGTAAGAAGCATTGTGTAATTTTCATCTCTAGACTGACCGATTAAATTATGCCTTAGGGGAGAGAGAGAGAGAGAGAGAGAGAGAGAGAGAGAGAGAGAGAGAGAGAGAGAGAGAGAGAGAGAGAGAGAGAGAGAGAGAGAGAGGGAGAGGGAGAGGGAGAGGGGGAGAGGGAGGGAGGGAGGGAGGGAGGGAGGGAGGGAGGGAGAGAGAGAGAGAGAGAGAGAGAGAGAGAGAGAGAGAGAGAGAGAGAGAGAGAGAGAGAGAGAGAGAGAGAGAGAGAGAGAGAGAGAGAGAGAGAGAGGGAGAGGGAGAGGGAGAGGGGGAGAGGGAGGGAGGGAGGGAGGGAGGGAGGGAGAGAGAGAGAGAGAGAGAGAGAGAGAGAGAGAGAGAGAGAGAGAGAGAGAGAGAGAGAGAGAGAGAGAGAGAGAAAAAGAGAGAGAGAGAGAGAGAGAGAGAGAGAGAGAGAGAGAGAGAGAGAGAGAGAGAGAGAGAGAGAGAGAGAGAGAGAGAGAGAGAGAGAGAGAGAGAGAGAGAGAGAGAGAGGACTGTGAGGCGATTATGTGATAGAGTGGGGTGAGTAGGGAGAAAGGGGAGGAAGGAAAGGGCAGGATGTGAATCTACCGTCATTGTACCATACAGGGAGGCAGGGAGGGGGGAAGGAATGCAAAAAAGAGCGTGATACAAAGGAATGGGAAGAGGAGAGGAGAGAGGAAAGGGGTAAGCAGGTGCGCTAAAAAGGAGTGAGGGCTGGGAGGTAAGGAGTGAGAGGGGGAAGGGAAGAGCAGGTGTTGAAGGGAGGAGGAGAGTAGTGAAGGGACGCAATAACAGCTCAAGTAACAGGGATAAACATGGAACACATAAACGTGACTGTAACTAAAACATCCTCATGGAAACTGGGAATAACTGGATGAATTGAACTACCAACCACGAGACTGATCGGTTGTGCGACGGCTTCGCTTCTTGCAGTGTCAGCGTTCGATCCCCGATGGTGCTCACATCCCAGCTCCTTACCTTATCTTTCTCGAGTTGGGTAAAATAGTATATCCTAACTTCCAGATAACTATTAAAAGGTTGTTCTAGAAATTCACGTCTCATCGGTCCAACCTTTGGCAATCATGACGACCTGATTAGGACGCCTTGCTTGTAAGTCAACTATCTTACCTGGAGCATACATGGAGAAGGTTTCGGGAGTTCTACTCCCCGAGCCCGGTCTGGCTCAACTTACAATGGTAATTTACGACAAGAATCACAACATGGTCGCTACACTATAAATTTAAGACACAGAGTCAGTCACTCCAGTACTCCCGCTGCCTCTACTGACACGCGTCACCAGCCAAGCTCCCGGAGTCTGAACACAGGGGACAAAAAACAACCCAAGCAGGAGACCGTACAGGCGTGACGATTACGCCGACCGCAGCTAGCGATGATTACAGGAGTGAGAAACAGCGGAGTCCCGCACAGCACGTTGTTGGACCATAACTATTGGACCAAGTTATCACAAGTCGAGCCAGACTCCAGGCCGGGCTCCGGATGTAGAAGAACTCCCGAAACCCTCTCCAGGTATGTAGAGGGAGAGTCTGCTAACGTCTTGGCCCTTTGATATAAAAGTTCTCTCAGCAGGAACTTGGAACTCACATACAGACGAGAACAGGGCCCCATGAGGAAGCAGGAGATCAGGGAGGTGGTGTGAAGGGAGGTAGGAACAGGTCATAAGGGCAACTACGTCACGGATAATAACATTCACTCACGGAGGTGAGACCCATTACAGAGTATGCTGTAATGAATTTCTTTCACCCTGATACCCCTGCAGTAAAAAGGTACCTGGGAGTTAGACAGCTGGTACGGGATGCTTGTGTGTGTGGGGCCTGTGGCTGAGTGGACAGCGCTTGGGGCTCGTAATCCTAGGGTCCGGGTTCGATCCCCGGCGATGGCGGAAAACAAATAGGTAGGGTTTCTTTCACCTTGATGCTCCTGTTACCTAGAAGTAAATAGGTACCTGGGAGTTGGGGGGGGGGGAAGTTGATTGATAGACAGTTGAGAGGCGGGCCGAAAGAGCAGAGCTCAACCCCCGCAAGCACAACTAGGTGAATACACGCACACAAAATGCGTCAACGTAAAAACAAACAAACAAGAAAGCAAATTGCAGTGAGCAAAATGAACACGGACAAATTAAGTCCCAAAATGGCAACAGAAGTGCCACAATGGCAACACTAAAATATTAAGATATGGCACCATGAGACAAATATTAATTATAGATGACACCATTGCCAAGCATTTTTGCCTAATGGGTCCAGGAAGCATAATATTATGGCGCTAATCTGTGGTATATTGACGAACTTTGAGACATATTTTTTGTGAAATATTTCAAAAATTTCCCTCTGGAATTATCATGGTCCTTTAGGCACTCGGTGATCTGTTATGATGGGACAAGAGGCTACGAAGATGGAACAGGGGCAGGCAAGAATAAAACTGGAAAATAAAGAGAAGGAAGATAAAGAAAAAAAATTTAAAGTGAACAAGCAGATAAGGAAAATAATACTGGATGAAGGTAACTGCTTGATACCTGCTTGATGGGGTTCTGGGAGTTCTTCTACTCTCTATGCCCGGCCCGAGGCCAGGCTTGACTTGTGAGAGTTTGGTCCACCAGGCTGTTGCTTGGAGCGGCCAGCAGGTAAGGTGATTATTTGAAAGTGCCATACCATTCCGACTATACAGAATGAAGTAATACTGAAGAAATGAAAGCATGAAACACCAGGAAATGATGAACGAAACAAGAGAAAAATAAATGATAGAAGAGAGTGAGAGGAGAAACAAACTACGAGAGAGAGAGAGAGAGAGAGAGAGAGAGAGAGAGAGAGAGAGAGAGAGAGAGAGAGAGAGAGAGAGAGAGAGAGAGAGAGAGAGAGAGAGAGAGACAGAGAAAGAGATATATTTATTGTATTGAAATTAATGATAAGCTAAACAAGAAAAGCGTTATAGCTGCAGTGTAAATCCTGATCCTCCCTGTGACCCTGATCTACATTTACCTTGACCTTTCCGCTGGGCTTGACTGGAACGATTGTTGTGTGGATCCTCGTCTCTCTGAACTCCTGAGAAGCTGACCTTTTCCCCAGAACATTAGGCCTGCCAAGGCCCACGCCCCTCAGGTTCAACACAACCCATAACGTTATCGCCCAGATCTCTCCGTCACACCCAAAGAAGAAACGAATAAATAAGGAAGTGAACAAGAGACAGGGAAGAACAGGGGGTCTAGAAAATGAATGTGAAATGATAAAAAAGGAAAAGTGGGATGAAGGAGAGGTAGAGAGAGGAGGAGGTCGCATGAGTGAATAGGTATGGAAGAGGGACATTTAACACAGACTGTCACGAAAAGAAGATATCACTTTTGCGAACGACACCAGGATCCTACTCTCACCAGGATTTTGACGAGAGTATAGACAATGTAGAGGCCACAACACAATTCCAAACTGATGTAAACAACATTTTAAAATAGGCCACGGAAAACATGACGATGCTCCAGGAAGACTTCCAGCTCTTCCGCTACTGTAAAAATGAAGAAATAAATACAAGATATACCAACCCATTCTCCTGTTTAGATAGTAGTTTTTTTTTAACTATGTGCACCATAGTACAATGATTGCCGTACTAAGCAATTAGATAGTAGAACTTTGTACTATTCACTTTATATGAGTCGGAAAAAATTAAGTTAAAAAACAAACTTAAATTTCCTAGGTCTAGTATAGCGGGCCGCTCCAAGCAACAGCAGCCTGGTGGACCAAACTCTCACAAGTCAAGCTTGGCCTCGGGCCGGGCTTGGGGAGTAGAAGAACTCCCAGAACCCCATCAAGCAGATAGCACACATGTGTATTATATTAGGACTCAGATATCGTGTATTTTATATATATATATATATATATATATATATATATATATATATATATATATATATATATATATATATATATATATATATATATATATATAATAAAGGAAGGGAGTACCACCTCTAGCTGGAAGAAGGGGGACCCATAGCCTCGGAGGAAACCACGCATAACGCATTAGAGGGAATGTTTAGATCCCCTCCAATACAGTTTCTGTGTGCTTTTCTCCTACCACCCCCTTGCTTGAATATTTTTTGTGCTTTATTATGCATTTGATGGTTACAAGATATACATGGGTTGATACAAAAATAATAATGCAAAAAGGTGCTTAAAGGTTATGGATCTCTTGAAGAACACAACAATGGGAAACATTGATGAATGTCACAGACGGGTTCGATCATTGTTGCAAGTCAAACACTTCTTCGAATTCCTCTGAAGTTGGACTAGTGCCCAAGACGCAACAGGCATTTCCCCTCTGAATCGCAACACTGAGGCGCTGGAACAAGAAACTTTTTGCTCTCTGGTCTTTTGTAGCGCTGATCAATTTGTCCCCCAATTCCTTCAGGAACTTCAATGCACATTTTCCCCACGAACCGAGGGTCTCCGAGCCGATCGGAACAAAGCTGTAGCAGTGTGCTAGACCTCTGTATTTAATAATTTTCTGCGATTCCCTGAAAGAAGCAGCACCACCGCTTTCACGTGTGCTGTAGTGGAGGTAGGTACTGGCCAGTGTGGCAGCGCACGTGTAGTCCCATACCACTTGCTTACCATCCTTCCAAGGTAGCAAGGTGACCCCATCAGGGCGCTTCTGAGGGTCGTTAGGTCTGGATAAGTGTGGTTCTCTTTGTGCCGGGCAGCGGGCTGTGGCGAGGCTCCTCTTGATGATGTCATTGACTTCTTCATGTCTTGCAATTTTACCCTGTGATTTACGACATACCAGACCATGACGACCATATTGGTCTGCCATCGCAGTTCCGCAGATGCACCTATGTTCGGTGAGGATGGGGGCGGCAAGGCGAAGGGCAACTCCAATGCGGAGAGCGTCATGACTGAGGTGAGTTCCCAGGGCTGCATTGGGCACAGCAAATAAAAAATCCCCGGCGTGGGGTGCTGTTACCGCTAGGAGGCGGGCTTTGTTTTCAGCATCAGCGTTGTCAATCATTGCTGTGACAGTCTTTTCCATTATGGGGCTATCCCAGTGGGCCTGCTTGTGGTCTTTTGGGACTTGTGGTCGGGGTTGAGGGTGTGCAATGGTGTCCCATTGTCTGGCTGCTTCGATGAACGTTTGATCATGAGTTCCCGCTGTCTCTCTCATACGCTCTGGTAGGATCTGCCCTACCAATTCGTTGGCTGCTGTACATGAGGATAAGAATGCTGGAAGTGCTACCTCAGTTGCCTTTCGTATGCCTATCCCTCCAAATCTCACTGGTAGTGTTGCTTGGTCCCACTGACTGTCATCTAAATCTAGTTTGAGCGCCTTCCTGAATATTGACCTGAGGAGCTCATCATATTGATTTAGAAGTGGGTTGCCAAAAGTTGGTGCACACCTTAAGAAGTATGTTAGCCTGGGCAGGGTAAGGCACTTTGTGAGAAGGTAGAGGGCATCGTGGGAGTCCAAGTCCCCAATTCTCTCTTCCATCCTCTTTAGGTCTCTAAACTTTTCGTCAAGGACTGCAGCAATGGCATTGTGGCCCAGAGGTGCTCCGAGTAGTGTGCTGTCGGTAGGTTTAACGACTGAGGCTTCTGGTAGAACTGATTTCACTGCTCTAATGATTACTTCACTAGATGCAATAATTTCGCACTTGGAGGGGCTAAGAACGAGACCCATGGACTCCCCCCGTGTCTTCACCAGCTGTAAGTCTTCTAGCAGGGAATCTTGTGTGCCTGCCAGAGTGCCATCATCCAGGAACCAGATGTTGAGCTCGCTGGACAGTCTGGTTGTAATTTCTCGAACCGCTATGCAAAAGAGGAACGGTGCAAGTGGGTCACCCTGTTGAATTCCCTCTGCTGAGGTGACTTCATGTTTGCCAAACAGGAGGGTTGAGTCTTTGCTGTAGCCTGCTGACACAAACGGGAGAATGCTTGGGCAATGTTCCTGGACTGCAGTGAGGATTGCTTCCCTTTTGACCGAGTTGAAAGCGTTTTTAAAATCTAATTTTACTACTGCCTGGTCTTCAGTAAGAGAGCTAATGTAGGCTCGTGCAGCATGAGCCGCTGCTTCACAGCCTTGGGGGACTCCAAACCCCAGCTGGTTGGGTTGCAGCATGGTGGCTGCTTCCGTTCGGATACTTCTGACAGCAGCCCTTGCAACTAGGCGGCGAAGGGTATTACCAACGGCAATGGGTCTGATTCCTCCCCCCTTCTTTTTGAGGGCACATAGGGATGCACCAAAGAAGAATGGTTTGATTTCATCAGGGATTAACCCGGCGATTATACATCAGGGATTAACCCGGATGTATATATATATATATATATATATATATATATATATATATATATATATATATATATATATATATATATATATATTCTTACATTCTTGTACAGCACTAGCACGCATAGCGTTTCGGGCAGGTTCCTAATCCTATGTCCTCCGGAATACGACCCGCCAAATCGTTTAACAACCAGGTATCCATTTTACTGTTGGATAAACAGAGGCTACAGTTAAGGATTCGCGCCCAGTAAATCCTCCCCTGTTAGGATACGAGCCCAGGCCAAATCGCTCGTGAATCGCTAGGCGAGTGTCTTACCACTTCGCCACGGGGACTGCAACGTATGTAGAAAATAGTTTTCCCATTTGTCAAACTAAATAGTGCCAATTTCTACTTTCTAATTTCATTGTACGTCGGTATATATACTATGGTGTTCATCATTACTGTAAGTACTACCAAACCAGGAGGATGGGCTGGGATTTACACATAAAACGCACTCAAATCACAATATACTTTCCAATTAAGAATAACAAGAACCTCTCAAATAAGAGATGCCAGACCAATGATGATACTTTTTAATACACTAGTTCTATCTAGAGTGGAATATTGATGCACACTAACAGCTCTATTTAGAGCTGGAGAAGATGCTGCCTGGAGAACGTGCAGAGATTTTTTACTGCCAGAATCCATTCAACTTAACATCAACATTTTGGGGACCATTTTGGGAAAAATCTCTCAAAATGTTCTCTTTGGAGTTATGGCGAGACACACACGATTTATATTAATTACTACACGCTAATCTGCACAGATAAATAATTCCTTACGAAACCAGAAGACATGGCAGGAAGTGAAGTAAAAAAAGTCACCTGCACATCAAAACATTGCGTGATCAACTGGCTGCAATTCATCCGTCAGATTGCAAGCAGCGGCTCTAACAGTCACAAACCACGAGGCCTTGTTCAGAGACCGGGCCACGAGAACAGTGATCCCCAGAACCACAAAAAGATAACCTCAAAGAATTAGGATAACAATTATTAGAGACAGAAAGGGGAGGGAGGGAGGGAGTGGCAGCAGAATGCGAATGAGGAGATAAGTGAAAACACAAATTGTTAGTTTTATGTTGCTGCATAAGGCGTGCATCTCCTTCCAGGGAGGGAGGGAGAGAGAAGGAGGGCAGGAGGGAGGGAGAGAGAGAGGAAGGGAGAGAGGGAGAGCAATCACACAGAGTGGTCCCCGACTGCTCATTCTGGGGTGCTCCTCCACGACAAGCGTGTCTCCTCTAACCCTGCTTTCGTCTGTATCTTCCTTCTCTATGTCTCTCTCTTCCCATCCATCATCATCTCTCTCTCTCCTGTCATACCTTGCAGTTGCCTTCTCGTGGTTCCGGAGATCAACGTCCCCGGGGCCCGGTCTTTTAGGTTCTTAGACGCAGCTGCTTACAGCCCGATGGATAAAACAGCCTAGTTGATCAGGTACTCTTTGGAGGGGCTTATCAAGTTCTCTCTTGAATACCATTGGTGGTTCTGGGCCTTTTATGTTGACAGTTCTCTCTCTCAGCATATCTATTGCACCTTTGCTTATTAGTGGACCTATTTTGCACTTCCTGCCGTGCAACGTCACAGTGACCAGCCAAAGGAACCAGAAGTAAAATATAAAGAAAAAGACTAATAAAATAAAGACGAAAAGGGAAGGAAAACTATAGGTGTGAAGGGAAGGAAAACTATAGGTGTGAAGGGAAGGAAAACTATAGGTGTGAAGGGAAGGAAAACTATAGGTGTGAAGGGAAGGAAAACTATAGGTGTGAAGGGAAGGAAAACTATAGGTGTGAAAGACGGACATGTTGGCCCGTGAACCGGCCAGGACCCAAACTTTGCAAGCTACGTAAAGGCCGGATAAACCGCATCATTACGTGAGGAAATAACCGAAATTCGTCGAAAACTCATTACTATGAAAAACAGTCGTTATTTCCTCCTACCGGGGAAGGATAAGTAGATTAATTCACTTTTCAGCCACTCAAGTGAATAAATTAACTTCACAAGACTGCTATTCCCTCATGTTTGTTGTGGGAAACCTTGGGATAGAGAAGGAGGGAGGGAGGGAGGGTAGGAGAAGGGCGGGATGATGGAGACTAGGAAGGGATGGAATGGGTAAGAGTGAGAGTAAAAGAGCAGAAAAGGAGGGAGGGAAAGGACGGATATGTCACTTTACTTTCAAGTGGCTTCGAGGATCAATGTCCATACGACCCGGTCTCTAGTCCTAGACACTCTTGCACGTAGTCTGACGTAGGAATCACAGTCTGGTGGATCAGGGAAGGAATGGATTCTACTAAACAATATATCAGGAACAGGCAAGATCGAGGGTTCTAGAGGTCAAGAGTCCCTTACGGTTTGTCTCTTGATAACGGAACACACACAATCTGTCTATAATTGTTTGGTCATTGTTAAGGTCACACTTGCCACAGTGAACTGCCGTCAGGGTAGTCGGGGCACGCGACGCCCAAACACTGATTGAAGGGAAATGCAGTTACGAGTTATCAACCAGGCTGTGATTCACCCGTTAGGCTGCGAGCAGCCGTGTCCAACAGCCTGGTTGACCAGACGACCAACCGGGAGGCCTGGTCGGAGACCGGCCCGCTGGGCTGTTGATCCCCAGAAGCGACACAAGGTAGAGGGTGGTGGATGGAAGCGGATGAAGGTGGTGGTGGATGGGAGGGTAGCACCTTCAAGCATTACTGAAAGAAAGTTACTGAAGGAGTTTTGAATAAAACTGGAGGCATCGAACAGCCTGGTTGACCAACACATTAAACAAGAGGATCCAGCGGTCGGAAACTGGACCGCTAGGAACATACAGGATTATAACCGTCTAAAGCTAAACTCAAGTAACTGAATCTAATTTCTTTATAAACAACAGGTCACACGCTTAACTGGCCAATCACCTGGCGTCTGATATAACCTTAACAAGCCCTCCACTTCACCCGCTGGAGGAAGTAATTAGAGTAAGCGGTCTCAATCACTTACCAACTCACCTCAAGGTACAGCGAAAAACACCTGTGAGGAATCACTTGTGGGGAAAAAAAACATCAAAAGAAAATCGACATGCAAATTAACCCTTTCAACCGATATGTTTAGGATGTCGTTACCCGAACACTTCCCGTCACTAAACCCATAATTCACCGTCAAGACGCGACGTGGCCCAGCAACAATGGCTATTAACCGGTGTCTATTATATCTTATAAAACCCCTCAACAACCTGGGAACGCGTCGAAAATTTGGCCATGAAAACGACATTATCAAAATCGATGCTAAACTGTCGACGACCTGCACCCATATGTCAGCTGTTACTGTTTTGTGAGATGATGAAGGGTTGGGGGTTGGGAGGTGAGGGATGGGATGGTGTTGGGAAGGAAGGTGAGGGACGGGACTGGAGGCGTGGGAGTGAGGGAGAAAAACACAAGAAGATGGAAGAGGTATACCAGCAATAATGAGAGTGTGAAGGAAGGGAAGAGCAGGAAGACAGTGATAGGGGGGAGATAAGGAACAGAGTTGGGAAACGAAGAGGTATACGGGTATGGGATAAAAGAGTGAGGCAAACATGGAGAACGGATAGGAGATGAAAGAAGCGATGGGAGGGAAGTAATCAGCCAGCCAATTGAATTATAACTGTGACATAAAGCAGGTCAACTACTGCTTATCCATGTTGGTTGATGACAATGGTCTCTCTCTCTCCCTCTCTCTTTGGAGAGGCTTTCGGGAGTTCTTCTATTCCCCGAGCCCGGCCTGGCACCAGACTCGACTTGTAATAGTTTGATCCAACAGGCTGTTGCTCGGAGCGGCCCGCTGGAAGCAAAGAACGTTTGCATACACACAATACTTACAAATGTATTTTACCAAGGCCACCTGGAGCACCGAGGCCCTGGAAATCGACCTCCAGCAATTGAAGCGTGGAATCTAATTTTGAGCTGAAGACTCAGGCCCTGGAAACTAATTTGGAACACTGTTACGCACGAGCTCAACATTTACCACTGGAGTGGTACCCCATATAGCGCACTGGAATACTGGAAACCCATCAACAGCACTGTAATCCCAGCTGGAACCTCAATTGGAGCACTGGAACCTGCATATCATGCTGTAACCCTTAATAACTAAAGAGAAAACCTCGCTTCTTCTTCCTGCTTGAGGGTATCTGGATCCTCAATAACAGTCGTACTTTTGTTCCTCAGGTGGCCCACAAAACATGTTTACCTGGACTCTACCTGACGAGGGTTTTAAGGGTGGTTGGCGCGTTGCTGTGAACTCCTTACAGATCACGGAGACCCAGCAGAAAATCCGCTAAAATTGAAACAGAAAATATAACAGAAAAGTAGCTGAAAATGCCAAGGAAATCCCGAGAAATACAGCCAAAGAATGCCCCCAGAAGGCCAAACTAAGCTGTCGAGAAAATAAAAGTGCCATATTCGCTCTTCCCGGAGCCATTAAAGGTTCAGCAAACAGCAAAAATAACATTGGGGTAATTGGCCACAACGAGCAAGGGCACCACCCACACGCTAGTAGGGACTAACGACCCATAAACCTGCGCTGAGAAAGGTCGCTTGCCCTGTCTTGCACCTGATGGCTCCTCTTGACTACACCTCCTCCTCTTACCTCTTTCATACTATTTATTTATTTATTTGTCTTCTCCCCTCCTTTTCAAACATCTTGTTCTTTGTTCCAAGCTCGGGCTCTCTCTCTTTCTCTCTCTCTCGAAGCTGTTTGTTACCGTATAAGGGGGGGGGGGGAAACGAACCTTTTAATGTTGACTTTTCATTGATGAAAAATCACCACCTGGTTCCTTAGAATGGCAGGAAAGGTGGGAGGGGTGGAGGGGGTGGAATTGGTGGAGAAGGAGGAAGGTTGAATGGGGATGAGGGAGGGAGGAGGTGGGAGGGAAGACGAGAAACTGAGGAAGAAAGGAATTCTTTTTGATGTTTGGAAGAGAGGAAAGCAAGAGCCGAGGGAGTGTGTGTGAAAGAGAAGATGGGAGGAAGAGAAGAAAGTGAAAAAAGAGAATGAATAGAGAGGGGAAGAAGGCACGAAGAAGAAAAAATGGAAAGTGGAAGAGAAAAAAAAGAGAGGCATGTCCATCAATCCTCTCTTCGTTTTCAAACTGATATACAGTAGATACAAATGTAAACAGCAAACAAATAAAACTTCCAATAACATCCATCCGCATCCATCCTAACACCTCAACCTCCATGTCATCCAAGCCAATCCACCCGGTACGAGCCCTGATATGCGCCCTCAATTCCATCCTGGCTCATCCACTGATGAGAGAGTTGGATTATCCTGGGTGTTCCATGGAGGATATCTGGCTAAATCCTTTTGCCAGGGAATTAGATCTAGATAAGTAATTGGTAATTGAAGGGAGCCGAGATACGGTGAGTCACCACAAAGCGTGTAATTGGTAAATGGGGTCAGGGAAAAGGCAAGTAATTGGCAACTGATGAAGAGTGCAATTGAGGGTTATCAGCAAACGAGCAATAAGTGAAATTGGTAATTGTTTCGCCACTTGACTACGTAGCTGGTTATGTACCAGCTACGTAGTCAACACGTAAATAACACGTACATAACTACAAAATGACAAAGGTACACAACACCTATTACAAATCATCGATGGGCACAATTCAAGGCAGAATTTGTTTTTAAACCGGAAGACTTGCATATTATATAGATGTATCGATACAGGTATGTACAATATGAATTGTTACACATATGTATGCATGGAGCCAAACTATGTATATCTGTTGACCAGACCACACACTAGAAGTTGAAGGGACGACGACGTTTCGGTCCGTCCTGGACCATTCTCAAGTCGATTCATCGACTTGAGAATAGTCCAGGACGGACCGAAACGTCGTCGTCCCTTCAACTTCTAGTGTGTGGTCTGGTCAACATACTTCAGCCACGTTATTGTGACTCATCGCCTGCATATGTATATCTTCACGTACCTTACCATGAGGTTACCCCCTTCAAGAATGTTTTCCCCTCATGAGGTTAAGGATGTTTCAAGGATCAATGTCCTCGCGACCCGGTTTCTGACAAAGGCTTGGGTGGTTATTTGGTCAACCAGGCTGTTAAGACGCCGCAAGAATATAATAAAGCACGTTAAAGACTTCTGAATATCCCAATTTGCTAGAACCGACCTGGAATTGACTTCAGTGTCAATTGATTGTAAGGAAAGGGGAGAGAGGAATAGGACGAGGGGCGGTGGGGAATGGGGGGGGGGGGTAGATGAGATAGTTCTCAACTCCCTGCCGCAAATCCAACTCTATACTCGCGAACACACTTCAGGTAAGTCACAGGCAAACCAATTTTGTGTGGCGAGAGATGATCCGTTTGCCTGAATTGAAGTACCCAGAACCTGTAGCCAGGGGCTTTGGTTTACCTGTTGCTCACCTGAGGAGCGGCTCCCTCAGTACCTGGGAGCAGCTCCTATAGTACCTGGGAGACTCTGGAGACGGAGGGAGAGGATGCTGGACAAGCCAACACACGCTCCCACATATACATAGTCACATATAAAGACAGGGACATTATGCGGTTAACTCCCTTGAGGTTATTCCGTGGATTAATGTTCCAGCGGCTCTGTCTCCTTGATTTTCCTATTTCAACCTATTCCACATTTTTTTCAACTTGATAATCTTCTACTCATTATTATTATTGTTATTATTATTTATATCATTATTACTATTATCAATTATCATATTATTATCTTCAATATTATAATTTATTATATTTTCCCAATTTATTTCAATAACTCTGACTTGTTATATTTTAATTTCCAATGTTGCAGCTATATGATTTTATTTCATATACTGCCAGCAACACACAATTCTCACCCATTTTTTGTTGCAAGGAACTTTCAGGCAGGCAGGCTATTTCCAGGCTAAAGGATTATCCAATTTCCCGCCACTCTTCCTCTTTTCTCCAACCAATTACTTGCCAATTTCCACCTTGGATCTCTCACTGCCTCGCCCTTGAGCCTCGCTCCATCTCGCTAGGGATGGAGAGGACTCGGTCTCTGTCTCCAGGTTTATTAGCCTTATACAATAAACCCATAAACCCTCAGCCTGTCGTCAAAACAATGACACAAGCTCGTTAATACAGCCGCTAAACTGCCCGGGAAAGATTGGATAACACTTTACACATGAATCCCAAGTTATTACGTTCGAACTTTTCTCGAGAAGTGCTTTACGCACTTTTTATGTTCGAATTGCTTCTCTATTTACAGTAGCCCATAGCTTGCGGTTACCTTGCGATGATTTCGGGGCACAACGTCCCCGCAGCCCGGTCCTTGACCGGGCCTCGTTGCTGGACTGGGCAACCAGGCTGTGATTCATACGTCAGGCTGCGTCTATCCGTCATACGTCTATCGTATACGTCATACGTCTATCCTTTGAAGGTGTTTATTATGTTCTCTCTTGAACACTGCGAGGGGGCGGTCAGGTCCTCATCAACAACGGCTAAATGCTCGTTAATCCAGCCCATAAACCCCTCATGTACATGAATAAAAAACACTTTACACACAAACCACAACAAGTGATGTTCAAACATTTCTCGTACAAAGCTTCCCTGACAACCTCTATTCAAATCACAATTCTGTAAATTCTTCACCCACGCTCTGCAAATACAAGTATTTGGTAACTCTAAATACCTACCTTGAGGTGCTTCCGGGGCTTAGTGTCCCCGCGGCCCGGTCGTCGACCAGGCCTCCTCGTTGCTGGACTGATCAACCAGGCTGTTAGACGCGGCTGGCCTGACGTATGAGTCACAGCCTGGTTGACCTAACTTACGCTTAAATATGTAACAGTATGATAATACTATATATTAATTTATATTTTGAAAAAATCCTGTTTTGAATGAAGAACATGTTGATGGCTACATCTTTGGGGTCGTCCGTTGGATGGAAAGCACATAACTTAAGGAAGGGGTCCTATACAGCTCATCCTATTGAACAATGCCTAAATGCTCGTTAATTCAGGAGTCAAACGTTCAAACCGTTCCACCCAACTGTTTCTAAATGTTTCACCCACGTACTGCAAATATAAATAATCGCCAAACATAGAAAAAACAGATATTCGCGAGCGGCTACATTTCTTAACAGGCTGCATTTGTAACGTCGGTTACGATGATACGTAAAACGTGATTGCTTGCAGTGTGACGAGTAAACTATTGTTCAAATACTTTGGCTAATGAAGCCCCTTTGCCTGGAGCATACCTGAAGAGGGTTTCGGGAGTTCTACTCCCCGAGCCCGGCCTGGAAAGGGGGGGTCAACAAGCCACTTCGCTCTACCAAACAGCACCGGAACAGTGACACGGAACGACTAACAAAGTACATCTGATGACACGGTAACCTCTTATACGGGGGCCCCAATTCGCGCTCTCTTGCACCACCTCATTCTCCCCCACCTTCCCCACCACTCCCCCCCAACCATCCCCCCCCCCCAACACCCAAGTAACGCTCAGACCGCCACTTGACTTATGATGAGAGTGGATCCCAAGCCCAGGGGTTAAGACACCCTTTCCTGTACGTAAGGTCGAGGTGGGTACGGCCCCACCGTGCCACGACCGACCTTACCCAATCATCCGGGGTCAGAAGGCAGTTTTTCAGGCAGACATATGTGGTCCACGGATTTCAGGAGGAGGCGGAGCTGAAGGTGATAGGTATAGAAGGTTCAAAATGAGTAGAAGCAAACTACGGAAACGAGCGAGAGAGTTATCAACCTAAGAAGTTCTCAAGGTGGGAATAAGGAGTAAATAATGTAAGTGGGGAAGGTGGGAGGAAGGAGAGGGCAATATGAAGGATAGGTGGGTAAGGGAGAGAGGGAAAGGTAAAGCAATAGGGTTAAGGTAAGCAGAGACTTGATAGAGCAGGGACATCGATGACCCACAAGATGCAGAGTCATCCCTCACTCCCTCACACAGTGTCAACAACAGGGCCTCCCTCGTGTTCAATTACCTCCCTTTACAAACCGCACTCTGCGCAAAGGGGTCTGGCTGAGTCCTGCTGGGTGAGTCCCCTACGTTGGCTGGGTGAGTCCTGCTGGGTGAGTCCCTTACGATGGCTGGGTGAGTCCTGCTGGGTGAGTCCCTTACGATGGCTGGGTGAGTCCCCTACGTTGGCTGGGTGAGTCCTGCTGGGTGAGTCCCTTACGATGGCTGGGTGAGTCCCCTACGATGGCTGGGAGAGTCCTGCTGGGTGAGTCCCCTACGTTGGCTGGGTGAGTCCTGCTGGGTGAGTCCCCTACGATGGCTGGGTGAGTCCTGCTGGGTGAGTCCCTTACGATGGCTGGGTGAGTCCCCTACGATGGCTGTGTGAGTCCTGCTGGGTGAGTCCCCTACGATGGCTGTGTGAGTCCTGCTGGGTGAGTCCCCTACGATGGCTGTGTGAGTCCTGCTGGGTGAGTCCCCTACGATGGCTGTGAGTCCTGCTGGGTGACTCGCCTACGATGGCTGGGTCACTTAAATTTGCCAGGTGAGTCTGGCTATCTTTACTGTCTAGGCCAGAAGACGTAACGATAACTTCTTGGTGTGTGGATAGAAATTACATCAGCTTCTGCTCCAGTACTGGGGAAGTTGCTGACCTGGAGAGCTAGCAGAGATCCTGCACTGCAAGAATGCACTCAATAAAACATCTAAATTGTTGTGACCTCTTAACAAAAAGTTTAAACCCTGTATTCTCTAGCGCGCAGGCGGGAGACAGATAATAATAATAATAATACACTTTGGAAATATTAGAGGGAATTCAATTTCTTTCTTTATTATGCACCCATACCCATCCCGTGGGCGGTGGTGTAAAGGATTACAGAGGCACATAATCGGTTCAGGAACTAAACCCTCTAGCTCGTTTAGCTAAGCAAATAACGTAATTGTAATTTTGACGCTAGTTACAGAATTATTAATGTTATATATATACATGTACCCATACACTGGTTCCAATTCTGCACACGAAACACCACATGAGACCAAGATGCATGGCAGGAAATGCAAAATAACCCCGTTGAAAATCATGGTTGCAATATGTACGCTGAGACAATTTTATCAATATCTAGGGCCCAAGACTTTTCAACACTTCCTCTACACGGTCGCCCTCTCACGGTATTCAAAAGAGAACTTGATAAACACCTCTGAATGATACCTGATCAAACGGGCTGTGATTCATGTGTCAGCCTGCAAGCAGTGGAGCCTAATGGCCTGGTTGATCAAACAACAAACCAGGAGGCCTGGTCAGAAACTGCGGGGATATTGATTCTCGAAACCCACAACATATAGACAACAATAGGCAGGCCTATGTTCCAATATTTCTTTCAGGGGAATTATTGATGCTATCCCCATGGTTGCTGGAGATCATCAATCATGATGGGATGTGTAGGCGTGCAGGCCGAACAAAAGATGTGTAGGCCTGCGGGCCAAGCAAGGGATGTGTAGGCCTGCGGGCCAAGCAAGGGATGTGTAGGCCTGCGGGCCAAGCAAGGGATGTGTAGGCCTGTGGGCCGAGTAAGCATCAGCTTTTACAGCATGCCTGGCCCCCTGGCCGGACTTGTGGGGTAAAAGGCCCAGAATCCACTCCAGGTATGCCCCTGGTATGCCCTAGGTATGCCCCAGCTATGCTCCAGGTATACCGCCATCTGCCAAGGTATCAGAATGTCTATTTGGTCGCAAAACTACTTACTTACATCTAGTTCTTACAGACTCTTGAAGGCCATTGAATCCTCTCAATGAGAACTATTCCAAAAGGGTTTCAGCAGTCTTTTGTGGATTTTTTTGTGCTGGAAGATTTTATTTTTACCCATTACACATTACTCAGAAATTCTCCTAATGTAGTTTGTAAGTTTTCTTTATTTCTAACGTTATCCGTCTAACATTATCTAGGAGATGGACCTGATGTTTACATGCAACTTTCGTTACTATTTATTTATACTTTGTTAATTTATTATAAACTAAAACACTCGCTGACTCACACAGGGAGCTCCCTAACTCTTAGGGAGCCGGTGGCTGACTGGACAGCACGCTGGACGCGTGATCCTGTGGTTGCGGGTTCGATTCCCGGCGCCGGCGAGAAACAATGGGCAGAGGTTCTTTCACCCTAATGCCCCTGTTACCTAGCAGTAAATAGGTACCTGGGAGTTAGTCAGCTGTCACGGGGTGCTTCCTGGTGTGTGTGTGTGTGTGTGTGTGTGTGTGTGTGTGTGTGTGTGTGTGTGTGTGTGTGTGTGTGTGTGTGTGTGAGAGAGGTGTGGAAAAAATAGTAGTTAGTAGCAGTTGATTGACAGTTGAGAGGCGGGCCGAGAGCAGAGCTCAATCCCCGCAAGCACAACTAGGTGAATACAGACACACACACACCCACCTCCCACCAACAACACACTGTGGTGTCTTATTCACTTAACGCCCTCTAACCCGATTAAGAACTAATACTGATCATTTTAAGCCCATTTTTAATATACTTTTGTGAATATTATTTTCATTTCTCAACTACCGGAGCACGAAAGGCAGAATTACCATAACACGATCTCTTTGTAATAGTGAATGAGATCACGACGCTTCCTCGTTCAGGCAACCATAAACGTAAACAAGATTCAATAGACGACAGAAGGGGCCCTATAGACGGCACGACCTAGTCCCATGTTTACATTCTGGTTCCCCTCCCTCTTTTGTCTGTCGATCCTAACAATGTTTTGAATCGCTATCGTAAGGGGGTTTAAACACTCTAAAAAAACAGGGTATTAGAGAGCGAAGGTAAACAGGTTGACCAGTAAATATGATCACGATTCTTGATCCAGGGGAGTATAGGGGGATGTGAACGTACTCTATACTTGTATAACCTACTACCAAGGAACATGGGTCCTCTCTCCTACCCCCTATTGACGATAAGCACGCCCGACCCTCTAGTCTACCTGCCACTTCAGCCTCACAGACAAGATTATGAGGTTAAGTGGCAGAAGGGAACAAAAGAACAGCGCCACCTCTCCCTTTCCCATCTCTACCATTCCTTCTACCCCTTCTCGCTTCATCTCTACTTCTCCTACCCCCTCACCCATCCCCCAGCTGCTCAATTGCAACTCCGCACTCCTCGATATATTCCTCAGCTCTCCAAACCTACCCTACCCACTTCCTTATTTACCTCTCTCCTCCCTTTGCATCCCTGCTGCTCCACCTACCTCAAACTCCTCCCCATTTCCCATCTCTCCCCTCCTCAGCCACCCGCCTGACATCCCCCCACCATCTCCCCTCCACACGGGTGGGTTCTACTGAATGAAAGCATTGAATGGACGTTCCAGTTACTCGGTGGAGGTTCCCCGCTACTTGTGGGAACGACCCCTGACCCCATGTGAGTTGTGGTGAACCCGACTCAACCCCACTCACCTTCCAACCACCATCAAACGGTAATTGCTTTAACACCACCGTGTAAATGCGAGTCAATGAATGTGAATTTGGAATTAATATGAAGGTACACAGACCATCTCGATGTAAGGTTTCTGCAGCCAAAATGAACCAGTATGGGGCTTGATAACCTTCCTATGAAGCCGTGTGAGACTATGAACTACAGTGTAGTCACCCTGGAGGGTTTAGAGTCACCCTTGAGGGTTTAGAGTCAATCTGGAGGGGTTAGAGTCAATCTGGAGGGATTAGAGTCAATCTGGAGGGATTAGAGGCAATCTAGAGGGGTTAGAGTCAATCTGGGAGGGTTAGAGTCAATCTGGAGGGATTAGAGTCAATCTTAAGGGGGGTTAGAGTCAATCTGGAGGGCTTAGAGTCAATCTGGAGGGATTAGAGTCAATCTGGAGGGGTTAGAGTCAATCTGGAGGGGTTAGAGTCAATCTGGGAGGGTTAGAGTCAATCTGGAGGAATTAGAGTCAACCTGGAATTATTTCATTAATACTTGGAAAGTGTAAGTTGTAGGGTGCAATTAACAAATGCTAACATCCTCCTCGCAGCGCCCAAGGCACCCCCAAGCATCAACCCCAGTCGTTTCCCCTACAGACACGCTGTAAAATGCACTGCCATCTGGTCAGACCCTTTTTTGCTACGACTGACATTCACTGGTAGTTAATAATGACTGATTTTTGGGTGGAGAGTCACTCGTCCCGCCCTGGTGATACACGCCAGCTGGCACGCCATGCACGCCCTGGTCCACCAACTGCGTCGTGCACATGGGAACAGTAACTACACACTATTTAAAACACCATGTAATTAAAGCGTAACAAAACTTCCAGTAATATCCATAATCCCCCGATTTACAAACATCATGCTTCAGGGGGTTTCACACCATCCCCCCAAAAGCTAATTTCCCTCCAAGGTGAGAAACGACCATTCCGCACATCCAGCCTAAAGCGGAAACAGCTAGAGAAAGACTTCCACGGGGAACACGACCCGGACGACTGCGTCAGGAGGAGCTCCAGGTGCAGGATCATTCAGAGTCATCCAGAGTCGTCGCTGGTATTATAGACTCCCACAACTGCTCGGCCAAGTGTGAACAAGCACAGCAGAAGCCTTGAAGACGGTCCAGGTGATGCATGGCTTACCTGGCCTATCATCTTTGCATAGATCTATCAAACAATCTAACAGGATATGCTAAGAGGCAATTCTATGAACATTAAGAGGGCCCAAGACGTTTTAACACACTCTAAACATAATGGCGGCATAACTAACCGACCTCTCACGGAGTTCATGTGAGAACGTGATAAACATCTTCAAAGGATAATGAGGAATGGTCAGAGACAGGGCTGTGGGACGCTGATCATCGAAAAGTAACTTTAGAAAGAGCTAACTTGAGGTTATCTTTTATGGATATGAAATTCGGGAGTCTGAGCCAGAGGCAAAGATCAAAAGCAGTCTATAGCTGCTTCAAAGTACAATTATTTGTATTTAGAGTACGTGGGTGAGGCATTCAGTGAGCCACTAGTCAAACAGAGATCGTCAGCGAAGCAATGTTTGAGGAAAGTTGGTATGTCATCTGTTGTGACAGCCCGTTTTCATCAACAAATGACAAATGTTCATTCCATCTAGCCACCAAATCCTGTTTATTATGCAACCCATTCTCCCGCATAGTACACAGTATTTTCACGTTAAAATGCCGATCATAGCGGCTCGTAAACATTCACATTTTCTGTGAGGTCAATAGGGTTGCTTAGGTACGGTGAGGTTCGATCATTTCAGTGCACCGTTTTCTATCCGTTTTGGCAATTCTACAGGACGAGCTGATTTACGAATGAAAATCGCTTTACACAAGACACACAAGTGATCCAACATTTCTCGAACTGTGCTTCGCTGACAACCTCTGTTCGAATCACGACGATATAAATGGTTGAACCACGTACTTCAAACGTAAATAATCGCCAATAGAACCTATACACCTAACCTAACCTACGCGTAAACATACACAAAGCCTAAATATATAATAATATTAATATATAAATTAGAACAGACCTATTTTGAATATACAGTAGGTTAAAATTGATCAATACATCTTGGGGACGGCCGCAGCTTTAACGAGCCTGGTCTGAGGATGAACTGACCAAAAAAGGTATGCTTCGAACACAAAATAATTAGTTGTAAATTACGTGTAATATAATGCATTTGGTCAATGTTTTGAGGATAGGCTGCACACAATCTTACTTCATGGCCTCCAAAAAATGATCAGTGTCCTAAAAGCAAACCGCTGACCCATTTTTATATTCGCCAACTTTTACCTTACTATTTTTTCCATGGATAAAAAAAGCACTTTCCGGCCCTAGACCCCCCCAAGCGAGCGTAACCTTGCCGGCCTGGAACATAAATGTGTAATGTATATCCAGCATAAAAGCTCGGCGGGTGTTAAAATTGTCCAGGCCGAAATCGCTGGATCAGTTGATGCGTGCGGGAAGGCAGGAAAGGAGAGCAGGCAGGCAGGAATTTCCTTCAGTGTGAATCAAATATTAAGAAAATATATTCATCAAAGCACATTGAATAGATAAAATAAGTATAATGTGGTGGCTGTGGCTTCAGCGTCGACGATTTGAAGTTGGGGCCAATGATTGGGGCATAAACCAGCCCGTCCTCATAAATAAAGGCCAAAGTCCATTCCATCCACCCACCAAACCCCCTGTTTATGAATGAAGACGATTTACACACGACTCACAACTGATGACGTTATCTTGAGGTTATCTTGAGATGATTTCGGGGCTTTAGTGTCCAACCAGTCTCATATTGGTCTGGTTTAAACTGTGATGCTTTTTAAAAAGCACAAGAAAGAAACTATCCCGTCTATAAGAAAAACTGTCAGAAGCTATTCAATAAAACACCTGAGTTACTGTACTCCTTGGAGCGCAGGTAAGACGTTATAATCAACATCTGGAGACCAACAGACATGACAGAATGTACAATATAGCCCCATTGAAAAGGGTATGCTAAGAGAATTCTAGACATAATTCTATATATACCAGGGGCCTAAGACTTTTCAATCCCCTTCCTCTTAAATGTAAAAGGGCAAAACTAGCCCACTGTGAACAATAGGAAACTGGGCTAACCATCCAAATATTTAAGCCGGGTTATGGCTTCTACATGGGACTGCTTGCTGCGGTGGCCAACAGCCTTATTGAACATTTCGTCAATCAGGGTGGCGGTCCGGTTGGGACCAGGCAGCAGTGAGATTGAGCCAAAGGCCCATCACGGTATTCTAAGCAACACTGGAGATAGTTGGACAGAATTCATTGCACAGTTTTAAATGCTGATATTATAGAAACGGGAGACACTGAGGCAGAGCCCAAGTGCCGAGGCTCAGCCTAACAGACACAAGCAGTCAATCACAATAAAGCGAACCCTCCCCCCTGTTCCAGCGTATGTCTCCAGTGAAGCCCAACTGATGTACCATTATACAATCCACCCCATCTCACCTTTCATCTTTCCCCCTCCCTTCCCCCTTCCCACGCCGTGATTCCCCCCTTTCACCTCCCCCCCCTAGCCTGCCATGTCATTATTGACCTCCCCCCATGCCTGCCCACCTACCCTCCCCGACCTCTTTCCAATCATTACGCTAGTGAGTTTTGGAGACACGAAGATCATAGGCAAATTAAGAAAGAACACAAATTGCGTGTGTGTGTGCGCATGTGTGACACACACACACGTATAAGATATGAACGTATAAAATACTCAGGGGAATTGACAAAGTGGAAATAAACGAAATGTTCACACGGAATAATAACAGAACGAGGGGACATGGGTGGAAGCTGGAAACTCGGATGAGTCACAGAGATGTTAGGAAGTTTTCTTTTATTGCGATAGTGGAAAAATGGAATGCACTTAAGGAGCAGGTTATGGAAGCAAACTATTCATAATTTTAAAACTAGATATGATAGGGAAATAGGACCGAGAGTCATTGCTGTAAACAACCGATGGCTAGAAAGGCGGGATCCAAGAGTCAATGCTCGATCCCGCAGACACAAAAAGTACACACACAGGATGGAGCCTGCAACTGCTGAATAGCACCCATAGTGCTGGGCGAACAGGGGTATCAGGTGAGATAATCTGCTCACTTGTTTTTATCACGGCTAGGAATCGATTCCAAGGATGCGAACGCTTTCCGCAAAAGCGGAAAAAAGCAACGTGAACGCTTTCCGCGTGCTTGTGTGCGTGCATGCGTGTGTTGCGTGTCAGCGAGCGCGTGTTGCGTGTCAGCAAGCACGTGTACGCGTGAACATCTGTGCACGACCGAGACCCCGTGCGTGTTGGTGTAATGAAACACATGTCCCACACTGGCCAGCGTGCGGCCCCCTCCACTCTGTGCTGTCTGTTCCTCTCCCTCTTCCTCCCTCCCTCCCTCTTCTCTCTCTCTCTCTCTCTCTCTCTCTCTCTCTCTCTCTCTCTCTCTCTCTCTCTCTCTCTCTCTCTCTCTCTCTCTCTCTCTCTAACTTTAGCTTATCACCTCAGATAACCATCACTCTCAGACCGGCGTTCCTATATATACACCCTCCCCCCCACAAGGGGTTCAGGGTGTCAGTGGCCCATGGGCGTCCTCACCAACCCACCCCCTAGCTCAGCGCCCACGCCCAACCCACAAGCCCCCAAACCTCATGCTACGATGCTCTGCAGTCTTGAACGAGCAATCCCAAGCACTCAGGTCAGGTTACATTTGAAATTTTGATTTAATTATAGCTTAGAAACGCCGTAAAACTAAGATTGGTCCAGAAGGATTCCTTTATCCAGGCGGTCGCTGTACCGTGAAGCTTGATATAAGCTGTTGATTTTAGATAATTTTTTCCATTGTCCCAAAAAAGGGGTTAGTGTTATAAAGAGGTCTGACATGTCCGGTTAAGGCTTACGGATATTCATCATAAACCCGCCGTTTATTGTGACAGCCAACCACGCTGCTATAGAACAAACTCAAGTCAACCGGAATGTGCTGGAATCGATCATGGGTTCCGGTTATTGTGTTCCGGATAGCAGGAGAGGCAAAGGGTGCGGGGAGAGGCCGTTGCTTAATATCCGGAGACACTAGCTAGCTACCTGGCCGTGGGAAACGTGTTTGACAGGCAGTCGTTCCTTTATGCCTCACCTATCATTCCTCTCATTATGCTCCTCATTCTCTTTGCTCCTTTCTACTCCCTTTCCTTTCTCTACTTCCTTTCAGGCAAGTTCAACTCCCCGTGGTTTCCAAAGTGAAATTTCCCATGTACTTGACAACTGTCTACCCACATTTCTTATTTATTCCCTTCATTAGTGCGTCTACTCTACCTCAGGAGGAACTCCAATCTACGTTGACCAGACCACACACTAGAAAGTGAAGGGACGACGACGTTTCGGTCCGTCCTGGACCATTCTCAAGTCGATTGTGAGACACCTTCACTTTCTAGTGTGTGGTTTGGTCAACATATTTCAGCCACGTTATTGTGACTCCTCGTCAACTCTCAATCCACCTTTCTTTCCTTCCTCCGGCAAGGCCTCCCTACCATGCACAAACCTTCACCCCCCCCCCCAGCAGACCAGACCTCCCAGGCCTCCACCCTCAATAGACCTATTCATCGCAAGCCTTCTCCCGCCTTCCACATTCACGGCCCTATTCTCTCCTCACGATCCCAGTTTACTTCCCAATTTCGGTTGCACCGTCATTCATTCCGGTTCCCAATTCCTCACCCCCCGCTGTTTCTTTCATTCACTCTCTCTCTTATTCTCTCTCTGTCTCTCTTTCTCTCTCTCTCTCTTTCTTCCTCTCTCTCATCATAAACGTCATAAGCAAGCATAGAAGCGGTTCAGAGTGCTTCTCCACCAGCGGGCGGAGGCAAGCACAAACATGCATACAGTCTGAGAATAGCCACAGCCTCGGTGATCATGACTTATTCAGAGGAGACCATGCTTGCCAAGACACAGGGCGGGAGAATGAACCTAAAGAGCCACTCTCTCTCTCTCCCTCGCTCTCACGAGAGCAGGGAACTCTATCCTGCTCATCTTGCAAGCATTCCCCTGCGCTCAATAATGGACAATATAATAACACAGGCGTCCATATATTGTCTGCTCTGGCGATAGGATTCTGGGAGGGAAATTTAGAACGGGACATAATTATGGGGCATATATTGTGTTTAATAGTGCTGCTGCGTACATAACAAAAGACACCAATCTACTCTCGTTCCCATAATGCCCTACAGGGATTTGATAGAGAGAGAGAGAGAGAGAGAGAGAGAGAGAGAGAGAGAGAGAGAGAGAGAGAGAGAGAGAGAGAGAGAGAGAGAGAGAGAGTTCCTTATATGACAGTTTCAAAGTCATGAAATAAGGGAGTTTCTAGGAGCAGGCTTCACATGAGCTGAGGTAGGTTAACAGCTCTTGCTTGTAGTTTCACAAAGCACATTATTTGATATCCCTTATAAACCCTAGTCTTAGTTAAAAAAAAAAAAAAAACGCGAGTCAGAGGGGGGGGGGGAGGTGGTGGACATCCCAAAGAAAGTTGAGCAACAGCTCCTGTTATCAATTGTGTCATAAGGTGTTGCACTACATCAAAGTTCATCAAGCAGGTAAAGTTCAAGTGAACTTAGTGCCCAATCATTATAGCAATTCAAACATATTATCTATATACATATAAATATACCAAGGAATAACATAACATGCACTTCAACACGGTATCCTTTCGAGGTGTTCATCAAGGTCCTTTTTGAAGACAGTAAGAAGAGTTCAGAAAGAGGCATAACTAGCGTCCAGTGTTCAAGAGGTAACTTGATAAACACCTCCACCGGCTACCTGATCAACCGGGCTGTGATTCACGTCACAGACTACGTGCAGCAGCGTCTAACAATCAGGTTGACCAATGCTGCTGTTCACCCAAAGCCTCAGTCTCTCGCTGGGTAGAGGAACATCTTATCACAACACCACAACCAGAATCCCTGATCAGAGACTGGGTCGAGGGAGAACATCGATCCTCGGACCCAACTCAAGGTAACTAATTACAGGAGGAATGGCACAGTGCCACAGGAAGCCCGTCAGTACTCACCAGGGCCAGGATGCGGGGCCGGTTCCGCTGCAGCAGGAGCGAGGGGTCCGGCTGCCAGGAGCAGCAGCAGGAGGAGGAGGGGCAGCAGGAGACGTTGTGGGGGGCAGGGGGTGCCAGGGAGGAAGCAGGGGGTGCCAGGGAGGAAGCACCGCACCCCCTGGACCCATCTCACCATCCTCGCCGCCTCCCCTCACATCTGTAACAATACACATCATAACTATTATTTCTAGTCAGACTTCCTATTTCTATATCATACGTTAAAACTAAATTGGTAAACATTCAAAATACCACGTTAATATATTTCACAAGTTTGATTCAAATATTTAAAAGTTTAAACCACAATGAACCGTTTCACATCAACTGCCACAAGTCATGTGGTCAGTGACACGATAATACATGAGAAAGTATAAGAAATTTTGTTTTAAAATAATTTTAGGATCCAGTTATTAAAATCCAGTTCAAGATCCAGTTATCACATTTACGTTCAGTGGCTACGTGGTATCAGGTATCGCACCCACTGCTGCCAACACGATCGAATCCCGCCACAAGCACGTTTCACCCCACACCGCTTGCATCAAGACCAATCAGAACTGGAGAAAGGCGCAATAGTAAGAGTCAATCAGCCAATGGCAATAACCATTACTCACCCCAACCATCCGGCCAATCATAAATGAATTAGCTGCCCCAGCCAATGACAGGACAGCTTTCTTCTCCAAAGTGGCCACAATTTAAGTGACGCAATTTTGGGAGCTGGTCAGTCCTTAGACCTCAGTGCTGGTTGATACCTGGTTGCTGTAGCCAGTTCTGGGTCTCTTTCTTCCCTTACAGAATGCCAGACAAGGAAAGATGGGTAGGGGGTGTATTCTTCATTGTATGGTGGGTTGACTCCTATTTCATGCTATATCTACTTTTCAAAATTATTTAATGTGTGTGTGTGTGTGTGTGTGTGTGTGTGTGTGTGTGTGTGTGTACTCACCTAGTTGTGCTTGCGGGGGGTGAGCTCTGGGTCTTTGGTCCCGCCTCTCAACCGTCAATCAACAGGTGTACAGGTTCCTGAGCCTATTGGGCTCTATCATATCTACACTTGAAACTGTGTATGGAGTCAGCCTCCACCACATCACTTCCTAATGCATTCCATTTGTCAACCACTCTGACACTAAAAAAGTTCTTTCTAATATCTCTGTGGCTCATTTGGGCACTCAGTTTCCACCTGTGTCCCCTAGTGCGTGTGCCCCTTTTGTTAAATAGCCTGTCTTTATCAACCCTGTCGATTCCCTTGAGAATCTTGAATGCGGGGATCATGTCCTCCCTAACTCTTCTGTCTTCCAACGAAGTGAGGTTCAATTCCCGTAGTGTGTGTGTGTGTGTGTGTGTACTCACCTAGTTGTACTTGCAGGGGTTGAGCTCTGGCGCTTTGGTCGAAGTGTACGTGTGCGCGCGCTTGCGATTGTGAAAAAGAGAAAGGAAGGAACCAGAGGAACCAGTGGAAAGGAGGCACCCACAGACTCCAAACAGCAGCATTTGCCAAGGACAACAGGACCTAGTCGAGAATTCTGGTTCAAACATGACTACAGCACTGAGCCGACCTCTCATGGTGTTAAAATGAGAACTTTGTAACATATCAGACTGCGAGCAGCGGCGTCTAACAGCCTGGCTGGCCAGATCACCAACTTGGAGGTCTGTTCGGAGACCTGGCCGCGAGAGCATTAGTCCTGGAAGAGTCTATAGACTTCATCCATCTCTGCTTGACCAGGCAGGTATCAAGGAGTCATTGTATCAGATGATGAAGAGTTTGAAAGGAACGGCCCAGGAGCTAAAAGACCAGCGACTCTTACGCCAAAGAGAGGAAGGAAGAGAAGAACGAAGAGATTAAAGAATTAAAAACAAAGAAACCTGAAGAACAGTGTGAGATGCGATGTTCCATGGTAACATTTGATCTAAGAATGTGTGAAGGCGGGTGTGTTGTGGGGGTCACGTGACCTCGGTGGTTACCAACGCTTCCTCCCTCTAGTTAAACAGTTTAAGATTACCATAAAGCCCCGGACGGTCATGAGAGGTCGTGGAGCGCGACGAGCGACCTGGACAACGGTGGGGAGTGACCTGGGGAGGGTGGAAGGCCATGGGGAGGGAGGGGAAGAAAGAAGGAACACTTGGTCCAGCCTTCAGCGTATTCCCACAACGTATCATGGAGGTACCGCCTGCTGGTGTCGTCACCTCACCCCATGTACACCTCTTAACAACATCGAGCCGAAAAGATGAGTCTCCCCTTTGAGAATTATTCTATCAAGCCTGACCTGACTAGGAGGTCGGAGATATACAGACATGAACTATCTTAACATCTAATCACCACAAGGGTCACCATGACTACTGCGGTACCGCCAAGACACCCGACACAAGGTCCCACCCAGACCTCTACACCTCCTGCCCCTACAAGGGTACCTCTACACATTTCCTTCAAGAAGTTCCGGACTAACCGGGCTGTGGTGGATATATGGGCCTGCGGGCCGCACCTAACTACAGCCTGGTGGTGGACCAAACTCTCACGAGTCAAGTCTGGCCTTGGGCCGAACTTGGGGAGTAGAACTCCCAGAATCCCCATCAAGCAGGTAGGTATCAAGGTACACCTCGTGCCTCTACAAGGGTACCTCATCACCTCCATGGAATGGATTAAGAAATTATGACATCAGATTGCCCTCCGATGGTTCCTAATACTACCCGGGAGCAACAATTACTTAGTACTACATCTGGTTAATTATCACTGGACTGTCTAATCATACATATAAGGTCTTTAGTCACCATCAGAGGATCTAATTGCCACATGCAAGCACCTTAACCACCGAACTGGTTTCAATAGCTCAATAATCATCGCACCATTACAGAACCTCTAATCATTTCAATTATAAGTCCAATTACCATTTCACAGTGTAATCGCTGATCTAAATAGCTCAACTCGAGCCCAGGGAATTCATACCGATAAAAGATACAGGCGGGAGGCCCAGGTATCACAATAGATACAACAACAGGGCCGTTGGTCACCTGGGCACGTGGTGAGGGTTGGTTACAGTAACAATGCTGGTAACAGGCAACACGAGCCTCATTCACCAGGGCAGGAAGTGTGAGGCAAGAGAGGATACTGGTGCTACATTTCATTGGTCAAAAGTCAAGCGACTTGGAGCTACTCCCGTGATATTTAGGGAAAGGCGGAGGGAAAGAGAGAGAGAGAGAGATTGTGGGGATTGAGCTTCGGCTTTCTGGTCCTACCTTTCAACCGTCAATCAACAGATGTACAGATTCCTGAGCCCATTTTGCTCTATCATATCTACGTTTGAAACTGTGTATGGAGTCTGTCTCCACCACATTATTTCCAAATGCATTCCATTTATTAACTACACTGACACTTAAAAAAATATTTCTAATGTATTTATGGGTCATTTGGCATTCAATTTTCACCTTTGTCCACTTTTGCGCGTGCCCCTTGTGTTAAATAAAGTGTCTTTGCCTACCTTATCAATTCCTTCGAGAATCTTGTATGTGGTGATCATGTCCCCCCCTAACTCTCCTGTCTTCCAGCGACTTAAAGATTAATTCCCGTAGTCTCTCCTCATAGTTCATGCCCCTCAGTTCGGGTACTAGTCTGATGGCAAACCTCTGACCTTTCTCCACTTTAGTGTGTGTGCGTGTGTGTACTCACCTAGTTCACCTAGTTGTACTCACCTAGTTGTGCTTGCGGGGGTTGAGCTCTGGCTCTTTGGTCCCGCCTCTCAACCGTCAATCAACAGGTATACAGGTTCCTGAGCCTATTGGGCTCTATCATATCTACACTTGAAACTGTGTATGGAGTCAACCTCCACCACATTGCTTCCTAATGCAATGTGTGCGTGTGTGTGCGTGCGTGCGTGCGTGCGTGTGTGTGTGTGTGTGTGTGTGTGTGTGTGTGTGTGTGTGTGTGTGTGTGTGTGTGTGTGTGTGTGTGTGTGTGTGTATGTGTGTGTGTGCGCGTGTGTGCGCGTGTGTGCGTGCATGCATGTGTCATTGAGTGAGACAGCAACATTTTCACCAAGCCAGAAGGGCATTAAGTAGTGACAGGCAGCTCTTGTTGATGTTCGTGCTGCTGATGTGCCCGTTCTTAATGCTGCCGCCACCAAGGTCGAGATGCTGGGCGATTAAAAGTGTGACTGACTGGAAGTCGGGGTGAGTGAGTAGCAGATGCATACTGGATGTCTACCTCTTGATGATTTCAAGCGTTCAAGCCCTGTGGCCAGCCTCTCCATGGTGATTATCTAGGCTGTGGGGCGTTGCTTGTCTTCATAGTCCGGTGGCCCACATAGCCATCACAGTCAGCGTGATCTGGTAACTCCAGCAGAAGATGAGGAGCTGGGAAGAGTTGGAGAATTGGGGAGGTGGAGTTAAGATAGAGGGGTGGAGAGCAGTTGAGGCAGGGCGGAGAGCGGGGAGGAACATTAACGGCTCTGGAGAATACCGGTCTCCTGCTCTCGCAAGGAATTACTGAAATGTGTGGATTTGGAACCAGTACGTATAATACAGATGTTGGTAAGGCTGTCTCTAGCCGGCATGCCGAAGAATATAATCTGAGGGATTATAGGCATTCCCAATAAGTTAGGAGGTTTAGACTTACAAGAGTAGACGGCTTCTAACTCCTGTTAGCAAGCTTTCCCTTCCCATAGCTCATGGTAAGCCTTACCCACTAGTTCTGCTTGGGAAAACGATCCGTCAATCAGTTTACAAGCAGGTACCCAATTACTGATGGGAGAATAGTGGGGAAGAGTTAAGGACTGACGATCTGTCAATACTCATGGCCAGGGATCGAATCCTTCTTCTGACAGTTTTACGTTCAATATCGAGTCGATTAAAGCTCTTAGTATTGATCTACGATCATTAGCCTAGACACACCAGGCTAATGAGTCAAGAGATGTCAGAAAGGGTTTCTTCATTGTAAAAGTTACCAATAAAAGGAAATGGACAAACGAAAAAGTGGTTAAAGCTCATTCAATGCACGATTTCAAATGTAAATGTGATAAGAGAAACTACAGAACAGTCATTGCATCACACACACATCAAACTAGAAGCTTGCATATGAGAACTGGACAAGTTTCCGCTGGAGTTACAGTCAGCCAGGCTGCCAAGTCTAGCCATAACCTTCAACAAGGTTACCTTGCCATGATTGGTAAAGGTAAACTAAATCTACTTACTAAAAAGTAGGGCCGCAAAAGATACTTTTAAGACAATTTTATGAAATTAAAGGCTATACAATACCCTCTAAATATGATGAGTATAACTTGTTTACCGCAATTGATGTTCAAGAGTGACTTTGATATAAACTCTTTAAAAGTAAAACTGACCAAATAGAAGACCTGGTCAGAGACCGGGCAGCAGAGACTGATCTTCTAAACCAATTCAAATTATGGTTAGAAAGGAAGAACTTAGGCACTAACGCTTGATCATGCAAGCATATCATGTTGAGTGCACGCACGCACGCGCGCACACACACACGCACACACACAGGGGGCCTGGTGGCTGAGTGGACAGCACTCAGGACTTGTAATCCTGGAGACTGGGGTTCGATCCCAGGCGATGGCGGAAAACAAATGGGGAGTTTCTTTCACCCTGACACCCCCGTTACCTAGCAGTAAATAGGTACCTGGGAGTTAGACAGCTGTTACGGGCTGCTTCCTGTGTGTGTGTGTGTGTGGGTGTGTGAAAAAATTAATAAAATTGATCGTTGATTGACAGTTGAGAGGCGGGGACCAAAGAGCAGAAGCTCAACCCCCGCAAGCACAACTAGGTACCTGCTTGATGGGGTTCTAGTTCTTCTACTCCTCAAGCCCGAACCAAGACCAGACTTGACTTGTGAGAGCTTGGTCCAATAAGCTGTTGCTTGTTAGGTAAGTAGGTAAGTACAAGAGACGAACAAGATCTCTAGGCGGCGAACCATCACACACACGCTCACTGGAAAGACAGGCGCATTTCCCACCTGTCTAAGAGTGGATTCTGGCTGGTTTGCCTTCACGGTATTGACCAAGTTTAAAGACAATGGTTATTGTAACCAGTCTCTCGACCAAAGGTTATTGCGAACGGATTTGGTGGGCAGGTATCCAGGCACGAATCTGTCTTTTTCTAGTTCTCATTTGCTTACTGCACGAACTGGAATATCGAGTATCGCAAGAACACTAGGCAGAACCGGATATTGCAAGAGAACTAAAGAATAGCTATTACGCATGGGGAGAGACGGGTATTGCAAGATCATCGATGACTGACAATTACACTAGTGAAAGCCGGGAATTGCAGACGTTAATGCTCGGTTAATGGCCAAAATACATATGAATGTTGCAAATGCTTTGTGAATGTTTACTGCATTCTGCACCAAATTCCTGCGAGCAGCATTATAATTTATTAAGATAATCTGTGCAATCAACCTTTGTTAATGTCAAGATATAACTGCTTCATACAGCTACTAACAACTTTGGTGATCCGATGACAGCATGTCAGAAAATGTGAGAGCTGGATGTAACGGTGTGATGTTATGGGAATGGATGCAAGGGTGGATGCGAGGGTGTAATGTTATGGGGTGGATACGAAAGGAGGACGTTTAGAAGAGGGTGAATGTGAGAGGGAATGTGAGGAGAGAACGTTGGGGATGGATGTGTGGGAAGGATGATGGGAAAGGACACACCAACGAGCCCCCATCCAACAAAGTTATCTGACAAGATGACTCCTCAACCTTAAGTTCCAGATAATTACAATTCTCTCCGGTAGTTTCAACAAGAGTTTTAATCTCATAACCCCGCGGAACTTGATCAGTCTATATTACTTTCCAAAAACTAAGAAAACACATTAAAACAGAAAGATTTTGACAATGATGACAAAAAACAAAGAGAAAAATCATATAAATGCGTCAAAGTTGGGCAACACAGGGAATTGGATTCCTGATCAGGCAAGGAAAACAAGAGGAAAGTCAGAAAAAGCTGGCTTACAAAGGCGCCTGGATTCCTTTCTGGGCCGAGACGGTGAAACTATAGATGAGTGAAGAGGGTAACAAAGAGCATCGCATTCCTCTCCCGCCAATCGATCACAAAAACAATCGGATTTGGGAACACGGGAGGATTCCCGAAGCGGTATTGGACACAAGGGAGAGGAAATCCTGAAGCGGCTTTGGACAACATGGGATAGGAAATCCTGAAGTGGTATTGAACACCAGAGAGAGAGAGAATTCTGAAGCGGTACTGGACACCGGGAAGATGGCATCCTGAAGCGGTACTGGACACCAGGGAGATGGCATCCTGAAGCAGTATTGAGAAGGCCATCGTGCAGCAACTTTTGAGATCACAACTGGGTCTCACATGAGAGGGGGTGCACAACGCCCTCGACAAGGCAAGGTCCTTGTGGAAGAAGACTGGGAGTAGGAGCCTTGGGCCCCATGACAGATGGGGCCAAGCACTCGCGATATCAGTTTGCATCTAACGCCACACTACAAGCGCCAATGAACCACTTGTCTCCCGTAGACAACATGATCGCCCAACAGTCGCTCAGAGCTCTGGTCGTAACAGATGAGTGAAAGTTGACATACCATGACACCTTGTTTGCCACGCCGTCAACATTTACCTGAGGAACGGGTCCTTTGTCACTCACTAGGGCGCTCAACCGGTCAGGTTAGCCGTCTGTTGTACTGGTGGATGTTGTGTCATAACGTAAATCTGGAACGATGCTTATAACGCTGGAAACGAGTACTGTGTTCGAGCAGGAGGACAAGCAGCTAAGTGTGCCACAAGCACAGGAAAGGCGAAGCAATCGACCTGGCTCCGCTGACTCACCAGCAGGTCTGGCAAGTGTGTGTACTCACCTAGTTGTGCTTGCGGGGGTTGAGTTCTGGCTCTTTGGTCCCGCCTCTCAACTGTCAATCAACTGGTGAGGTTGATTATATATGTGTGAGAGAAAGAGAGGGGGAGAAAGTGAGAGAGAGGGAGGGGGACCCCCCTTCTCCTAATATGGGAACGAAGATAATAGAAGCTGATTAAAGATGTGAATAGAGAAAGGAAGGGAAAAGAGGATTATAAGAAAATACGAAGAAGCTGGCATAGCCGAGCAACAAACACAAGAGAAGCAAGGAGAAAATCAACCAATTTGCCATGCAGAAACAAGCAAGACTAGACCACACGAGCACTCAATCATGCAGGGATGAAAGGCATGCCACAATTAATTAACCAGTCCGTCAATGGAGTAGGCATGTGGGAACAGGTAAGCCGAGGCCACACTCAGCACCTGGTCATAATCAACAGGTGTGCTGGAGCTCCTAGTCAGGCACCTGGGGAGGCTGAGGCGGCACCCACGGCACGTGGTAATTACCTTATCTTACATTGCGTTGATTCCGAGGATCAATGGCCCCGCGGCCCGGTCTCTGAACAGGTGGTCTGCTCAACCAGGCTGTTGGATGCGGCTGCTCGCAGCCTGACGTGTGAATCCCAGCCTGGTTGATCTGGTATTCTTTGGAGGTGTTTATCGAGTTCTCTTTTCAACATCGTGAGAGGCCGGCCAGTTATGCCCCTTATGTGTAGTGGAAGCGTGTTGAACAGTCGTGGCCGTTTATGATGATAGTGTGTATCAAAGCGCACCTGTTTCACCTCTGCTTTTCAACGGGATTATTTTCGTGTACAGATTTGGAACCAGTACCCCCCTAATATTTTCCAAGTGTAAATTATTATGCATCTCTTTCGCCTGAGCTCTTAGAGAAAACAGATTTAACATTTTTAATAGGTCTCAATAATTTAGATGTTTCAATAGATTCTAGCACTAAAGGCTCTCTGCATGCTCTCCAGCTTTGAATGGGGCTGTTAGTGTGCAACAATATTCCAACCTAGAGAGCATTATTGTCTTCAAAAGTATCATTGGTATGGCAACTCTTGTTTGAAAGGTTCTTGTTATCCAACCTGTATTTTGTCTGACAGTTGTGACAGCTACTTTATTGTGTTCATTAAAAGTAAACACTCTCCCGCTACTCATAAGGGGCATAACTGGCCGGCCTCTCTCGGTGTTACATAAAGAGAACTCGACAGTACCCACACCATCCCCAGTACCCACACCCCTGCCCCAGTACCCACACCCCAGCCCCAGTACCCACACTATCCCCAGTACCCACACCCCAGCCCCAGTACCCACACTATCCCCAGTACCCACACCCCAGCCCCAGTACCCACACTATCCCCAGTACCCACACCCCAGCCCCAGTACCCACACCCCTGCCCCAGTACCCGAGCGGTAACAAAAAAAAAACACAACAACAAATATATAGCGAAGACTAGGTAGTAACAGTAGTAGTCGTCGTAGTAGACAACAGGAGTGTAGTACTACTAGTAATAACATTAGTACTGTATACTGTATAGAATTTGTACATGTGAACGACTGATAATAATAGACCTTTTGATCTATTACGCGGTTACTGGCTAGCAAGAGGTGTATTTAGTGATTTTATGGATGAAATACAAGCGAAAGACTACACAAATGCAACATACTTTTTTGAGAGTTGCGTTGGGCGGATTCACACACAATATGGGGAGAATGTGTGTGTGTATGGTATGGGGATGGGGGGGGGGGGAGAAGGGGAATCACATACTGTACCACAACTTTCACAACCACCCCCCCCCCATCTCTCACATCATCACTTACACCTGTATTCACCGGTAGTTAATGACTTTACAGGTGGATAAAAACACCCACAAGACGCAGCCAATTCTCACAGCGGCAGCTTCCTCTTGAAGACAAAAAAAGTGATGCCCATCTGTGTTACACTAACCTGGCTCACTTGCTCTCTCTCTCTCATCCATACCCACTCCCCCCCCCCCCTCAACACTTTCAATTTGGTCGTCTTTTTCACTCTTGCCACCGCCCCCCCCTCTCTCTCTCTATTTCGTCTCTGTGTCTCCCTGTTTTTAAATAACATGAAGATATATAAAGTGAAATAGAGAAAGCAAACATAATGATTGAGTAACTAGACCAAAAACCGAAGATAATAGCAATAGTGAATAGACGAAAAAACAAGATGTTAATATTTTTGCTATTAACATACTAAGATGCCTGGACATTTATGCATATACCTGAGACCAATATGATAGATTAAGCAGTGTGTTATGTTGAAATCCCCACCTCGCAGAATGTCAAACAGGAGCATGTGATCAGCACCCAAAATTAGCTAGCACTGCCAAACTTTGGGTGCACAATGAGCATATCCTGAAGCACACGGGGAGTATAAAAACACGGGGTAGGATAAGTAATACGAAAGCTCCAAATACACGAGAAGCGAGTCAGGAGAAAATTAAATAAATAACTGCAATTTAATGTAAAAAAACAAGCGGAAAAAGGGGGAGGTAAGACCCGACAATAATAGAGTTTCAAGAAATGAGTTAGGAACCGGGAATGAGAGAGGAGACGGAGACAAGGGGAGGTTTAGGAAGCGGACCTCTTATTGAGCTCTCAACAGCTTGCCGACAAAGACTTTTTCACAGCGACCTTCCCTAGTTGCATAAACAGGGCGCCTGCAGCTGCTGCTGCTATAGAAGCCTCCCTTCCCCCTCTCTCTCTCTCTCTCTCTCTCTCTCTCTCTCTCTCTCTCTCTCTCTCTCTCTCTCTCTCTCTCTCTCTCTCTCTCTCTCTCTCTCTCTCTCCCTCTCCCTCTCCCTCCCACCAATATCGTGGGCTGGACTACAACAAGCGCTAAAGTCATCGAACAGAGTCCGAGAAGTTTTAATTGTGCGCCTATAACCAGTAAGCCACTTAGGAGATATAAAAGTTGAGCCTCCATCCCTCCTTGCATCCTTCCATCCTGTCAACCATTCACTCGTCGTCTCGTCCATCCATATACCACGAGGTTACAACTCAAGATGTTTCCAAGGATCGATGTTCCCTCGGCCCGTTTTCTTACCAAGTATCAAGGTTGGAGGCCTGGTCATCCTGGCTTTTAGATGCCGCGATCTTACATATGAATCACAGCACGGTTGATCAGGTATCTTTAGGAAGAGTTCATCAAGTTCCATTTTAAACACCGAGTGTTAAGTTAGCCGAGCATATGAAGACTCTGACACACAGCTGGCTACATCTTTATCCATTAATATGATTGTAACTTGACATTAAGTAAAGTTTATTCCCAATAAAAGCTAATCATAAGCTCAGCAAATATATGAGTTTCTAGGAATAGGCTTCAGATGAGCTGATGTAGGATAACATCTCTTAGCTTATAATTTCATTAGGATCATCAGCTCCATACCTAATCAACACCAGTCTGAGAGAGAGAGAGAGAGAGAGAGAGAGAGAGAGAGAGAGAGAGAGAGAGAGAGAGAGAGAGAGAGAGAGAGAGAGAGAGAGAGAGAGAGAGGTTATCTTGAGATGATTTCGGGGCTTTAAGTGTCCCCGCGGCCCGGTCCTCGACCAGGCCTCCACCCCCAGGAAGCAGCCCGTGACAGCTGACTAACATCCAGGTACCTATTTTACTGCTAGGTAACAGAGGCATAGGGTGAAAGAAACTCTGCCCATTATTTCTCGCCGGCGCCTGGGATCGAACCCAGGACCACAGGATCACAAGTCCAGCGTGCTGTCCGCTCGGCCGACCGGCTCCCGAGAGAGAGAGAGAGAGAGAGAGAGAGAGAGACTGAAAGCATATACGCACCGTCAACTTCCTCCCCGCCTATCAGGATCAAGCATCATTTTATCACTTGTTCAAAAAAACTGGTCCTTGGCTTGGGGCAGAAAGCCCCTCTGTCTAACACTCTCCTCTGTCATCCCCGCCGTTTATGGCGCCACCGCTCTTCTTCCTGCTAGAAAGTCCGTCAGAAATATGCAGACATACGAGAGGCTGGGGAAGGGGGGGGGGGGAGCGAACTCCCTCCCCCCAACTCTCCAAACAGATGGGTCTCCAGGAATTTTGGGACCTCAGGCAACAGGCAGCTGAGGTTCCAGAACTCTGCCTCTGCAGACGGGCCATACAAAAAAATCTAGACATTCTGGGGGCATGACCTCCAACCATGATGGTTGGAGGTCCCCCCCTTTTTCTAGGCAGGACAAGACCATAACCACCACTCTCCAGGCAGCACGGTGCCCAAGAACCACCACTCTCCAGGCAGCACAGGGGCCCAAGAACCACCACTCTCCAGGCAGCACAGGGGCCCAAGAACCACCACTCTCCAGGCAGCACAGGGGCCCAAGAACCACCACTCTCCAGGCAGCACAGGGGCCCAAGAACCACCACTCTCCAGGCAGCACAGGGGCCCAAGAACCACCACTCTCCAGGCAGCACAGGGGCCCAAGAACCACCACTCTCCAGGCAGCACAGGGGCCCAAGAACCACCACTCTCCAGGCAGCACAGGGGCCCAAGAACCACCACTCTCCAGGCAGTACAGGGGCCCAAGAACCACCCTTACCAGACAGGGTCCAGGTAAAGCACCCGTGCCACTCGTCAGCCTAGAGGGACGGATGCCTATAATTTACTGCTAATGCTCCAGGAGAAAGTATAATAGTAGCCTTAACCAGATTCTCAATTATCCGTATATTGTTATATTTTTTACAGTTGAACAAAACTAATCAAAGCGCAGCTGTTCCCCAATTCTATCTTTTGAACCCTTTTACCATTACAAGCTTGAGACAAAATAAAAATATATACGATAGACATTTCAACGTATTAACATCGCATGACTGAGGTACATAGATCAAAATCCAGATGAACAAATGTTCATTTTGATTTTAAGATAAGAAGCTTGATAAATGGATAGGTTTACACAATAGCCATAATGTCTAGAAACTTGATTGAATTTAAACCACTGAAAGTCGAATTTGAGAGTGGTCTTCCCAGATGGTCACCTGAGGGTGAAGCCAATCAGATCTACACACACCTGATGGCCAAACCAGCTAGAACTCCACATATCTGAAGGCTAAGACAGCCAAGGCAACCTCTGATTCTTAATTGGATTCCCAGGTAGGCTTGGCCGCTTGCCCCCCCCTGTACACCTCCGCACTTGGGAAGGGAAGGGAAGGGGAGGGAAGATAGTGCAGTCGGTACTGACCCAGTTCTGAGGTCAACCACCAGTACTGACGACCTGGTATTGACCCGGTAGTGACGATCCAGTATTTAGTCATGCTAAGGCGATGAAGAGTTGCAAAGGGAAAAAAGAACCGATGAGCAAAGGTTTTTTTGGGCTATCTTTAATTCATATTTTTTCCTTCCCTAGCATTCACCGCCTCCTTGGCTGATGGCCTGTTAAAACAAGCTGTTAGTGCTTGCAACTCGCAATCCAACGTAGTCATCGCAAACCAGAAGATCAAGAAGGGTTTAATTGGTAATTTATCTCACAATGAAAGGGAGAATATCAAATGCCTCTGCCTCTCCTTCAGTGAAAGAGTCCCCCCCCCAAAAAAAAAAAATGAAGAATGAAATGGACAGAGTTATGGGACGGGAAACTACGGAATGTGGGAGAGAAAAGCTAGTAGATACGAGGATAAAAGGGAACAAAAGTTGAAGGAACAAGAGATGGAAAGAGGGCTAACGAACCTGGGCTCAAACTGGCCTTCGCTAATTAAAGAGAATATCCTTTAAAAATTTGCTGGTGCTTAGAAACGTTGCGGAATTGAGGGAAGAGGAGTGGGGGAAGATAGAGAGGAATGACGGAGAGAGAAAAGAGGAAGAAGAGGGGGAGAAGGGAGGGGGATGAAAAGGACGAGGGAAAAGGACAAGAAAAGTGTAGGGAAAAGTGAGGAAAAAGAACACGGATTAGGTGGAAGGGAAAGCTGAGAGAAAAGGGGGAGAAACCCCACAGGAAGGAGATGGAAAGGGAGTGAGATAAAAGAAAAAGATGGAAGAGAAAGCTGAAATAGAGATGAAGACGGTATTAAGGAAAATGAGGAAGAATAAAGGAACGGAAGAGGGGGCATGTTTAAAAAAAAAAAAAAGAGAGCTGCTCTCTAGGGTGGAATGTTGTTGCACACTCAGCCCCATTCAAAGCTGGAGAAATTGCGGACCTAGAGAGCGTGCAAAGATCTTTTACTGCTAGAATCCAATCAGTAACACATCTATATTATAAGGAACTGCTTAAAATTGTTACATCTGCATTTCCTAGAACGCAGATGGGAGAGAAACATAATAATTTACCCTGAAAAATACTAGGACTGGTTTTAAATCTGCACTCGGAAATAATAACACAAGAGACCATAAAATAATATCACAAAAATAGGAAAGATGCACATGTTAACAACATGCAAGCTCACCAAGGTATTGACAAGGTACACAAAATCGAAATGTTAACAAGAACCGGGGTCGGACGAGGGGAAGAAGCCAGAATGAGCCATGGTGATGAAAGAAAGTATGTCGAAGTGTAAGAAAAGCGAGCAAGTAGAATGAGCTGAAAATGCAAAGAGTATCTGTGATAACAAGCAAATGAGTAAGAAGCAAGACACTCAACAATAAAACGACGTGTCCCAGGAGCTGAAGCTCACCCTACAGGCACACACAGGTGAGTATAGACACCCACCAATATTGGGTGTGTGGTTATCAGGAGTGATCTATAATAGCCTTGTGCCTTTTTACAGAGGGGAGACGCGGGAAATAGGCAAGAAGAGGGGTTGAGGGGAAAACCTTAGCTGAGGAAGGGAATGGGGGAGGTGGAAGGGAAGGAAAATTTCAGAAAAATGGCCCGGAATAGATAAGACGACATGAAATCGAGAGAGAGAGAGAGCGAGAGAGAGAGAGAGAGAGAGAGAGAGAGAGAGAGAGAGAGAGAGAGAGAGAGAGAGAGAGAGAGAGAGAGAGAGAGAGAGAGAGAGAGAGAGAGAGAGACAGAGATATGGGAGGGGGGAGGGACACACACACATCAAATATTGCCTGAGAATCTTGCTGGAGTTCTATAACAAGGGTAAGATGGGCAGAATGCATATTTCTCGACTGTCAGAAGCATTTGATACGGTCCCGCACGAAAGACTCCTACTCAAACAGGGAAGCAGGCTGGTGTATCATGTAGTCCTACAGTGAGTCAGAGAGTATCTCTCAGGAAGAAAACAAAGAGTCACAGTGACGGCGAACACACCATAGTGGAGAGAGTTTATGAGCAGAGTACCACAAGGGTCAGTTCTAGGCCCATCCTGTTTCTATTGTAATCCAAATACCTGACAGGAAATTGGTTCCTTCATATCAATGTTTGCAGATGATGCAAACCTGATGAGAAGAATCAGGAGGCTCGACTTGTGAACATGGTACAATAGGCTATTACTTGGAGCGGCCTGCAGGGCCACATATTCAACTACAACCCGGTTGGTCAGGTCAGGCACTTCTTGCAAGAACTTATTTAATTGCTTCTAGAAGAAGACCGTCTTTGATATTCAGACAGTACTCTCTGATTGTGCCTATGACACATCTACGTCACACGCTCTGTTCTGCACTTGCTTCCGTATTTTTCGCTCCAGTATGTCGTTATACTGTGCAAATTTGGGACCTTTCCCTCCAGTATGTCGTTATACTGTGCAAATTTGGGACCTTTCCCTCCAGTATGTCGTTATACTGTGCAAATTTGGGACCTTTCCCTCCAGTATGTCGTTATATTGTGCAAATTTGGGACCTTTCCCTCCAGTATGTCGTTATACTGTGCAAATTTGGGACCTTTCCCTCCAGTATGTCGTTATACTGTGCAAATTTGGGACCTTTCCCTCCAGTATGTCGTTATACTGTGCAAATTTGGGACCTTTCCCTCCAGTATGTCGTTATACTGTGCAAATTTGGGACCTTTCCCTCCAGTATGTCGTTATACTGTGCAAATTTGGGACCTTTCCCTCCAGTATGTCGTTATACTGTGCAAATTTGGGACCTTTCCCTCCAGTATGTCGTTATACTGTGCAAATTTGGGACCTTTCCCTCCAGTATGTCGTTATACTGTGCAAACTTGGGACCTTTCCCTCCAGTATATTCCAGTTATATATTACTTGATACCTCTCTCGTCTCCTTTCCAGAGAGTACATTTGAGAGCTTTGAGACGGTCCCAATAATTTAGGTATTTTATCGTCTCTAAGCGTGCCGTATACGTTCTCTGTATTCCATTTAAAATATCTCTCCTTTGAAAGCGGAAATGAGTACAAATTAGTACTCAGGGCGGGAAATCACCATTGATTTAAACAGTATTAGTATTGATGTAATATCCCTGGAATTGAACGTTCTCATAATCCTTCCTATCATTTTCTTGGCCGACGCTATATTTGCTCGGTTATGTTCACTAAATGCCAGGTCGTCAGACATCATAATTCCCAGATCTTTTACATGTTGTTTTGCTTCAATGAGTAGGTCTGATTGTGTCTTATGCCCTGTATTTTGTTTCAGTTCATCACTACCACCGTGCCTAAGTACCTGGAACTTACCAGCGACTTTCCAAGCCCGGCGAGGGGCCAGGCTCGCGTGTTGAAAGTCTCGTACAGATACGCTTATATTGTCGAATTATTGATTCTGAAATTGGCCACCAGGGAAGAGGTGTACATAAATATACAAACATCAAACTTGTTTTTATGATCACATGAGACCGTTAAGCTTCAAGACAGTAAGTTAAGGCATTCCAAAGATACCAAAATAAAAGTTGAAAAATAAACATAACAAAACGATATGGTTTTCCTCTCCGGGGATGCCAAGATAGTCTACCTGCCCTTGATCTGTGTCTTCCCGGCTCTGTTCCGGCCTCCTGGTTGATGACGCTCCGATCGACCAGGCTGTTGGTCACCGCAGCTTGCAGTCCGTAGAAGGATGGATGGAGGCTCCTCGTTGCTGGACCAGTCCAGCAACGAGGAGGCCTGGTCGAAGACCGAGCCGTGGGAACGTAAAGCCCCGAAATCTTCGCAAGGTAAGGGTGCAATGGGAAGAGGTAGAAGAGATCAAGCTGAAGAATAGATAGGGAATGAGGGTGGAGATCGGCTTAGGGTGGAGGCGGGTTAGGGGCGGAGGACTTAGGGAGGACGCAGGAATAGGACGAAAGATGGTTTAGGGCGGAGGCACCTGGAGGGCGGAAGAGGTACAGTCCTTGGATAAAATTGGCGGCACTAATTGAGGTAAACACGAGGCAAGAGGCGCCAGTGTAAATAATAGGAGATTTACAGCTGAAAATAATGAAGGGTCCGTCGACAACAGTTTACTGCTCGCTGTGACACATACAACACAATATGGCATCTTTGGACAGTGAAACAAACATTTCTTTAGTATTTCAATACGTGTATTTGAGAGAGAGTGAGAGAGAGAGAGAGAGAGTGAGAGAGAGAGAGAGAGAGAGAGAGAGAGAGAGAGAGAGAGAGAGAGAGAGAGAGAGAGAGAGAGAGAGAGAGACAGAGAGAGAAAGAGAGAGAGAGAGAGAGAGAGAGAGAGAGAGAGAGAGAGAGAGAGAGAGAGAGAGAGAGAGAGAGAGAGAGAGAGAGAGAGAGAGAGAGAGAGAGAGAGACAGAGAGAGAAAGAAAGAGAGAGAGAGAGAGAGAGAGAGAGAGAGAGAGAGAGAGAGAGAGAGAGAGAGAGAGAGAGAGAGAGAGAGAGAGAGAGACAGACAGAGAAAGAAAGAGAGAGAGAGAGAGAGAGAGAGAGAGAGAGAGAGAGAGAGAGAGAGAGAGAGAGAGAGAGAGAGAGAGAGAGAGAGAGAGAGAGAGAGAGAGAGAGAGAGAATGTGATTAAGCTCCCGACAGACTTATCCTATCCCTCCATTCCTCCCTCTATCCCCAACTGTCCCAGCTGATTCACCATAACAGCAGTATCAGGCCATCACCAGTCACCCATAATCCCCTGCGCTCCAGATAGGTGTCACCTGTCACCTGTGTGGTTGACCTTTACCCTACCAGTGCCTGTGACTCCTAGCCCTCACGTTCTCTCTTCGGGTGGTTGACTGAGATGTGATTAAAGAGAAATGAGAAATGAGTGGTGAGTAACTGAGAACTGGTGAGTGATAGTACAGAACACGTCACACACAACGACCACCAATCATCTCTTCCCTAGAGTATCGACTTAGAAACAAACGATGAGCCTCTGAGAGTATCTCATGACATATCCATCCTCCCTTTTATGGTGTTCAGCTACATCACCCAGGATGTGAGCGCTTGCATCTAGCAGCCTATATACACTGCAACCCCGTTAATCATGGAATGTTGCGAGTAATTTTGAGTTCCCTGAAGAACTCATGGCCCTGTTAGTAATCACTGTTGTATGTGTAGAGATAGTACTGCAATTGCCCATGAAAGACTTATTGTACAATTATATAACCTTGAATGACAGTTAACACCTCCGTTACCTTGACTTTAAAGTGGCACCGAGAAACAATGTCCTCGCGGCCCAGTCTCTGACCAATTGTGCTTAAAGACACAACAGCTTGCAGTCTGATTTAGGAGGCTGAAACATCCCGATGATAATTACAGTGATCTTGCTTTACGGCTACTGCAGCAAGTCTACTCTATAAACAATGGATCGCAAATTGTAAACATTGTGCTCGAGGCAATTTCCATAAATATTAGTTTATCTAACCGATCTGGCTGACTCTGCGATGGCCAGGGTATTTATCATGAGTGTGAGGGGGCCCTACGCAGACCTGGAGCGTCCCTGGTGGACTCTGCTACTCTCTCATTTCGGGTTTCAGTCATTACGATTTTGGTGAGAAATTTAGAACAGTGGCGGCCGGTACGCATGCGTACACAGACACATAATCTCTTTCTCTTTTTACCGTAAGCACCCTTACCCTCCTTTCCCTCTTACCTCCTTCTCCTTACCTCGAGACTTGCCAGACAGATCTCATCACTTACATCGTTTGTTATTGTTGTTTTAGATTCAGCTACTGGAACAAAATTTCCATGTAGAACGGGCTATGGTGATCCCGTAACACTTTCACCGTTAACACACTCATAATTACAGATGCCAGCTGGTCACTCAGGTCTCCATCTCTTCGCAGGTAAATACATTATTAAACTACCTTCAAAGTTTCAATGCCATCTCGTCGCCTCGGAACGGCATCAGATTCATTGTGTAAATTAACCTGATGAGGACTAGATACTTGTAACTTAACCAATTCATTTAGTGTTTCTAAAAGATACTAATAATAAGCTCATTAAATAAATTAGTTTCAAGGGACATTAGTCAGATGATGTAGGAAAAGAGCTCTTGGTTTGCAGTTTCATTATAAACATTAGCACGGTTCTTAATGAGCCTCAGTTTTAGTTGAGAGAGAGAGAGAGAGAGAGAGAGAGAGAGAGAGAGAGAGAGAGAGAGAGAGAGAGAGAGAGAGAGAGAGAGAGAGAGAGAGAGAGAGAGAGAGAGAGGGAGGGGGGGGGGGCAGGGGTTAATTATTTATAAGCCATCAGTCCAGTAAGGTCAGTCGTACAATAACAAAAGCTGATGCCGCTAAAGTTTACAAAAAGATCGTTGGGAGAAAAGGAGATTATATATGTTTATATGATTATATATTATATACCCACCACAGCTCCTCGAGCTGTGGTGGGTATGTGGCCCTGCGGGCCGCTCCAAGCAACAGCCTGGTGGACCAAACTCTCACAAGTCAAGCCTGGCCTTGGGCTGGGCTTGGGGAGTAGAAGAACTCCCAGAACCTCATCAACCAGGTATCATATATATGCGTAAGAGGGAGGGACACGAAGTTGACCAGCTGGCAAGTGTAGTAGACAGCGTAGACCTATCTGTAATCTACTTAAATAGGTAGACAAGAGGCAGGCCTAATCGGTTTACAACCAATTAAATCCAGGTTCGATTCCCGGACCAGATGAGATGCTTGGGCATGTTTTCTTACTCCTGATGCCTCTGTTCAATTGACAATAAATAGGTATCCCGGAGTTAAGCTGCTGTTGTGGCTTGAATTCCAGGAAAGGTCAGCTGTTAATTATGAGAACATTGATATACCAAAGAAAAATAGCTCCCATCATTCATATATTTAAACATTTGTAATTCTATATAGCAATCAACTCCCTTATTTCATCCCGTAACCCTGCTTCGTAATTAACTCTCTCTCCCAGGTGAAAAGGTCGCCCAGAGTGGACTCCCCCAACCTTAATATTCCATCCAACATCTCGTCCCTACTCGACCGTTGAGTCACCTGGCCAACACAGAACGCTACACAAATACACTCCAAGTATACACACGCAAACACACTTATAGCCTCGCGTGCGTGTGTTTGGCTATACATAAAACCTCCCTTGCTCTCTGAACAAATCTACAAGGGCCGTGACGAGGGCTCGAACCCTTTCCCTTTCTCTCTCTCTCACTGGGTCAACGGGCACGGACCGTTCGAGCACTAAAATGATAATCTCCATTAAATGTTTTAACCGTGGACGTTTTCTGGCCTGACTGTGCCTAAACTTAAAGTATCTTCATCATTAGTAACTTTCACAACTACGACTTACGATGCCCCAGTATTACCTCATTCACAACACACAACTAGGTGAGTACACGGGTAAAACAACTGAACCATACCGGTTGAAAAACCAGAATAACAATTCATGGCTATAAAACATTCAGTAATATACCTAATTACCTCCCAAATGACGTCATACTGTAAAGTTGTCATAAAAGGTGAAACAAAAATACCAAAACAGTCGGGTTAATTGTTTTGTCTTCAGTAGGACAAAATCGCCCCACTACGGGCGTAGCCGCGCGCTAAAACAGGCACAGAAGCTAACGCAAACCGACGTGGCAAATACCTTTGACAAATGTGATTACAGAGTTATGACCCATAAAATGCACGCAAGGGTCATAATGGGGGCGCCGCCCTGACGTGGGATCCTCAACTCCGTGACGAACATCGATCTGCGAATTGCGAAGAGGTACAATACAAGAGCTCAGTTAAGGTATTTACCGGAAGATGATGTTCCTGGGCCTTACCCTCAAGCAGGGATGGAACAGGGTCTCGGTGGGGACGAGTGATAACCACGACCCCAGGAGAGACGGCCGGAAGAAACAGCCACAACCACGACATGAAGGCTGTTGACATCAGAGACCCGAGACTGTCCAACACGCTTCCACTATACACAAGGGGCATAGCTGGCCGACCCCTCACAGTGTTCAAGAGAGAGTTCGATAAACGCCTCCAAAGGATACCTATCAACAAGGCTGTGATTCATACGTCAGGTTGCGAGCAGCCGCGTCCAACAGCCTAGTTGACCAGACCATCAACCAGGAGGTCTGGTCAAAGACCGGCCCACAGGGAAGTTGATCCTCGGAAGGATCATAAAGAGGCCAGGTAATACGACAAGGAGAAACAACAATAACCATGAGATGAAGAAAGACAATCACGATCTCAGCAGAAACAGCAACAACCCGAAAAAGGCAGCCACCTCAAAAGTTGACCTTTACCCCAAAGACCACCAATCAGAACATTCCTGAACAGCACAAGACTAAGCTGAAAATGAAAGCTCATTTTGAAAGCTCAGAGAGATAATTACAAGTTAAAAAGTCGACGAGAACCACTCTTGCAATTAATTATAGATGTCGCCACATTTACATTAATATGGCACAGCTGTAAACAGTGATGAACAACCATGTACAGCAGTGAGCTGGGAGACAGGTGGATATGAACCAACATTGCTCAAGAGCCTAGAGTACCAACAAAGCACAAGCAAGAACAAACAGCCGGGGCGTCACCGACACCGCTCCCTGGGACAAACTAAACAACCAGGAGCGCCCGACCTCCTCTTTCACCATCACAACACAAACATTGGGGGAGAAACAAGGTCATGAACCCGCCTGTCGACAGATAGGAAGGTAGGTGGGGTGGATAGGTGTAAGCATGTGGGTGGGTAGCTAAGTATGTAGGCAAGTGAGTTGTCAGGAAGGCAAGTAGGCAGGTGCAAAGGGTATGTATGTGGGTAGGTATGTATATTGGTTTAGGCAGGTAGATGTAATGTAACGGATGTAAAGGGCATGTATGTAGGTGGGTAGGCTGGTGGTAAGGTTTCGATAGGTACAGGTGAACAGGATGGTAGACGAGTGGGTTTAGGTTAGTAGGTAGGTTAGTGGGTAGGAAGGTGAGTGGGCTTGGGTGAGCAGGTAGGTAGGTGAGGTGCGTGAGAGAGAGGGGAAAGAATCTCCGAGTGCTAATGTTTACGACCGACTAATCTGTCATTAAAACCCAAAGTAATCTAGTAGAGGACAGGCCATGGTGAAGGGTGAGGAGAGGTAGTAGTGGGAAGGGTGAGAGGGGAAGGGAAAGGAAGGCGGTGGGGAGAGGAAAGGAGGCACGAGGGGTGGGGGGGGGGGGGGAGACACCAAGGAAATGAAGGATTGAAATTGAGGATGTGGGTAAGAAGGTTGAAACGTGGAGGGAAGGAAAAGATATGTGGGAAAAACAGTGGGAAGGAAAGGTAGAGAGGTAGGCAGGAAGAAGGAGAGCAGGAAGAAAGATCCCACGAGTTGCCACTACCCATATATGCTGTCAGGAGAGGGGGGGGGAAGAAAATGAGGGGGCAGATGTGAATTGAAACAGTACATGGCTTAAAGCTGGAGAGGCAGGTAATGGTGGTACCAAGACTCGTCAGGAGCACCGAAGCAAAACCCAATAAAATAAACGCCTGGAGGAAATCCCGTAGTCCTCACGAACTGCCATCTCCCCTCAACATACACAGAGAGAATAGGGGCAGAGAATACGGAGAATGTGCCAGAAATGTCTTAACAACGCTCCACAGAACGCCGGAGGAAGGTTCGGGGAAATAATGTCACAGAAACCTCCCAACAACAAACACAATACGATTGAAACAGAGACGAGAAGGGGCCTTAGCAAAAACATTTTAAAGCCGACAAGTTCCTGCAGGAAGTTTCGGACCAATAGGTATTGGATATGCGGGCCGCTCCAAGCAACAGCCTTTTAGATAAATTTATCACAAGGCAAGCCTGGGTTCTGGCCTGGCTTGACGAGTAGAGCTCCCAGAGCCCACTCAAAGGTATACCCACCATACGCTCCAAGGGGGCAAAGAGAAAGAGGACGTCCCAGAAACTCCACAGCGCCAGACACAAGTCCAGAAACATGTCACCGCCACCCACCTGACGAACGACAGTACGAGGGCCAAGAGAAGCATATGTCGGACGAACCTCGCCCTTACACATAACCTGCAACGCCTCTAAATAGAACAAAAGAAACTATTTCCTTGAGTTAAGTGAAGTTACTCTGCTCACTCATCTTCGTTATGAGATATTCCCACGTTTGTGCAGGCGTAGAGAGGAAACGTTCAGGGTAATTACTGCAACAATCACACTCAAGGAAGCCTGGTGTAAAAACCGCAGGACCCACCACAAATGAAGCAAGCAGATAATGATCTAGTTGCCTGCAAACTATAGTGTGACGGTCGTTTCTGTTATTAAGCTTTCATCAGCTCTAGAGAGCGCCTCGTCTTCGTTCTCGTCTATATATTACATTGTTTTCCTCTTTATTATGTGTGTCATTGCACGTTTATAGTGGAAATGCGATTACCTTCTCAGGAACTGGTTTACCTTCAGGCTACCTTGAGGTTGTTATAGTGATCAGTGTCCCTGCGGTCAGGTCTCTGAATAGTTTCTGGTTGACCAACTAGTCAATCAGGTGTTGGCTGGAGCTGCATGCAGTCTTAAGTAGGTATCATAGCCCGGTTGATCAGATATCAGAGTTTATCAAGTTCTCTTCTGAACGCAAAAAGAGGAAGACTAGTTATGCCTCTTATATTTAGAGGAAACTGTAGTCTTCGGCCGTTAGTGTTTACTACGGAGAGGTGTTGCACATTCTGCCATGCGCTTCAAGGACGTTTATTGAATAAATGTGTGCAGTAGAAGTGATTAGCTCGTTCCCCAGGTAAGCGACTTCAACTCTGAATGGAACTGCTAGTGTGCAACACTATTCCACCGTAGATAGAGCACTAGTGTCTTGAAAATTACTTCAATGCTTTGCAGTCATTTGTTTGAAAGGTTCTTGTAATTCAGTCTCAGTTGTTACAACTATTTTTTACTAGTCTTCTTTCTTTTCCTCCTATATGTGACTGCTTATATGTGGCTCCGGTGCTAATCTTCATTGCACAGCATGTTGTTTTTCCACTGAAAGACCTGGTTTACATAAGTTTGATATCTAAATCAGGGTACTCTCTCCGGTGCTTAAACGCATCACTTAGTACTTACCTGACACGATATTAGCCAGTACCTGAAGAAATAAGCATGAATCTACAAGACATTAAACCTTTAACATAGATTTACCTTACGATTCCATCATAAATACCCATCAAGAGAGAGTCATAGGCTACTCCATGTACTACACAGATTAATATCAAAGTTTAACAGGCGCAATATTGAACTAATTCTATCTTGAACCGAGAGCCGGGGTAGACCAGAAGGCTCAATCAATCATATAATGTATATATATGATGTAACTATATAACCTGAGCTTGTAAAAGCACCTTCATCACCTTCAGTGATTAAGTGCTTAATTGCACACTAGTTTCTTTATCAGCTACCTCACCCTGTCAGGGTAAATGAGACAAATGTATGTGAATGCATGTGTGTGTGTATATATGTATGTGTATGTGTGTGTGTGTATGTATATGTATGGGTAAAAAGCATATATGGAAGCTGATCAGAATTACATTTCACCTTTGTGAATGTACATTAATGACACTATGTAAAAGACACATCTAACACTTTATGTAGGGCATACGTAAATCTGTGTATCTATGTATTTACGTATGTAGGTTAGCTTAGCATTTTAAAAGCACCGAATCACCTTCTGTGGTTGAGTGTTCAATAAACCCTTGAACTATATGTTTAACACTTCTCTAACCCTGTCCATGGAGGACAGAAGAAAATGTATATATTCTGGTTAGCATTGTAAATGTCTGGCCACGTCTGTGGTAGAAAATAATAATAATAATAAAAAAAAAACCAGAAGGCTCTCTCCGCTCCCCTTCCCCGCCGCCAACTCAAGCAGGAACCTCGCTCCGTTGGCTTCCCATAGAGGGGAGTCAGGACCCTAATGACAACTCACTTGTGTTGGACAGTAGCCAGACACTGCTACCTAAACCCGCGACTACCCACGGTAGCCCTGATTAAATGATATCTTGAAACACAGTAGTATAGCTCATCTGGGACCAATTTCTGCAGCTACTATCACTATAACTGACACTTGTCTGCATCACAGATCTCTTAAAGGATAATCTCCAGAAGTAATCAGGAAACAAAATGCAATGAGGTCAGAAGCCACAAGCTACTGAACCTCATATATACAACCCTGTCTGCGGCCTGGATGACCCTGGCTGTGGCCGGAAGACCTGGAAGACCTGGAAGACCCTGGCTGCGGCTGGAAGACCTGGAAGGATCTGGCTGTCGGTGGAAGACTTGGAAGACTGGCTGTACCTGAAAGACCTGAAAGGCCCTGACTGCGGCTGAAAGATCCTTGCACCACTGGTTGGGACTATAATGCCCTCGACTGTATCCCTCATTGTCCCTTATATTTGCAGGAGGCCATCCCTTCACATACACATTACCACATGGATTTCTGTGGGAGATCACCTCTTCACTTACAAGCTGTTCATTATATTTGTGGGGGAGCTAAAACGGGGTCGCATCCTGCAATTCTTGGACATGGCAAATTGCATTACTGTAACTTGAAGGAACAGCAACGAGCAGATAATTTCCTTGACTTGTTAGTTATTTTCTCGTTGTCTTGACAAACTGTCATCGTGTCAAATGCTCAGAGTAACATTTGCTAGAGAAAGTGAGAGGAAATAAGAGAGACTGGATTCTATTCAAACTCCAGGATGCAATATATAAAGTTCTTCTCTTTACCGTGAAAATTTGAAAGGGAAGGCACCCCACTTACCACTGAGGACCTGACAGCTGGGTGGACAGCGCTTCGTATTCGTAGTCCCGAGGTTCCGGGTTCGATCCCCGGTGGAGGCAGAGACAAATGGGCAAAATGTTTCTTTTGCCCTGATGCCCCTGTTACCTAGCAGTAAATAGGAATCTGGGAGTTTGACAGCTGCTACGGGCTGCTTTCTGGGGTGTGTGTAACAAAACGGAGGCCTGGTCGAGGACCGGGCCGCGGAGACGCTAAGCCCCGAAATCATCTCAAGATAACCTCGAAATAACCCCAACGTACCCCCCCTCTGAATTGCAACTCTCTACCCCACACACCCTCACACCGTCCCTTCACAACCAATTCTTCCCTAACCCATGACCTTTCAACCCCCCTTCTCACCTATATTTACCTCCCATTCCCACCTAAATCCAACTTCCCCCTAAACGACAAATGTCTTCCGTTTTCGCTCTAAACCATGACCTACCAACCTTCCCACCTGCACCCATCTCTCCTTAAACAATATGACCGTCCTCTCTACACCAATCTACCCATAACTATCTAGGTAACTCTTTCACTTTCTAATTTAACCATAAATTTTCTATACCTGGAGAAGGTTTCAGGAGTTCTTTTACTCCCCGAGCCCGGCCTGGGGCCAGTATCATCTACCTTTTAATCTATCTACCAACCGAATTGGAGTGGACCTGCGGACTACTCCAAGAAACAGCCAGTTGAACTTGAATCCAGGCTGGGCTCGGGGAGTAGAACTCCTGAAGCCCTCTCCAGGTATACCAGGCACCTCAACCCCTCCATCTAACATAATACCTGCAATTGGCGGTTCATCTCATTATTTACCTCATTATCAAACTTGGAGACGTCACACTTGGCAATAGCTTATTCACCAATAACCAAAGCCTGGTGGATCATACATCATTACAGAACATATTACAGTTCTGAGCTGAATGAATTGACAACTATACCCCTTCCTCGCCCCCTGGGAATCCTTCCAGAGCCCAGAAAATACAAAAATACCCCCTAAGCTGAAGCAAATTAATAGGTAGAGGCGTGTGTATTAGATGCTGGAACAGCTTCAAGGTACTGGAAAAGCTTCTAGGTGCTGGAACAGCGTCTGGGTGACAGAGCAGACTTGGTAACCTTGCCTCAAGATAAACAAGCCCCTGGAGCAAGGTCCGGACACCCACAACACACTAGACCACATTCAGCCCTGCGGGGCCCTCAATCCGGCTCTCCTCCGTTATTTAAAATTTAGCACGGCTATGGGGGCACAGTGGCGGCTAATAACAATGAATCTGGGCGTACACGCCTGCTTGTGCGCTCATGCACACCCACATACACGTACACGTGTATGAACATACACATACAGTCTGGGGTCTGGTAGCTGAGTGGACAGCGCGCAGGACTCTGTGGCCCGGGTTCGATTCCCGGACCAGGCAAAAACAAATGAGCAAAGTTTCTTTCACCCTGAATGCCCCTGTTACCTAGCAGTAAACAGGTACCTGGGAATTAGACAGCTGTTATGGAGCTACTTGCTGGGTGTGTGTGTGAAAAAAAAATAGTTTCAAGTTATTAACAGTTGATTGACAGTTGAGAGGCGAGCCGAAAGAGCAAAGCTCAACCCCCGCAAGCACAATTAAGTGAATACAGTCTTGGGAAAGCACAAGAAGAAAATTTTAAATGCCCATAAATGTGCCACAAACCGACTTAGAAAATAGCTAGATGAATTATGAGGAACAAAGATATCTATCTAACGACATTAGAAGGACATGAGGGACATAGTTCCAAGATACAAGAGGGAAACAGACAACGTTGAGTCTTCTCCAGTACTAACAAATAGAATGTTCACACTTTGTCTATTCCCTTCCCCCCATGTATTTTGTATGTTGTGATCATGTCTCCTCTGATCGTTCTCTTGGGTTGAAATATTTAGTTCCCTTTCAACTAAATCGGGTATTCCTCACAGCTTAGACCTCTTAATTTCTCATCAGTCATGCTGCAAGCGTATGCAATTTTCAAGTTAAATTTTGCATTTCACGAGGTATAAATTTTATGCCGCTGATGTGATCGAATTTTGAGAGAGAAAGAGAGAAAGAGAGAGAGAGAGAGAGAGAGAGAGAGAGAGAGAGAGAGAGAGAGAGAGAGAGAGAGAGAGAGAGAGAGAGAGAGAGAGAGAGAAAGAGAGAGAGAGAGAGAGAGAGAGAGAGAGAGAGAGAGAGAGAGAGAGAGAGAGAGAGAGAGAGAGAGAGAGAGAGAGAGAGAGAGAGAGAGAGAGAGAGAGAAAGAGACAGAGAGAGAGAGAGAAAGAGACAGAGAGAAAGAGACAGAGAGAAAGAGACAGAGAGAAAGAGAGAGAGAAAGAGAGAGAGAAAGAGAGAGAGAAAGAGAGAGAGAGAGAGAGAGAGAGAGAGAGAGAGAGAGAGAGAGAGAGAGAGAGAGAGAGAGAGACAGAGAGAGACAGAGAGAGAGAGAAAGAGACAGAGAGAAAGAGACAGAGAGAAAGAGAGAGAGAGAGAGAGAGAGAGAGAGAGAGAGAGAGAGAGAGAGAGAGAGAGAGAGAGAGAGAGAGAGAGAGAGAGAGTCGAACAAACCAATTTCACCATAACAAGTGCACCCTAGTGCGTCGGTAATTAAATAATAAAAAAGCACCCTCGTATTTTTTATACAATACAGCAAAGGGGAGGAAAAAATCAGAGAGAACTACACAACACGACCAGTGCTTCCCACCACTCTGGTGGGGCTTAAGCTGGTGAGGTTGGTGAGAGAAGGTGGAGGAAGAGGGCGAGGATGGTGATGGGGGTAAGGGAGAAATATCTAGAGGAAAGGGTAAAAGTTTAGAAATGAGAAATATAGTGTTATGATAACAGGGGGGTAGCTCTTTTGCCAGGGAGCTGAGAGTATTTATAAGGGTCTTCACATGTTTTTAAAGGGTGTCTACAAATAAATACTGTGTAGCATTCACATATACACACTCAAACGCGTGTGCACATGTTTTTGATGTTCTGTTTAAGGGTATTTTTTATTATTTATTAGGAGGTGGGAGTTTCTGGTCCGTATTTTATCTAGATATTATATATTGTGGGGTTTGGTTTCTATAGAGTAAATCAAAGCTCTTGGGCCACCACCTGTGGGAGTCTCATCTTAGAGTAATCTTTCTAACATTGGGTCTTCTAATATTTCGATCGTGTTCCATACTCTTGACTTGCTGCTGTAGTCTGATGTTTATTGGTTATATGTTCAGGAGTTCAATGAGTTCCTGGATTGTCTCATAAGGCAGACGTTTTGCTCTGCGCCATATTTTTAACTGCTTGTAGTTTCTGCATGTTCGTTTTCTTTAAGGTGTGTAGTGGTGCTGGAGGATATTCGAGATGCAGCGGGACTAGTACCTTGGATATATGTAGCTGTATGTTCGTGTTAATGCCTCGGAATCTCCTGTTTTCTTATGATAGTTCTAGCTTTGTTTATTCTGTCATTTACGTGAATTTTGACTCGTGTTCAGTTAATCTTGAGTCCCAGTATTTTGCCCACATCCGTATATTGAACAGGACAGTTGTCAAGGATAATGGGGTCTGGGTTTCTTTTTTGCAGTGTGTGTATTATCTGGATCTTCTGTCAGTTTGTATTTATGTTCCATTCCTTTTTCAATGTTGTTTATAAATTCAACTGCTCCTCGGTTTTCTTGGCCATTAACGACTTTGATGGTCCTAATTGGCATTTTATTTGAGTAACATCATTAGCATATGTAATGTATTCTCCATATTGGGTTTGGGGCAGGTCAGCTGCATATTGGGGTTGCGGAGGGGGAAATATCCCCCTCCAGAATCTACCCAGGTAAACTTTCCCTCGATCCTCCCCAAGGCTGGTTCCCTGCTCCCCCACCACCCACCTTACATCATCAACACTAATAGGATGCTGGAACAGGGAAACAGGAAGCCTCACTAACTTCCTAAGCCAAGAACCTGCTGACTCCAGCAGCCTGGACGATGGGATCTCAGTAAGCCCTCTTCCGTGGAAGACAGTTTCCAGCATTTTTAGGGGATATTAAAATGGAAATATCTTCCGTTTTTGTTAGGTTTCAGGATTGTTGAACAATCTTTAATAGTTTTTCATCAGCATTACAAAATTAATATTCTGATACTGGTTATATATATATATATATATATATATATATATATATATATATATATATATATATATATATATATATATATATATCCCTCTGTTTAAAGGAAGGATGTTGAAAAGTCTTGGAACTCTTCATAGAATTGTCTTGGCGCGTCGAATAGCCTTGTTAACCAGACCACCAACCAGGAAGCCTGGCCAGAGACAGGGCCGCGCGGACGGTGATTCTCGGAACCATCGAACGATAACCGAGAGATAGGCGTACCTATTGCACCTCTGTTTCCAACGTTGCCAATTTGCACTTGTTGACGTAATAAACTATGAATTTATTTTAGATAGGAGTAGGCCTACCTCAAAACTTTCACAAAGACTGGGATACGCTCCCTGACACAGGAACACGGTATTTAAGGGAACGTTCATACTGACGCCAAATCAAGAAACCGCTTCAAGGTAAACAAAGAGATACTACCTATAAACATTGAGATCAAACATCCTACTTTCACACTGTGCTTGGAAACTTCTTGATACGGGTGTATTCTGTCTTGAAAAGGTGCCAGACAGGCCCACCCAGGTCAGGGAGCAGGCAGGCCCACCCAAGTCATAGAAAATACCGGCATTTACAAATGCTGGAAGAGGGAACCCCAAGTCCGCCATAGAAAGCCTAGACTTTCCTAGAACACAATTCCCAAACTCGGCTGCTGTGTAACACCGTATTCTTTAGCGATGTCTTGATCAGATCCCCAAAGAAAGAAATCATGTAGAGGATCGTGGAACTAGGATCTAGGAATAATGATTGTCGGACGACGAAACGTTCAATGAGCATAACAAAGCAAATGCCACCTCAGCCGGGAAAATTATAGGGTAGATCCTGAGAATCCTCAAATCAAGGGAGTCCACTACAATGCTTCTATTTCTCAAATCACATATGGACGATAGTGCAACTCACGCAGCCTGACTTGTCAACAGCTTCCCATTATATACAGATACAGATTATATATATATATAGAACACATACAGATTATATATATATATATATATATATATATATATATATATATATATATATATATATATATAGAGAGAGAGAGAGAGAGAGAGAGAGAGAGAGAGAGAGAGAGAGAGAGAGAGAGAGAGAGAGAGAGAGAGAGAGAGAGAGAGAGAGATAGAGAGATAGAGAGATAGAGAGATAGAGAGAGAGAGAGAGAGAGAGAGAGAGAGAGAGAGAGAGAGAGAGAGAGAGAGAGAGAGAGAGAGAGAGAGAGAGAGAGAGAGAGAGAGAGAGAGAGACAGAACGACTCAGAATAAGTCACTATCTCTGGACTTTAATACCTCCGCCTTTGCGGGGTTTCCAGTGATCTGAGGAAAGTGCCACTAATGCATTCAGTTGCACGCTGCTTCCCCCTCTCACAGTGGTGTATCCCGAGACGACAGAGGGCGGGGAACTGCTCAAGTAAGAGCCGGTAGAGTGAAGACTTCCTCCTAGATTTACCAGCAAGGGAGGGAGCTTTTATTACTCACTCTATCCTTGGAATTATCACATTACACTTTAGTCTAAATTAGTCTTACATCTAGGTATTAAAAAATTAATCTAAGACGAGAACATGGTCTTAGAAGCACGACAATGTCCCATACTGGCCTAAACATATGCATATGCGAATCCTTACATTAAAATGTTTTCATTCAGATAAGCCATTTGTTCAACCAATTCTTAAAACATTATGAGGTAGCCCATTCGTATCAATATAACCGTTTGCTTTACTGTTCCACCTGTCCACCAAAGTAACCAATAAAAATAAATCCTAGTCCAGTCGGATCTATGGTAACTTATGCAAGGAAAAATCATTAAAAACTGCTACAAAAACAACCCAATGAAACTACCGGCCACCGCTAGCCTAAAGCTACATAGTGGAACCCGATGAACAGTAGTTACATAACCTATAACGAATTCCCCTTTAAAACAATAGTCCTATCGCTAAGACTCTTCAAAAGCAAATTCGTGTACAGCAACTCTTAACAAACCTTAGCTTATTAATTGTAAACTATTATTAAAAATATATAACCAAATAGATCTGTTGGCCCTTACCTTTCGTGTCTGGGTTGGGGGGTCTGGTCAATCAGGCTGATAGTCGCAGCAGCTCGCAGTCTGACGTATGAGCCATAGTCCAGTTGATCAAGTGTCCTTTTGAATTATCAAGTTCTCTCTCTTGAACACTGAGAGGTTGGCCAGTTATGTCCCTTATGTTTATAGGGACCAAGAAAGGTTTCGTACACTACCTTAGGCCTAGGGAGAATTTACTGAATGCCTGAGATGCTTAATGAATGTAGCTTGCATTATGAGTAGGCCTACAGGCTTAGGTAATAAGTAAAGGTAGGTGGAAGGGAAAAATGAAGGCTAGCCTAGGTAAAGGTGACCCTCCCTAGCCTGGCCCCGGCATGGGCTAGGCTATACTTGCGTTAACTTAGTCTACTGGGCTGTTTGCTCGGAGCGGCCCGCAGGCCCAAATATCCACTACAATCCGGTTGGTCCGGCACCTCTTGCGAGAACTTATCTCGTTGCTTCTTGAAGAAGTCCGCCTTTGTTCTGGCAATATTTATAATGTTTGCTGGAAGAGTATTTAGCAGCCGTGGACGTCTGATGTTCATACTATGTTCCCTGATTGTGCTTGTGGCACCTCTACTTCTCACTAAGCCCAAAAGTACCTGTTGCACCCCGTAATTTATATTTGGGTTTTTCTGCACGTTCTACCTCAAGCCTTCGTCCAGCTCATATATGAGAAATTATTTGTGTGTAAAATTAGAATAAATGTTTACAGTATTTTGCTGTGTGGGAGAATTTAAAAGACTTTCATGCATTTAGTGAACGTTATCTGTCAACAATTTAATCAGCCTTGACAGGGTGTGTCAGGGGACAGGAAAATATCTTCCTGAGGAAGACAAGTGCTTTAAAAAGCCTCATCGTTGGTTTAGGTTAGGTTATTTAAAATTATTTAATTAATATCCAGCCTTAAATTACGCTTTATCTGTGCCAGACTCGCAGATTGTTTACCATCACAGCCTCCCAGAGCCGGTCCTTTGTACTCAGCAAGTATTTGGTTGAGTGTTAATCTGTCGAGCTTTAAAAAATCAAGATTACTCCTTGTTGACCAAACCACACACTAGAAATCGAGACGACGACGACGTTTCGGTTGGTTCCGGACAATTATCAAGTCGACCATCACACAATCGACTTGATAATGGTCTAGGACGGACCGAAACGTCGTCGTCCCTTCAATTTCTAGTGTGTGGTTTGGTCAACATTTTTCAACCATGTTATTGTGACTTATCATCTGCAAGATTACTCCTTATTTGACGGTCTCGCTGCAACCTATCCTCTCAGCTAATAGGTCCCGATTTTTACGTTATCGTAACCAAAGTTACAAATGCGAAGTATAAAGGTAACGGCGCCTAAATAGGTAGGCTTCGGATTCAATAGGTTAGGTTGGTTGCTTGGGTTTGTACGTTTGTAGTTACGTTAAAAGGTTAGATTTTGACGGAGAGGTAAATTAAGAAAACGGGCTGCTTCATCAGTTCTATGGTATGATCTGATGTGTCTTTGAGGTTATCTTAAGGTTATCTTGAGATGATTTCGGGGCTTAGCGTCCCCGCGGTCCGGTCCTCGACCAGGCCTCCTTTTTGTTACATACCCCCAGGAAGCAGCCTGTAGCAGCGGTCTAACTCCCAGGTACCTATTTACTGCTAGGTAACAGGGGCATCAGAGTGAAAGAAAGTCTTCCCATTTGTTTCAGCCTCCACCGGGATCGAACCCGGAACCTCAGGACTATGAATCCGAAGCGCTGTCCACTCAGCTATCAGACCCCGGTCCTGCTTGTTCCAGATATAGATGGTAGTATGGTTTTTGGCCAGCTGGAAGAGTTGGTTTACATTCTTATAACCAGATTATGCTGTTTTCATACTTGTGTATGTAAAGATATTAGATGTTAGATAGGTGGAGGAACCGGCCACGGGTCACGAGGAACAATACTGTATACGTCGGGAATGATTTCAGCAACCCTTCACTCTGGGTTGTGCTAGGGTAGATAGAAATGTTAAAATCCATCTTGTTTTACCTCTCATTCTATAATGTGGTTTTAATGAGCTATGATCACATTGGCAATAAGCTGCAACATTCTCTCAACTTCGTCAGAATCCTCCTTCACTTTCATACATAAGAAAATTTATAAAAAAATGCTTCTCTCATCTTGTGTAATCCACACGCTAAACACGCTCGTCACCTTGTAAACCATCGAGCCTCATCTGGATTATGTATATACAGTACTATAATAATTTATGTGCTGTGAGTCTACATACTGAGACTGTCCCAGAGATCATGATATGGGATGTTAGTGAAATCGATTATCGACTTATGGTGTCCGCGGCTTCCTGTTACCTCCCTTGGGAACACCGCTTATTCACTGATATTCGCTAAAGCCAAAAGCTTCAGTGCTCAAAAAAAAAGACATTTGATGAGTATTTTTACATTTCTTGGGCAATATAGAGAAAAGTTAGATGATAAAAGAGTGTCAGATATGTGTCAACGGCTACCCCAAAAAATCCTGTAGAGCTAACCTAACGGTTGATATATGGACCAGCCGTTGGGTCATCTGACCAAGAGATGCATCTGCTCAATTCCTGGTAAGTCGATCTTATACATTTAAGATCCCATCGCCATACAACTATCGTATTACCTAACAGTAATTATTACCATGATTTATGCAAGAATAGTAATAATAATAATAAGGTTAATAATACGTTTAAACCAATACACAAACACTATTAACCGGCACCGTAGCCTAAATTGTTCTAATTTTCTCACGGCCGGCAGTTTCCTATTGTATTGGAAATGAAAAAAATCCATGAAACCCCCTCCCCCCCCTCTCCCCATCCGCAACTTCACAAACCCGCCAAACAACAGAAGGGGAAGATAGGGAGAGTAACGACCTTCTCTCTATAGGTCTACCGAAGAAGTGAGAAGTAATTCCACCGGATTAGCCTAAACTGGCGTGCTAGCTAACTAGCAAACCTGCCTGGCGGAAAAATGGTGTACAGCATCATCACTAGTCTCTTGTGATTTGATTTAGGATCAATAACTGTGTCCCAACTCCTATATTACCAAAGATTCTGTATATTCTAACTTGAATTTGATCATACAAGCGCAGTCATAACGATTTTCACGTGACCATTCAGCTGAAGCTTTTGTTACCATGACCGTAGCAGTCAGGGACTGGCTAATCCCCCAGACCCGCGACAGTACCGTCTACGGACGAAAGGACGGATTTACATGGACATTTTCCCCACCCACCCCACCAAACATTCCCCCCAACCCCACCAAACTTTTTCAGTCAGCGAGGATAAACCCTGCATTATTAACTGAGCAGTCTAGTCGGGTTGCACACTTCCAACGAGCTGCTCCGCTCCATTGCCAATGCCAAATGAGTTAAGTTAGAGCGTGCGAGTAAGTGACTGGGTTCGCCAAGGATCTAGGTGTGGCTTAAGGGGACCACTATTACCATGCTTGCTTCTGCATGACTCACTCACTTCAGGTCCTCCTCCTTGCTCCTCCTTCAAAGGCATCAAGTTCAGTGTTGCCTCTAAGGTCAAACAGGAAACATATGTTTGTTTCTGTTCAAGATTTCATCATGAACATCGTGCAGATACTTGGGTTGTAAATGTATCATAAACTATTTTAACAACAACTGGTAATTCAACTCATTATAATCATACATCAACTCATAACATCACTAACCCCAACAAAATAACATATAGACAAATCTCTAAAATGCAAAGGAATCTTGACCACACTTCGTTTTGTCGGGGACAGGAAGCCTTATGTATACGTATATACTATCGAGGTTCTCCCTAAGGTGGAACCACTGACCCTCTCCAGAATGAGAGGGTCACCACAGAATGAGAAAACACCACAGCATCTGCCTAATTCCCTGGTATCTATTTACTGCTAGGTGAACAGAGGCATCAGGTGAAAAGAAATGTGCCCAGCTATTTCTTTCCCGCTCAGGAATCAAACCCGGGATGCACGAAGCCACGAGAGCCGTATGACAGAGCTGCATAAGACCCGACAAACCGTAGAATTCAGAGACAGTGACGCCGAGCCTATCAAACAGTATAACCAAGGAAGCAAGTAACTGCGATATACCCACAAGTATGCTGGTGGGTGTTATTGCGAACACTCCACCAGAAAATCAACTCAACCAGATCTACTTATGCTTGCCTCCTCACTACATCATCTCAAGTGGGAACTTACGACCTCTTGTACGCCGAGAAGTATAAAGTGTCTTCAAAACTTAAATTAGATAACTACGCCGTAAATTGGATCAAATTCTGCTATGAATCAGCTCGGAGAGAAAGCACACAAAAAACTAAGCAAAAATTGTTCAACTAAATGCTTATTATATTTAAGAAAAACTGTTGATAGTTGAGTATATTATCAATCCACGAAGAAAACAAAAACTGGGTTCACTAGAGCAAATATTTAAAAAATGCAATAGCTAAGTAATTAAATTACAGCCAACATTCTTTATTATAAGCCAAGGAGGTAAATTTATGTGACATAAGGAACTATTAAACACTTGGCTTACAAACACTAACTATAATGAGCGGTGAGGACACATAAACACAAAAGAAACTTTAAAAACGGGATATCTATAAACTAAAAACTGTAACTATTATTGCTACACAGAATGGTCGGAGTCTAGCCGACGCCTCGCTCCTCACCCCAGACACGCTAACTGTCCTCCCCCCACCACACCCCTCTCCTGGCCATCCCCACCACACCCCTCTCCTGGCCATCCCCACCACACCCCTCTCCTGGCCATCCCCACCACACCCCTCTCCTGGCCATCCCCACCACACCCCTCTCCTGGCCATCCCCACCACACCCCTCTCCTGGCCATCCACACCACACCCCTCTCCTGGCCATCCCCACCACACCATTCCTGGATCCTCACCACACCATTCCTGGCCATCCCCACCACACCATTCCTGGCCATCCCCACCACACCACTCCTTGTTATCCCCACCACACCATTCCTGGCAATCCCCACCACACCACTCCTTGCTATCCCCACCACACCACTCCTGGCCATCCCCACCACACCACTCCTGGCCATCCCCACCACACCATTCCTGGCCATCCCCACCACACCACTCCTTGCTATCCCCACCACACCACTCCTGGCCATCCCCACCACACCATTCGTGGCCATCCCCACCACACCACTCCTTGCTATCCCCACCACACCATTCCTGGCCATCCCCACCACACCACTCCTGGCCATCCCCACAACACCACTCCTGGCCATCCCCACCACACCATTCCTGGATCCTCACCACACCATTCCTGGCCATCCCCACCACACCATTCCTGGCCATCCCCACCACACCACTCCTTGCTATCCCCACCACACCACTCCTGGCCATCCCCACCACACCATTCGTGGCCATCCCCACCACACCACTCCTTGCTATCCCCACCACACCACTCCTGGCCATCCCCACCACACCACTCCTTGCTATCCCCACCACACCATTCCTGGCCATCCCCACCACACCACTCCTTGCTATCCCCACCACACCATTCCTGGCCATCCCCACCACACCACTCCTGGCCATCCCCACCACACCACTCCTGGTCATCCACACCACACCACTCCTGGCCATCCCCACCACACCACTCCTGGCCATCCCCACCACACCACTCCTGGCCATCCCCACCACACCACTCCTGGCCATCCCCACCACACCATTCCTGGCCATCCCCACCACACCTCCCCCTCTCCTGACCACCCCCACCACACCTCTCCAGACGAATGTATAGAAAAATAATGACTTCTTAGCTGATTTGAGTCTTGCGTATATATGATGCCTCAGAAATATAACTTCGCCTTCTATCCGAAGATGATCCTTTATTTAATGACAACATTTTCTCCAATGGGGAAAAAATAAATAAAAAAAGACACTACAAAACATTTTTACCTGGCAACTTCGCCAAACACGATTCTCCCATAAATTGACTTCACCTGCGAAAATAAACACCAATATTCTGCCGAATAAAACTGACAAACAACACAAACATGAATAGGAATGACTGTCAAAAATACCGGCATAAGAACAAATTAAATAAAACGTCAGAGTGAAAAAAAAAACCGAAAACATTTTTCAATTCTCTAAAGTTTTAAAACACTTCTTCCTGGTGTCAGTATTCTTTCTCGCTTGTCCTCTCTAAAAGGCTGAATTAGTCAATGACTTAACTTTAAACTAAATTTTAAGACTTACAGATCAACACACAATGTTCATTCGTTGCTCTAGTGGAGGAAGGTTTATATATATATATATATATATATATATATATATATATATATATATATATATATATATATATATATATATATATATATATATATATATATATATATATATATATATATATATATATATATATATATATATATATATATATATATATATATATATATATATCACAGACACACGCATGTTAGGGGGAGTGTTATGAGGCTTGGGGCAGGTACTTACAGCATGGAGCAGCAGCAGTACAATCGCTGGGAGGTGGTGGCTGCGAGTATAATCCACGATATAGTTCACTAAATATTTCTATAACGTATCGTCCTAACAATCCGAGATACGCTTCATTAACACTTAAAACACCATAGTTACAAAAAAATAACACTAAGTATTTTCAGTTTATGGTCTTCAACAGCACCTGGTTTATATTGCGGACCAATCAGCACTCAGTTAGGGCGCAGTGAACTTCACAAAATTTTACGCCAAGTGTGAACTTTGCGTAGTATGTGACTACACGTGGTGGAGGGCTAGTGTTGAGGTGCCGGCGGGACGGGCGCCACACTCCCCTCTCCACAGTCAGATGAACACTGCCGTTCCACGCGTTGTCATACACTCAACCCGTCGCAGATGTTCAGGTCAAGCATTGAATTCTCCTAATATTTTACTAACTAAAGGTAATTTGGTAAATTAAGATTGATATTAGTATCTGTTTGAGTGCAATTTACATAAACACAGATGTATTGATCAACTTTAATATTCTTATTTGTGATACTTTTCACAGGGAGATATGCGTGCTCGTACGCCCGGCTGCGCGGCAGCCACTGTGAGATGTACTCTGAAGTTCTCAGCAAAAGTTAGTCGAGTCGGAGCTGCCGTTGGTGGAGAATGCCGCGCTGTCCCTCTAATCATACAGCTCTATACATTTCTCTACCTATATACTCGTAAACCCAAATGACTATTGATTTAAACTAGAGTTTATGTCTTCTCGGATAACCAAAGAAATGGGGGAATGCTATTTTTTTCCAAGCTCTGTAGTTAGAAAGGTATGTCACAAAGGCATAAGTACTCCAGCTGTGGACATGCAAGCCAAGAATAATGGTCTTTTCTCTTAAATATTCTCCACTTAGGTGGAAATCATGAACTTCACCCCTGAGAAACTCCTAAAAGTTCTGAATGCACGTTCACATAACGAAATTATATCCCACTTTATAAATGTCTATATCATTATATATATAATGGCCAATATCACAGAAGGGAGCAATTATAACCTAGTATTTCAGAAAAAGTTAAGCTAAAATAAATTTGCTGACATTCTATTGTTTGTTTTATTTTGTAAAAAATACTTGTTGGAGTGTGTGTGTGTGGGGGGGGGGAGGGAGGAGGTAGGCAAAGGGAGAACAGTGTGGGCACTGACTTGTTGGGAACAGAGGATGTGGGGGGTGGGGAGTCCAGGCTATGTGTTGCCAGTGTTGGCACGGGCTTCTGGGGTTGGCCCTCACACAATACGTCACATTTTTCACGTATTCGACCAGTATTTAAAAAAATGCGTCACATTAATAACAAAAAATTAAGAAATGCTGACGTTTTCTACACGAATGGGCCTCGAATCGGCTTGAATTCATACGTTTTTGGTTAGTGAAAACAGTTGCATTAGTAACTAGCTAATCAAGATTGTAACTTGCTTAGCTAAATGAATTATTGGGTTCAGTCCCTGAGCCCCATTATGTGCTTCTGTAATCCTTTCCACTACCGCCCACAAGATGGGTATGGGGTTTATAATAAATGAATTAAACTAACTTTTTTACAAAGTTGCAGTTAAGAGAAAGGAATACATAAGTGTGTTTATGTATGGAAATAATAAACCATGACAGTTCATCATACAACAGTTCATCGTAAACAGTTCATCATATGACCCTCCACGACGGTAATCACTGCATCATACGACCCTCCACGACGGTAAACACTGCATCATACGACCCTCCACGACGGTAAACACTGCATCATACTACCCTCCACGACGGTAAACAGTTCATCATACGACCCTCCACGACGGTAAACACTGCATCATACTACCCTCCACGACGGTAAACAGTTCATCATACGACCCTCCACGACGGTAAACACTGCATCATACGACCCTCCACGACGGTAAACACTGCATCATACGACCCTCCACGACGGTAAACACTGCATCATACGAGCCTCCACGACGGTAAACACTGCATCATACGACCCTCCACGACGGTAAACACTGCATCATACGACCCTCCACGACGGTAAACACTGCATCATACGACCCTCCACGACGGTAAACACTGCATCATACGACCCTCCACGACAGTAAACAGTTCATCATACGACCCACCACGACGGTAAACACTGCATCATACGACCCACCACGACGGTAAACACTATATTTCCTATTTCTAAAAAGTTTGCCTTCACCTGCACCTCTCCATCTTCTTTACTGAAAAAACGGAATACCTCACGTCTTTAAAAGGGACACTAAAGCACCTGTCACACCTGCAAACATAAGCGATAGGCTGGATAAGAAGAACTTGTCAAACAGGCAAATGATAACACTCAATAAAGCACTTGTACTCTTTTGATTGGAATAATGCTACACATTCACTCTCATATTTAAGTCTCGCGACAGTACTGACCTGGTTTAGGATTCATTAAGCGTGAGCACTTACGAAACCTGTGCATCTTTCCTCGGTAATCGTGGCTTAATCTCCCATTAGTTTATGAGTTTGGAAACGCTATGAGGTCGTTCTCGACCCAAGATTATTTGTATAAACAACCTCGTAGCTCATCTTTTTGGTAATAAAAGCAAACTAGGTCGCCATGATTGATGAAAGATGTACAGGTTTCGCAAGTGGACACGTAAATGCTTTATGAATCCCTGCCCCGGAGAATATGCATAGAATATTTACTTGCTAAATCTATTCACTCAAATACCTAAATTATTAGGAGAGCTTCAGATCCATCAGACTATTGGTTCGGAACATCGGAGAGAGATGATAACCTTCATATGGATGGCTGCTATTAAATCTACATTCATACTCTGAACACAGACCATTCATGCAAGGAACATCAGAGACCATTCATACACTGGTTATCTTGCTCCTAGGACATGCCTTTCACGGTAACCTTCTACACTCAACTGATCCTTCCCTCTTTCTGTTCCTTTCGCCCGTTTCTATTCCACGGGACAGATTTAATAGCACTATGCATGGAGCTATTACATACATAGCTCTGACCACACATATATTATGAAGGCAATTATGTATATAAATACATAAAACCTGTCTACGCCCTGACCTTTTCACTTGACCTCTTATCATCCTTCGCTGGTGAACTGGCTTAATAGGATACGCTGATATATTTATCGCTAATAATGCGGTTATTCGCGGTTGGGTACGGTTGGCAGCTCGCGCACCGCGCCAGCAACTTCAGGGGTCGTGGTCTTCCGTGTTGTTGCTTCAGCATATAGCTGCCTCCAGCAGCGTCGAGCTTGTGTACTTCGCTATTGGTGCCACTGCTGCCACCACAACCACTACCATCAACCAAAACCACCACCACTCACCAGCTGAGTAGTCAGCGCTTCGGATTCGTAGTCCTGAGGTTCGATCCCTGGTGGGGGCTGAAACAAATAGGCAGACTTTCTTTCACCCCTGATGCACATGTTCACTTAGCAGTAAATAGGTATCTGGGAGTTAGACAGTTGCTACGGGCTGCTTGCTGGGGGTGTGTAACAAAAAGGGGGCCTGGTCGAGGACCGGGCCGTGGGGACGGTAAGCCCCGAAGACATCTCAAGATAACCATCACCGTAAACCACCACCACCAAGAACGGAAATAATCACGGAAAAATAGCTGTTTACATGTAATAACTAAACTACTCAATTGTGAATGCAATTGAGACAATATTGCTGCGTCGTAATATTTGCATCTATAATGCACTTTAACAAACACTTTTTCATTAAGACTTTAAGGCACCGTTCCTGAAGACAAATGAACAACAATAATTCTTAAAAAGTTGCAAATGATTAATTTAGCTAATGTACCAATTGGTTTCCTTTTAGCATAGTTAATGTATTTTCATTAATAGTTAGTTGTTAGGTTTAGCCGCGGGGACGCTAAGCCCCGAAACCATCACAAGGTAACAAGGCGAGGTCCTCACTAAATCAGCCTTTTTGAATATATATATATATATATATATATATATATATATATATATATATATATATATATATATATATATATATATATATATATATATATATATGTCGTACCTAGTAGCCAGAACTCACTTCTCAGCCTACTATTCAAGGCCCGATTTGCCTAATAAGCCAAGTTTTCCTGAATTAATATATTTACTATAATTTTTTTCTTATGAAATGATAAAGCAACCCTTTTCTCTATGTATGAGGTCAATTTTTTTTTATTGGATTTAAAATTAACGTAGATATATGACCGAACCTAACCAACCCTACCTAACCTAACCTAACCTATATTTATAGGTAAGGTTAGGTTAGGTAGCCAAAAAAGCTAGGTTAGGTTAGGTTAGGTAGGTTAGGTAGACGAAAAAACATTAATTCATGAAAACTTGGCTTATTAGGCAAATCGGGCCTTGAATAGTAGGCTGAGAAGTGCGTTCTGGCTATTAGGTACGACATATATATATATATATATATATATATATATATATATATATATATATATATATATATATATATATATATATATATATATACACACATTTTTCATCACGTGTTAATTTTCGTCATTTACACACACACACACAATTCAAGGGGACACAGGTGGAAACTGAGTGCTCAAGTGAGCCACAGAGATATTAGAAAGAACTTTTTTAGTGTCAGAGTGGTTGACAAATGGAATGCATTAGGCAGTGATGTGGTGGAGTCTGACTCCATACACAGTTTCAAGTGAAGATATGATAGAGCCCAATAGGCTCAGGAACCTGTACACCTGTTGTTTGACGGTTGACAGGCGGGACCAGAGCCAGAGCTCAACCCTCGCAAGCACAAATAGGTGAGTACACACACACTGAATATATATTTCACCTCTCTACACCTCTACCTGGGATGTAGAGGTAAGGGATCCTAAAGTGTAGGGAGGTGAGGGATCCTGGGGTGTAGAGGTGATGGATCCTGGGGTGTAGAGGTGTGAGGGATCCTGGGGTGTAGAGGTGATGGATCCTGGGGTGTAGAGGTATGAGGGATCCTGGAGAGTAGGGAAAGGATTGAGAGAGGGAAGGGTAAGGGTGTGAGAGATGAGGCACGCGCTAATATTGTGCGGGGTGAGAGGTGTGTCAAGAGGATTATAGCCAAGTTGTGACGACTGCTGCTACCTGATAATCCTTGTCCCTCCCTCACCCTCTTCCCCCCACTTCACCCCGTCCCTCGGCTACTTACCCCAGGGACTACTTTGTCTCTCACCCCGAGGGTTACTTTTTCTTTCAACTCAACTTTTTCCCTCCACCACGTGCTCTTGTCACTTGGGCTGCATCCTTCCACCTTGTGCAAGACTAATGCAAGTTCCATTCAAGGTCTGACCCATAACTACTCATTCCATCCCCTTCCCCTCTTTAATAATCCCTTCCGGTTCCTTCCCTCCTGCTTTCTTCCCTTTCCTTACCCACATCCTTTATGCAGGCGAGTTGAGAATGGTCCAGGACGGACCGAAACGTCGTCGTCCCTTCACCTTCTAGTGTGTGGTCTGGTCAACACATCCTTTAGTTCATTCTTATCATTGATATGCCTTAACACACTTAGGTACACCCACAGACACACAGCTACACTAGGCTATGTGTAGGGCTACACAGAACTAGACCATACCATCGACACTTTTCTTCCTGTCCTCTAGTCTCGTCGTATTTTAGCCTCCAGCCTAACCTGACAATGTCCGGGAACAAATACCTTAACCCTCTCCTGACAACATCTGCGTCGATGAGCGAAAGCGCTAAGCCAGTAAGACTATATACCATTTGGAAGGGATACGAGAACAATGATCTAGGATAGGACGGAGGGAATGAATGATGCCCAACCTCTTTGATAGATGGGAATCGAACGCCGACCTGCAAGAAGCGAGCTCCGTCGCTGTACCGACCAGTCTAAGTGTTAGGGTATGTCAGGGTCGGGATGTAGACGTTTCCAGTCTCCTCTCACCTTGACGGGAGGAGACGCAGGAAATTATCGAGGATATTGAATACAAAAAGCTGTTTGGGGTTAACAACTGGAACCTGTCCCGCAGTCACAGCCCCGCTCCTGTGCCAGGTAAGTTCACTATGGGCTCACCACAGCCCGTGCTGCTTGGAACTTTTGTTCCGAGTAGCTGAATCTAAAACAACAACAACATGGAACCTGTCCTCATTCGGAGTACATTTAGAGTGAGCGTAAGAGCCTCAGCAACCCACTTGACCTATCGAAGCCGATCCGTTAGGAAGATTGTGTGAAAAAAGAAATGTCGGTTTGGGCAGATTTTCTTGAATAGTGTATTGAGAGGCATATGAGCTCCTGTAGTGAAGTTCCAGCTTTTAGTGACTTGGGTGAAGTCTGCAGGATAATGACCGAGGAATCACAGGGGTATAAGACCTGCGCGCCACTGCCTCCCACCCATACACAACGCAGATAATTCTGGTGAAATCAGAAACTGCCCATGTTAACTAATTGAATAAATTACTGATGGTTTAGTGTATTATCACGAATATAATTGACGACTTTGACACCCGTGTTCATCAAACTCTTCGCGAGGCTTTCAGAGCAATTTTAGCAAAAACAAAAAATCTTGGTGCAAATATTTTGGTGCAAAATACAGTGAAAGAATACCAAGCTTTGCCACTAATATCATTCTCTGCACAATCTGCCGTGATAGAATCTAACTTCTTCAATTCCCAACTTTTCCCAGACACCTTTCAAGACGCACAGGACGTCGATGCCACGAATGCCATCTTTCAGCCCACAAAATGCCAGCATTTCTTTATAAATCTCAAACTATCTTGACAGGAAAGGGTCAGAAAACGAAGCTGTGCAGGCTGAGGTGTCACGTGACTTATCCACAAACACCGGGAAAGACTCTTTCTTCGTGATAGCTTGCAGTTGAGCTTCACAACGTTGTGACAAATATTGCAGCCATCTGGCGACTCAGCTGCAGAGTTTGAACTTTCTGCAAGATGCTGCCTTTTGTTTCCAGTTCAGAATTCTTGAGCAAAGTTTTCAGAACTGTGCAGATAATTTTTTTCACAGTTTTCAAAGCTTATTATTTTTTCTCTCTCTTGCCAGAAACCACTGAACCTATCAGGGCACAATCTTACACTTGCCTTATTTTATACTGCGACATCCACATTTGTGACGCGAAAGAAGTATTTTTCAACTCCTTCACCTCTGACATGATGGATAAATGAAAACAATTACTAATATTAGATTGTAATTGTTTTTATGATAATCTTTTTCCCATTAAAAAAGTTGGATCTAGCGTATCACTTGGATAGGAGACAAAAGTCCTTTGTGAAAGGGTAGATGGAGTGTAGAGGGCTAACGAGTGGGGCACCCCAAGGGTAGATTACATAAGCACAGTAACAGAAAAAACAAGTTCATTCATATCAATGAGCAGAATCAAAACAGAACTGTTTGGGTTAATAAAAGAGGATCTAGATACGCTCAAGAACTAATTTGAAAGGTGACTACTAGACTCAAACCATGACAAAAGCAAGGTTATGAAGACATGATATGAACAGAAGTGAAAAAGTTCTAGGAACTGTACGGGATGAAGGAAAATTATCTTCCTCAGTCGATCTTTCCAAACGCTATATACAGCTTACAAGAGATCCACCCTAGAATATGCAGTCCCGCTATGGAACCCATTCCTGACTTGAGTGAATTCGAGCTACGAGGAAAGGCGCTGAGGGAAATGAAACTAACAAAGAAACAGTGGTACACTGACAATTACGTTCAGATTCTATAGGGGCAAATGAGACCAAAATCAATGTTTTAAAAAGAGAAACAGTCGAACTATGATGTACAACTGGAACCTGAAGATACAAATGTGCCATAGATCCTAAAGGTACGAATGTGCCATAGATACAGCTGGAAGAAATACACCAGAAGAATGACCAACAGATGGAGCATCCTGTGAGACACTGTTGAAGCTATCTTAATGCACTGTTAAAAAGATAAATATAACTTGAAATACAAAGAATGATTCACTGCACTAAACGACCAATTACCTAAAAGGTGTGGATTAGGAGCTAACGCCCGACCCTGCAAGCACATCAAGATAAGTGCAAACACAAACGAGGCGAGACACACACACACACAAACACCCACAGCAAACACCATCGTGGCACGACAAACAGACGGGCGACCTGCTGCACCCCGCCGTCGAGGAAACACCACACACTGTAAAAGGTAAATTAAATCCACATATTTGCCCTCGTCCAAGCGTTGATCTTTATTTCCCAGGACAATGTGGCGTTGTGCGTCTGGCTCTTCATACCGGATTTATTACAGGTTCGGGGGAGGGAGGAGAGGGAGCATAGGGAAGAGAGTGTAGAAGGAAAAAACATAAGGGTAGAGGGAGGAGAGAGAGAGAAATAGAGAAAGGGTAAAGAGCTTCGACAGATGACTGTTTACAGTTGCACTGATAGTCTTGTAATTTTTCACCGTCAATGCCTGCGTTACCAACAATATTACAAGTGATGCCCTAAGCCTTAAGAATGATATTAAACGAGACAGGCGCCTGTTATTCTGTTTATCATCTGTGACTCCCACCAGCACCGGCTGCACATCCCATCGTGCTGCAATTTATGTCATAGGAAAAACTATTTAGAGACAGGGATTACAAGGTAAGAAATGGGTCGCATCTCGCTTAACACGCCTCTCACACACGCACACAGGTCCTCGCGGCCGAGCGTACAGCGCTCGGGAATCGTAGTCCAAAGGGCCCCAGGGTTCTATTCCCAACCGAGGCAGAAATAAATAGGCAGAGTTTCTTTCACTTGAGGTCTTCGTTCCCCTTGCAGTAAATAGTTGCATGGGAATTAGACAGTGGGCCTTACATAGATTGTGTTCTTTATTTTTGTCTATACTTTAGAGGCTTAGACAAAGGTGTTCCTTATTTATCAACCATAATACTCTCATCTGTGTGCGTTTATCTTCTCGTTTACATTGCTTCTTTTGTGCCTCTGATATGTATGCTGGTTTCCATACACCTATTATCGTGTGTACGATAATAGTACGGTACGATCATGTCTTTGCACCTTTATACATTGTGTGTACGTCTTATGTTCGTAAATCTATCTCCTTGTGTGCGTCTTTTAACTGTGCACCTATCTCCGTGTGTACATTCATCTTCCAGGTCTACATGTCGTGTGCATATTACCATTGTGTATGTTCTCGTGTTTTGGTAAACACAGTTGCACACCCCCTCCCTTGTACCCCCTACCCCCATGGAACTTTCAACCCCCCCTATCACCCCCACTTCCTAACCCTTAATTCCAATTCTCAACCCATACCTTCACCATCCTACCCTCCCCCTACCCCGTACACATCACAATGGAACTAAAGCATCATCTTCCACCTGCGGCTCACGTCACTTGCAAATCCACGAGACTTAAAAACCCTAATTACCATAAAGGTCATTTCAGCATGTTACCATTGTTTAATTGCACGCTTCATCCACTGCTGCTTCTGGCCCCACTGCTCTCAAGTAAGTCGTAATTAACACCACTGTTTTTTGGTCCCCATCCAAGCCAGACAGCAGCTATGTATTCGCCTTTGTTGTGAACCTCCGAGAGGCAGCAGTCATGACTTGTTTTATCTCACCTGGCTAGTACAGGAAGAGGGCGAGGGGATAGGTAGGGGAGATTACTAGTATATCTAAGCCATTGTTCACCTGCATCTAGTACAATACAATTAGGATCTGGTCAATAGTACTATCAATACTTCAAATTCAAATTCAAATCTACTTGTAGCATTGTAAATGTGTGGGCCACGTCTGTGGTAGAAAAAAAATACTTCAAATACCACCACAGCCACCATAGCTTACTAGGCCCTATCCAGGTCAGTGGATAGTCATATAAACACTAACTAGTGCCAGTGGCATTATGAGAGAGACCTTACATGTTAACACTTTCGCCCGGGCATGACGCAGCATTGCGTCATCCGTTTACTGTCGGTAATACCGGGGATGACGCAGCATTGCGTCATCCAATTTAAATAATCGCCAAAAATCAGGTTTTTATCCGATTTTTTGGGGACTGGTTTTAAAATGTGCGCCGATGTCTTCCCATTTTCTTTGTTGAGCCTCGTGGCCCTCAGGTGGCTTGGCACACGCCGTGGGCCCATTGTTTTCGCTCCACTGTTGTGACCAATGTCGCCTCCGCTTGCATCTCAAACGTGTGAACATTTCGGCTATTTTCCGTGGCTATATTTCTTACTGCGGCTTTAGAAACTATCTAC
>NC_091218.1:17530409-17677909 GCF_040958095.1 Procambarus clarkii | reverse complement strand
GGTCTATATCTGCGGTAGAGCAAGTCGTTCTCTAGGAAGAACCCAGGAATACTGTCGGGTTGAGTCTCAGCCTGGAAAAACAATGGTGTTAAAGTAAGATCTTCCCTCTGCAACTTACGGAACTCCAACTTGGTCAGATGCGGGGGTAGTTTCTGAGGGTCTTGAGGGACAGCGGTAGCAGTAGAGTCAGCTGGCTGTGGACGTGCGGCTTGTGCACGGGTGGTCACGAGAACCGGAGGAGAAACTTCATCACTCTCTTGAACCTCTGCTGGAACATACTCGAGAATAGGGTTTCTGGGCACAGAGTTACACACCTGGGGTTTGTCCATGACGATCAGGTTGGTCGGTTGCAGGTCTTCTGCCAAGTCGTTGCCTAGGAGAAGTTGCACTCCAGGCATGGGAAAAGGCTTTTCCCTGACGGCGACTTGGACTTCCCCGTTCACGTAGGGACAATCCAGGTGGACTCTGGCGAGAGGGTATGGAGTGGTAGCAGTGAGGTCAGTGATGAAGACTGTTTCCCCGGTGTAGACTATGTTGGGCACAGCCGACTTCAAGATGATCGATTGTAGAGCCGCTGTGTCCCTCAAGATCTTCAATTTGAAACGTCCCTCCGGATTTGAACCGTTGGCAGAGACAGTTCCAGTATACAGGTGGTTACTGAAAAGAGAAAGATCATTAACATCAACACCAACATTCATCACAGGCTTACCGGACTTAGGAGGAGTTGGTTTGGGTCGTTGTTGGTCAGTGGTTCCCTTGTATTGAGACTTACCACACTTGTCTATGGTATGTCCATAGAGTCTACAATACTTGCAGTACAGTTGTGAACCAGCTTGATCGGGGCTCACCTTCTCGTAACTGTACCACGACTTCTTACTGGAGGATGGTTCAGGTGTCAGCCGGTGGATGAGGCTGTAAGTGTCAGCCGACTTAGCACACTTCAGGTAGTCGGTTTCTTCTTTATCTGCTAAGTAGAGGCGGACAGGAGGCGGCACACGTCTCAAGAATTCTTCAACAAGCATCAGGTTGACGAGTTCTGTAAAAGTAGAGACATGTGCTGCTTCCAGCCATTTCATGAAATACCTCCGTTTCGTGTTAGCAAACTCGAGGAAGGTAGTGGTACTTGCCTTCAGGTGGTCACGGAATTTCCTTCTATAACTTTCAGTAGAGAGGAGGTAGGCGTCCAACACTGCTTGTTTCAGAGTGTAGTAGTCATTCTCAGACGCCAAAGTACTGAGTGTGACTGCAGCTCTACCTGTAAGATGGACTCTGAGAAGTGTGGCCCATTGGTCGACAGGCCAACTGAGTTGATTAGCAAGGGTTTCAAAGGTGGTAAAGAACACATCAACTTCTGCTTCTACAAAGGATGGCATTAACTTACTTGCATGTGATATATTAAAACTGACGGGAAGATTGGCAGTAGCTTGTTGGCGTTGAGTGAAGTGGGAAGTTTCCAAGGCGATTTCACGTTGACGACACTCTAGAGCCAGAGTCGCTTGTTGCTTGTCATGTTCGCGTTGCATCTCCAACTCGCGTCGTTTGGTTTCAAGCTGTACTCGTTCCCGCTCCTGGAGTAGTGCAACCTCACGTTCTTGGAGGGCGAGTCCTCGTTCGTGTTCTTCTCTCCTCAAAGCAGCTTCACGTTCTCTGAGGGTGATTTCTCGTTCTTGTTCTTCCCTCCTCAAAGCAGCTTCGCGTTCTTGTTCTTCTCTTCGTATGGCAGCAGCTCGTTCTTGTTGTTCGAGGGCTTCCCTTTGCTGTTCGCGGGCTTCCTTTTGCTGCTCACGTTCAATCTTAGCCAGCTCTAGTTTAAGTTTCATCGTTGCCAAGTCAGTTTTATCTGCAATATAGTAAGTTTCATGAGTTTCAGAGTCTATCTTACCTTGCTCTAAATAGTAATCCAGCAACAGGTTGTGTAGGTCATTTTTGTTGGCTTGATAGGGAACTTCTAGTTGATACTCATGTGCAAGAGTTTGTAGTTCAGTCCTCTTGGCACGACTTAAAGTCCCTATTTCACCTGCTGGATTTGCACGGAAAGTTTGGAGACGAAACATGGTGAAATTAGCAAATAAAGGTACACGAATGTTCAATAATGAAATGTCAGAAACAGGACAACGTGGCAACTGGTACCTATCCTGTGTGATCTTTAACAATTAACGTTAAGTGAAAGATATTAAATGATTAAATGAAATCAAGGGCGCAGGAAATCTTGTACCCGGTACTCATGTAAGAGAATAAGGGCAAGAAAATCCTACTAACAAATGAAACAAAGTTTCGAAAACAAATGAAACAGTTAAATGCTTCAAAAGTAAAATTGGTAGTCCAAGGATGTAGGCATACCTTGCCAAGTCTCTATAGGACATAAAGCAAGTTTTTCCCACTGAATTTAATATGATACTTACAGAATTAGCGAACTTTTGTGCTCTGAAAAAATAAGCTAATTCCCTACCGTTGTATGTATCATCATCTCTGACTGACGTGTAGGGGTGCGAGGTGTCAACTGGTGACGAGAACTGCTGCTGAGGTCCCAATTCAGCAACTAAAGTTCGAGCTAGAGGAACTATGGCCCTCTTTGTCCTCCTACAGTCAGATTGCAGAAGATTGGGTACTCTTGACCCGGGGCAGACCACAGTACCAGGGTACCAATATGATGATCTGTCAGAATGAGAAATATTCAAGGGACATAGATGGTAAATACGAGTAATAACATGGAGGGAGAGATGACCAATTAAGAGTATGACTGAGGCCTACAGTCACCACGTAATCCAAAGTTGTCTCACCTTCACTATATGTTACTCTCGTAATGCACAATACACCGCACCTTATAAAAAATGAAATTGAATGAAAAATAGTAAAGCTACGTTAACAGAGTTAAATACGCTTACCATAAATTACCACTTGGCACCAGTACCTGAGTGAAGCTCCCGGACAGGCCCCCATATAACTTGTGACGGTAACGCGTTGGTGTTCGGCTGTTTAAGGCTAGGGGTATGGCCTCGTCACATAGTTATAAAAAAAAAATAGAAAAACTGGAACTTCGTCTGTGGTAAGGTAAGGAGAAGACACACAAAACACAAGTAAAACTTTAACAATGAAATTTTAATTACGTTAAATAAATCAAAACATGAAAATATGGACAAACAAATATGTATAATAAAATCAATCAATCAAAATAATAAGAATACTTAAATGACACAATGAAAAGTTACGTTAAGGCAAAATAACAAGAAGTGCAACACAAAGGTAAGTGGGAGGTGCTGGAATATTGGCTTAAAGCCACCACCTCTCTCAGTACACGCTAACGTCTAGCTGGGAGGAGTGCTGGCTACGAAAGCACGGAACATTCTGAGGACTGATGTTGGGGCGACCCCAGACATCAGGTAGTATTGGGGGCGAGTGCAGGTGCAGCCAGACCGGCGACCAATCAGCGGAGCCGTAGCGATCAACGGGTAGTTTGGTGGTTGGAGTTCGAACAGGTGGCTGGTTGCATACGTTTCTGCTCACCCTGGCAAGCCTTGCTGGTGCTGGTGTTGTTGTTGGACATTTCTTCCATAGTCTTTTATATAGTTGTGAAGACGTAATTTTGGAGGGAAGAGCAGGCTCAATCTCTTGAAGGAGATTATCGTCACAATATATATATATATATGTATATATATATATATATATATATATATATATATATATATATATATATATATATATATATATATATATATATATATATATATGTCGTACCTAGTAGCCAGAACTCACTTCTCAGCCTACTATTCAAGGCCCGATTTGCCTAATAAGCCAAGTTTTCCTGAATTAATATATTTACTATAATTTTTTTCTTATGAAATGATAAAGCAACCCTTTTCTCTATGTATGAGGTCAATTTTTTTTTATTGGAGTTAAAATTAACGTAGATATATGACCGAACCTAACCAACCCTACCTAACCTAACCTAACCTATATTTATAGGTAAGGTTAGGTTAGGTAGCCAAAAAAAGCTAGGTTAGGTTAGGTTAGGTAGGTTAGGTAGACGAAAAAACATTAATTCATGAAAACTTGGCTTATTAGGCAAATCGGGCCGTGAATATTAGGCTGAGAAGTGCGTTCTGGCTATTAGGTACGATATATATATATATATATATATATATATATATATATATATATATATATATATATATATATATATATATATATATATATATATATATATATTGGTTGGTGTAATTCTTTCTTGTAGACTTGTGCGGTTGAATTTGCCAGAAAGAGTTAATCAACGATTCTACCATGAATCTTCTTAATGTTTCCTATGTACTTGGGAAGTTCATATTACAAATGAACTCTGCCAGAGCACAATGCCCAGCAGACACATAACCTGTGTTTCTTCAGACGTATAACTTGGGCAGACGACCTTGTTACTCAGAGTAGATCACGAAGTATCCACGGAAGAGGGAAGAGCTGCTGGGGTAGCCAACCCAAGCTGATCCTTATACCGACGAAAGTATTGGCACCGCCAATTTAAAGGAAGTAACAAGAACCTACAAATATTTGGAACCGGTTCATCGGTAAACCTTCGAACCCATAGGATTGGAAACTTCCCCAAACATCAAGATCCCCCTCCCTGACTTTCCCAAAACGTCAAGAACCCTCTGAACTTCCCCAAACGTTGTCAAGAACCCTTGACCTTACCCCAAATGCCAAGAGCCCCTTGAATCCTTCACCATCGTCAAGAACCCCCCGTGACCGTCCCAGAACCTCAAGAGGCCTGTGACCTTCCCAAACGTCTTTTTCAAACGTCACGTTGTCATGAAACCCCCTGACATTCCTCAAACGTTGTCAAGAGCCCCGTGACGTCCTTCTAATGTTGTCAAGAGCCCCCTGACATTCCTCAAACGTTGTCAAGAGCCCCGTGACGTTCTTCTAACGTTGTTAATTTAAGAGCCCCCGGACCTTCTTCAAACGTTGTCAAGAGCCCCCCCGTTGTCAAGACTTTCTTCAAAAGTCTAGAATCCCTGACCTCTTTTCCCAACACAAGAGCAAAAACATACTGAATTACAAACTAAGGTTTTGGTGGAGTTCTGAGAGGCGGTAAGAAGCTCTTCCCTTTGTTACGACCCTCCTGAGGTAGAGCGCCTGTCAGGACAATACAAAATATAAAAGATCAGCCCTAGTCGAAGCTTAATTGGCTTGGAGGCGATGTTTCTACTTGTCCAGGCACTGATACTCAGTAGGGGGATGGGGGAATATGGATGGGGAACGGAGGGAGGGGAGCCAGATGGGATGGTGGGATGATAGTGGGATGGTAGAACCAGATGGGAAAATGAGAGAGAGAGCGGGATGGTCAACATAGTGGGCATAGAGGAGATAATTCAGAAGATAAGGGAAGAAATTATGGTGAGGGAGGAAGCGGGTTCCAGAGAGCTGAGTGGGGACCAAGATAGGTTCCAGGGAGGTGAGAGGGTCTCACAAGGTGGGCTCCACCACGTCTATTTCCCCTCTTCATTGTTCTCCGTCAATCGGTCTTCTTCCCCCCCTTGCCAAGAATCCACCTCCCTTACTCCCTAAACTGCCCCCCTCTCCCTTCATTCCCTCCCATTTCCTCCACTTTATGTCTCCAATCTTGTTCACCAAATCCTCCCACTCTTTTGCCTTTCCTTTACCTCCATCCCTCACTCCCTCGTCTACTTTTCCAGTCCTCTCCCTTCCCTCCCCTCCATCCAACTTATCCCTTCCCTTCCAGTCAACAATAACTCACCTGACTAAATTAATCCAATTGACTGGTCTACCTGTTCTCCCTGGCATCACACACACTCCCCCCCACCCCACACACACAAGGAGGGGGGGGGGAATATCTATATCATTCATCAAAGTAGTACACACACACACACACACACACACACACGCACACTCTTATGCAGCACATATAATCAGAAACAAAATGATTTAGCATTATTGCATTATCTGACCGTCAGCAAAAGGCCGATACCAAGGAGCTATAATGCTCGCCCTTCCAAGCACAATTCAGTGAGCACAACTTGGCGAGTCCCTGCTTTCAGCACCCTCATTCTGTATGCAAATTAAACCTATGAACCGATATCAGAACCAACTACCAGCAGCTGATAAGGATGAGGACAGGTCTATAACCTTCAGTGGTTGATGGTGGCCAGCACAGCCAACAAAAACGCATGCATTTTATGTGTAATAATTATCTGATATATATATTATAAATATAAATTAATAATTCGCCAAAATGCAACGAAAAAATACTAACAGACATGGAACTTCAGTGACCAGATAACCACTGACGATCATGCTAATTATTATAAAACCAAGTGCATAAACAGAAATAAACACTTTATTAAGCGAATATATACACAATATACACCAAAGAAATAACTGCATATTTACATAAACAAAAGTGGGTGGTAGGAGAAGACAGTATATAAGCGAACGAGGAAGCCAATTAAGGATACCTCCAGTGCTCCATTTTCTCTTCTCAGAGGTTTTGTATTGAGAGCTGGGTTTTTTATATGTATTGGGATTTTCAATAATAGTATATAAGAACAACATAAGAATAAAGGTAACTGTAGAAGGCCTATTGGCCTATACGAGGCAGCCCCAATTTATAACCACCCAATCCCAATATTGAGAATCTTTCTTGTGCCCACTACCACACGGGATGGGTATGGGGTGCATAATAAAGAAACTGAAATTGAATCTGGTTGCCTTAACACACATGCAATAATAAGTAAGTAATTATCAAAAGAAGAGGGGCCAAGCCTCCCACTATGTTCCACTCATGCAATAATAGAATTCTAATTATTCGTTTAAAATATTTTTGTTTAATTTATGTTGGTTGTTTGTTATTGCTTTCTCTTCCGCAAGAGAAGTAATGATCCTCAGTAATGACGTCCATTATTTTACCTGACACTGTTTTCAGTGTAATGGGACGATAATTGAGTGAATATTTTGTTGTCATTCTTGAATATTTGAGAGAGAAAGAGAAAGAGAGAGAGAGAGAGAGAGAGAGAGAGAGAGAGAGAGAGAGAGAGAGAGAGAGAGAGAGAGAGAGAGAGAGAGAGAGAGAGAGAGAGAGAGAGAGAGAGAGAGAGACTAAATCTATAGTAGATATAATAGAGAAAATGGGTACAGAGTCAGTACATTAGACAACCGCCAGTTAGAAAGGCGGGGTCCAAGAGCTAACAACTCGATCCTTCACTCATAAATAGTAGAAACAAATAGTAAATACACAGACACATTCATCCCAGAGAGGTGGTCACGTCTGTTTACCTCTGGTACTGAGAGAAGTGATGTATCCCACTTTAAGCCCACCTTCCTTGTCTTCAAAAACAATAACAAACAAGAAAAGCTGGCCCAGGAGCTGGGTCTAAACCGTCAGAGAAACAAGCGAGTGCAACGAGTATAACTAGTCGAGGATAGTTAACTACAGTTAGAGTTATTAAAGTAGCTATTATACAAGTTATTAAGTAGCTTTTAAATGTAGACTTAAATACGATAAGAGGATTTGTTTCCTATCTGCATATATATATATAAAATCCAACTCAATACACTTAAACGTTTAATCATAAATTCGCAAATTTATTGCGTGAAAAAGAATATACAGGATTAAGGGTCTCAGAAAGCATGATATATATACAGTAATAATACTATACAACCAGTACTATAATTCAATATGTTGAATTAACGCCTCTTAAATACCAATATACTGTCCTTCATCAAACATATTTCGCGTGTGAGGGTTATTCTTGTCCTTGTGAAGCCTGGATGGTCATGGAAAGTCCTGTGCGGCTTGGAAGCTCTCTAGTAGTTCGTAGAAATCATCTAGAACCCAAGACGGTCGCTGCGAGGGTCCTGCATGGATGCTCCTCTAAGAACGTTCTTGTAGGATCTGGGAGGTTACCTACTTTGTGGTTACCTTCAGTTGGTTCCTGGGATCAACGTCTCCGCGGCCCTGTCTCAGACCAGGCCTCCTCGGTGATCTGATCAACCAGATTGTTAAACGCTGATTATTACACCACTATTCATGCATCAGCTCGCAGCCTGATGCATGAATCACCTGGTTGATCAGGTATCCTTTGAAGGTGTTTATCAAGTTGTCTTTTGAACACAAGGAGAGGTACCTGAGAGAGGCTTCGGGAGGGTTCTAGGAGAGGCACTGAGAAGCCTAGAGGAATGGGCCCGGGGGGGACATTAGTCCTAGATAGATCCTTTTTCTGGGGGTAGGGGGGAAGGGGTAAAGAGGTTGAGGGGGTACAGAAGGAATGGTCGTTGAAAAGTTTAATACAGTGAAAAGTTATGATAGCAGGCAGGCTGTCCGCCTTGCTTACACGGTGTGTTTGGAAGCTGAACTATACTAGCTCTCTTTTACACGGTGATTGGCGAGTATTTATAAGGTCCTTCACATGTATTTCAACATACATGGGCGTACAAAGGTGAATACTTTGTAGCACTCATGTATACACACTCAGATGCTTATGTATATGTTTATGTTGTTTTGTTTATGTATTATCGTGGATGTTTCTTGGTCTGTATTTTATCTTGGAATTATATATTGTTGCGCTTATTTACTTTCGAGTACATCTAAGCTCTTGGGCTACCAGAGTAGGGAGCTGCTGGCCCAGGAGCTTGTACTCACCTAGTTGTGCTTGCGGGGGGTGAGCTTTTGGCTCTTTGGTCCCGCCTCTCAACTGTCAATCAACTAATCTTGGATCTTGGGAACTATGGAAGTCCTTTGAAAGTGGTTCTGGAGTGGGGAAGGGGGACTGAGGGGGTCTGATAGGGTAATGGGTGGGTGGGGGGGGGGGAGCCTGTTGATGATGTTAGCGCCACTGTGAGAAACCCAACAGTGTGGTGAGGGGACAGACCGCGGGAGGCTGGTGTTGAGTGTCAGGGGCGGGACGCCTTTTGATTCCACTTTTCTAGACGGTGGGTGTTGGGCGGTGGGTTGTGGGATATGGGGGGTGGGTGGGCGGCTGTTGGGTGGGTTGTGAGAGAGAGGTGGGTCGATGGTTTGGATGGGCTGCAGCTGGGTGATGGGAACGGGTGGTAATAGGTGGTGACAAGGAGGTAAACTCTGGTTGCCATGAGTCAGTAGTCTGGAATGAATGATAGTATGAGACGGATCCCCTACTATCCCAGGAAGGGACTGGAGGGGTAATCACTATCCCTTGGACTTGATGGGTTACCACTATTCCATGATGCGACTGGAGGGGGTCACCACTACCCAAGAAGAGGAAGGAGGAGCCACCACTATCCCAGGAAAGGACTGGAAGGGTCACAACTATCCCAGAAAGGGACTGGATGGGTCACCACTATCCTAGGAAGGGGACAGGAGGGGGGTCACCACTATCCCAGGAAGGGACAGGAGGGGGGTCACCACTATCCCAGGAAAGGACGGCTGGTCGAGGTCTGTCTTCCCTGCCGTTCTTGTCATCTGGTGAGGCCACAGACCCTGTAATCACGAGGTAAATGGCCCTCCCGCCTTGCCCTTCCCATCTTCCTCCCTCCATCTGCTTTCTTACTCACCATCTCTCAGTACTTCACATCTCCTATAACCTCTTTCCCACCGTCTTTTACTTCTTACCTATCATCTCCTACATATTCCCTACCCTCTCCAACAGGTCGCGTTTTGAATGTTATGGTAGACAACGTTACAAATGCAACCTACTATGACAAATAACGACTCACAAATGTCTAATGTTTTCTATGCATAGGACTCGATAAGTTAGGTGGGTTGCTTGGGTTGGTACGTTTCTTGTTAGGTTAAAAGGTTGAACTTGTGGCATGTCAAGAGAACTGGCTGTCTGTCAGAACCTAAATTACTGGAACACGCAACATGAGAGCCATGCTCACTGGATTAAAAATACCTTGATATATTTGGAGCTTTTATTCCTTAATTCGTGGCATCACCGAACAATGTTGTCATCTGTAGTGCTGTTGAACATAAGAACAATAGGAATACTGCAATAGGCCTACTGGTCTATTCGAGGCAGGTGAATGAATGGATGAGTGATTGGGTGCACTGAGTACTCATCTACATGGGATCGAGCTTTAACTCCTGTGCCTTGACATTCCAGTTATTGAAATCTCTAATGCAGTGACTCCAAATTCTTCAGTTTCTTGTCATCTAGATGCTGTAGCATTCAGGAGAGAGAGAGAGAGAGAGAGAGAGAGAGAGAGAGAGAGAGAGAGAGAGAGAGAGAGAGAGAGAGAGAGAGAGAGAGAGAGAGAGAGAGAGAGAGAATGAGTGAGTGTGTATTTAACTAATGGTGGCCTCATTTCCTCTTTCCTCTGGTCTGGCGTATTTCAAGTGAACCGCAAATACCTGCTAACCCCCACACCCCCTCCCTTATCCCCCCAAGCAAACCATTTACCCCAAAACGCTACCCACAAGGTCCGTTCATTTCCTGCCCTTCCCTCCTCCCCACCATTCCCTACACCCAAACTGCCCCACGAAGAGATCGTCCCCCCCTCTCTCCCTCTCCCCCCCGACCTCCGAGCCTTACCCACAGGACTACCACGGTAAACACGGCCATAAAGCGGGACTTGGTAAGGGCTAATCTCCTTAGACCATACCGTCCATTGTACCATACAACAGGCTGAGTGGGATTTTATGAGAGGGGTGAGCCATTAGCCTCTTGTGTTACCCATTTGGCACAGGGTGCAATATGAATGGTCCAATTACTTGTGATATTCAAACACTGGAGAGGTATCTCATATTCTAATTTTTAAACATCTGTCTCATTTTTGGACAATACTAGATCTATATTTGCTATGGTCTCTTACTCTTGTTGGTTCTGTAACATGCTGTAATATGTCTACCACTCATGCTATCCCCGTCTCATCACCCTGGTGGTGGTCTTTATTTATCCAGTCTTCTTCCTTGAGGTTGAAGTCCCCTAGTATTGTATTCCCATTGTTCCCTTTGACACTGTGGTAGCTTTTTCCAATGCCTTCAAGCAGTTCTCATTTCATTTCTCGTATTCTTCCTTAGGCCTTTTATAGTTTAGTGGGTGTTAATAAACCACTGCTTTCATTATCTTATGTCTCCTTCTGTTGCTATTCATAGTATGAACGCTAGTTGTCGGATTCTTCTGATAATTTTTTGTCTTCAAAGATGCAGTGTAACTATAGCAACAGGTCTCCACCATTCATCTTTCTGCACTTTATTGTCTTATGTATGACCCTCTGTCCTGCGTGACAGTGAATACCAGCATTATCCTCACTTAAGATTTAATCGAAATCCTCAGATTAGGCAAAATTGTAATTAATTTTGTCAATAAAATGTTAACAATAATAATCTATCTTCCCTTACTTTTGGTGGTGGTGCTAATAGTGGTGATGGTGACATCGATGGTGATAATGATAATGGTGGTGGTGGCGGTGACAGCAAGAAACAGTGTTGGTTCACCAGATTAACGATGTACTTGGACAAAAGGTCCTATTGTACTGGAGCGGTGTTTTCTCTCAACTGTCAGGACAACTAGTTGAGGCTAAGTACCTATCATAATAAACAGCAGCAGAGGCTGTCGTCATCTGTCGCTCGTCCAGTCTCCTGACACCAGGCTCGACAGCTGTCACCCGCCCAAGCTCCTGACACCCGTTTCGTCAGTTATTACTCATCCAGGCTCTTGACAATAATATTTTAAAAGAACAAATAAGTAATAATTACGAGTTCACTTATTAAGTAATAAGTGAACAAATATAATAACAGAGGTGATGCCATAATCACACATATAATTAGCAGGTGATTTGCAATCAGATATTTGAAGGTAGAATTCTCCGTCTTAGCAATACTATTGTTTACAAATCTGAATTTTAAGTGGAATAAATTTAACTCCCTTGACACCGCCGTTGAATACTGTCTAGAACTAGGTTCTTCCACCTCATCACGTCAGCAGAAGCAATAGTATAAACACCAGCAATTACAAATAAGGTTCCTATTGGGGTGTAGGTGGCATGTTCACTCACAGGATGAGTGACACTGCCCAATACTGTCCGTCCGTTTGGATGATATAAATTAAATGCGCAAAAAATGTAATTGAGGAGGCAGACTCCATACTTAGCTTCAAATGAAGATATGATTGAGTCTATTAGACTTTAAAACGTGTTCACCAGTTGATTGAAGGTTGATTAACAGAACCAAACAGCTGAAGCTCAACCCATGCAAGCATAATTGGGTGATTACAGCTGTAGCAGCAAGAACACAAGCAGAGCCCAACACAAGCAGGGGGAGAAGCCCAGGCCACCACCAGGCGGGGCAACTGAGTCTACTTTGATGTTATCTTGCCCCAAGACCAGCCAGTAACCTGACCCCAACCTCCTTTCACGAAGATGTGTTATCTCCCCTCACTCATAGATAACTCCCCACCATTACCTCTCCCCCTTACCATAATGGTAACCCCCAACAACACCATCCCCACTTCCCCTCTTATTTCTTAACTCTCCACCACCTCCATTAACACAACTATCACCACTTTATTTCTTCCCCATTTCACCCCCAACAACAGCTTTACTGTGCCAGCAAGAGGTATTTACCACCACCACCTCCCACAATCACCTTCTATCACGACAAACAAACAATAATTCCTTCCCTCATCCCTACCAGGACAATTAACTTCCCTTCCTCGACTCCTCCAATCACCACCAAGACAATCAACCTCTTTTCCTCAACCCACATTACCCCCAGAGTGCCGGACGAGGTTATCTCCTACCCAACATTTAAGAAACAACTGGTCTCATTCATCACATTCATCGCTTCTAATGTAGTGAGGGTTGCAGCTACAGCGCAACAACAAATAGACTAATGTATTATTCCCTACACTACCTAATGAACTCCCTTCTTCTTACCTTATGCCTGCCTTCTGCTCACTTTATGCCTGCCTTCTGCTAGTCATGTGGTAACGCCCCGGACCAAGTGTTCTCTCACACACTGCTCGGTGTCCACCTGACCCCTCTCTTAACACATGCACTCTGGTTAATGACTCCTTTAAAGGTAACATGAATAATGAAACTATTATAAGTACACTACACCTCGCATCACTCACAAAACCTGTCACACTCACTTAACCCATCACATCTTCTTAACCAATCATACTTCATTCTCTTGTACTTCAAGCAATGGATTTAAATATTTTTATTTTCTTCGATAGTTTTCAATGTAAATTAGTTATTTTCTTTACATGTTTACTCAATAATTATAACCGGTTATTGGATAGCCGAGATTGATTTACTTGCTTCCTTTGTAATTCCTTTTTAACAAATACAACCTATTTGATCTTACTTGGTTAATTATATAATTGGAAAGGCTGGTGACTTAAAATTAGGTTATTAATATTAACACACACACACACACACATATATATATATATATATATATATATATATATATATATATATACATATATATATATATATATATATATATATATATATATATATATATATATATATATATTATTAAATATGACCGAAAAAGTAAGATTAATAATTCTAACATGAATTTTCTCAATCTTTCGTACATTACGCTTCACTGTTGGAGGTAAATCAAAAATCACTTCTCCAAAATTCATTTTTATTTCTAGTCTGACGCGACACGGGCGCGTTTCGTAAAACTTATTACATTTTCAAAGACTTCACAAATACACAACTGATTAGAACTTGCGTTTCCCTGATTTTATATCTACATTTGAGTGAGGTGGGAAGGATGATGTGGCATTAACACAAGACAGAACACTAGGGGATATTAATAGGGTATTAAAAGTATCAACACAAGACAGAACAGAAACAATGGGTATTGAATAGAAGTGTTTGTAGAAAGCCTATTGGTCCATATTTCTTGATGCTTCTATATTGGAGCGGAGTCTTGAGGTGGGTAGAATATAGTTGTGCAATAATTGGCTGTTGATTGCTGGTGTTGACTTCTTGATGTGTAGTGCCTCGCAAACGTCAAGCCGCCTGCTATCGCTGTATCTATCGATGATTTCTGTGTTGTTTACTAGGATTTCTCTGGCGATGGTTTGGTTATGGGAAGAGATTATATGTTCCTTAATGGAGCCCTGTTGCTTATGCATCGTTAAACGCCTAGAAAGAGATGTTGTTGTCTTGCCTATATACTGGGTTTTTTGGAGCTTACAGTCCCCAAGTGGGCATTTGAAGGCATAGACGACGTTAGTCTCTTTTAAAGCGTTCTGTTTTGTGTCTGGAGAGTTTCTCATGAGTAGGCTGGCCGTTTTTCTGGTTTTATAGTAAATCGTCAGTTGTATCCTCTGATTTTTGTCTGTAGGGATAACATTTCTATTAACAATATCTTTCAGGACCCTTTCCTCCGTTTTATGAGCTGTGGAAAAGAAGTTCCTGTAAAATAGTCTAATAGGGGGTATAGGTGTTGTGTTAGTTGTCTCTTCGGAGGTTGCATGGCTTTTCACTTTCCTTCTTATGATGTCTTCGATGAAACCATTGGAGAAGCCGTTATTGACTAGGACCTGCCTTACCCTACAGAGTTCTTCGTCGACTTGCTTCCATTCTGAGCTATGGCTGAGAGCACGGTCGACGTATGCGTTAACAACACTCCTCTTGTACCTGTCAGGGCAGTCGCTGTTGGCATTTAGGCACATTCCTATGTTTGTTTCCTTTGTGTAGACTGCAGTGTGGAAACCTCCGCCCTTTTCCATGACTGTTACATCTAGAAAAGGCAGCTTCCCATCCTTTTCCGTCTCGTAAGTGAAACGCAGCACGGAACTCTGCTCAAATGCCTCCTTCAGCTCCTGCAGATGTCTGACATCAGGTACCTGTGTAAAAATGTCGTCAACATACCTGCAGTATATGGCCGGTTTCAAGTTCATGTCGACTAAGACTTTTTGCTCGATGGTACCCATGTAGAAGTTTGCAAACAGGACACCTAGGGGAGAACCCATGGCGACCCCATCTACTTGCTTATACATGTGCCCATCCGGGCTCAAGAAGGGTGCCTCTTTAGTACAAGCTTGGAGTAGTTTCCTCAGAATACTTTCTGGCATGTCAAGAGGAGTACAGGCTGGATCACGATACACTCTGTCGGCTATCATTCCGATTGTCTCGTCCACAGGTACGTTGGTAAACAGCGATTCTACGTCCAACGAGGCTCTTATCCCTGTGGCCGTGCGCCCCGCAGTAAGTCCACAAATTCCTTTGGAGACTTCAGGCTGAAGGCGCAAGGAACATAAGGAGTCAGCAGGCCGTTGAGTCGCTTCGCCAGTCTGTACGTGGGTGTGGGTATCTGGCTAATGATTGGCCGAAGTGGGTTTCCAGGCTTGTGCGTCTTGACATTTCCATACGCATATCCAGGTTTATATTCCCCAATGATCTTTGGCAGGTGGAGTCCGGATTTCTTGGCGTTCACAGTTTCGATCAGTTTGTTGACCTTTGCTTTTAATTCGGCTGTAGTGTCCTTCGTTACCCTTTGGAACTTAGTTTGGTCAGAGAGTATGATGTTCATTTTCGCCAGATATTCGTCTTTTTTAAGAATGACATATATTGGCGACTTGTCACCTCTCCTGACAACTATCTCCTTGTTCTCACGAAGGCTTTTAGCTGCCGCTTTAAGCTCGGGGGACAGTATGGTGCTTCTGTAGTTGCCTCGATTCTTTCCTCCTTCTGCAATAAGTTCTGCTTGTAAGGTATCTTTGGTAGTGACCTTCTTTTGTGTCTCAAGGTCGAATATGTCGTCCAACAGAATTTCCAACTCTACTTTCCGGGCCATTTCATTGTGTTAATGCCACATCATCCTTCCCACCTCACTCAAATGTAGATATAAAATCAGGGAAACGCAAGTTCTAATCAGTTGTGTATTTGTGAAGTCTTTGAAAATGTAATAAGTTTTACGAAACGTGCCCGTGTCGCGTCAGACTAGAAATAAAAATGAATTTTGGAGAAGTGATTTTTGATTTACCTCCAACAGTGAAGCGTAATGTACGAAAGATTGAGAAAATTCGTGTTAGAATTATTAATCTTACTTTTTCGGTCATATTTAATAATATATGTCTACAGGAAAGACTGCTACCAAAATATACTAATGTTAAAGTGCACGACCCAGCAGCAAGGAATCAAGCTTTCACGATAAAATATCGCCAGGATCTGATTCGTGATCAGATATACAAGGCAGAGAATGAAATCAAAGACAACAAAACGCAACTACTTCATGCTACAAACGAGTGGAGAAATAGCAACATCGACCATAGTATCCGTACCCGCATTGAACAACACCTCGACATCCTCACAGACCAACATCGCCTCAGCACCGAAACAAGGATTATCAAGAAACTAACAACATTGTATGGAGGACCTATGGCAATTCCACGACCAAGAGATGGCTTCCTGAACCTTGCAGGAATTAACCTCACTGAGGACCAAGTCACTCTCCTAAATCTGGGCATAAACTGTCATGTTATGTCCAGACCAAGTGAAATGGCCCGGAAAGTAGAGTTGGAAATTCTGTTGGACGACATATTCGACCTTGAGACACAAAAGAAGGTCACTACCAAAGATACCTTACAAGCAGAACTTATTGCAGAAGGAGGAAAGAATCGAGGCAACTACAGAAGCACCATACTGTCCCCCGAGCTTAAAGCGGCAGCTAAAAGCCTTCGTGAGAACAAGGAGATAGTTGTCAGGAGAGGTGACAAGTCGCCAATATATGTCATTCTTAAAAAAGACGAATATCTGGCGAAAATGAACATCATACTCTCTGACCAAACTAAGTTCCAAAGGGTAACGAAGGACACTACAGCCGAATTAAAAGCAAAGGTCAACAAACTGATCGAAACTGTGAACGCCAAGAAATCCGGACTCCACCTGCCAAAGATCATTGGGGAATATAAACCTGGATATGCGTATGGAAATGTCAAGACGCACAAGCCTGGAAACCCACTTCGGCCAATCATTAGCCAGATACCCACACCCACGTACAGACTGGCGAAGCGACTCAACGGCCTGCTGACTCCTTATGTTCCTTGCGCCTTCAGCCTGAAGTCTCCAAAGGAATTTGTGGACTTACTGCGGGGCGCACGGGCCACAGGGATAAGAGCCTCGTTGGACGTAGAATCGCTGTTTACCAACGTACCTGTGGACGAGACAATCGGAATGATAGCCGACAGAGTGTATCGTGATCCAGCCTGTACTCCTCTTGACATGCCAGAAAGTATTCTGAGGAAACTACTCCAAGCTTGTACTAAAGAGGCACCCTTCTTGAGCCCGGATGGGCACATGTATAAGCAAGTAGATGGGGTCGCCATGGGTTCTCCCCTAGGTGTCCTGTTTGCAAACTTCTACATGGGTACCATCGAGCAAAAAGTCTTAGTCGACATGAACTTGAAACCGGCCATATACTGCAGGTATGTTGACGACATTTTTACACAGGTACCTGATGTCAGACATCTGCAGGAGCTGAAGGAGGCATTTGAGCAGAGTTCCGTGCTGCGTTTCACTTACGAGACGGAAAAGGATGGGAAGCTGCCTTTTCTAGATGTAACAGTCATGGAAAAGGGCGGAGGTTTCCACACTGCAGTCTACACAAAGGAAACAAACATAGGAATGTGCCTAAATGCCAACAGTGACTGCCCTGACAGGTACAAGAGGAGTGTTGTTAACGCATACGTCGACCGTGCTCTCAGCCATAGCTCAGAATGGAAGCAAGTCGACGAAGAACTCTGTAGGGTAAGGCAGGTCCTAGTCAATAACGGCTTCTCCAATGGTTTCATCGAAGACATCATAAGAAGGAAAGTGAAAAGCCATGCAACCTCCGAAGAGACAACTAACACAACACCTATACCCCCTATTAGACTATTTTACAGGAACTTCTTTTCCACAGCTCATAAAACGGAGGAAAGGGTCCTGAAAGATATTGTTAATAGAAACGTTATCCCTACAGACAAAAATCAGAGGATACAACTGACGATTTACTATAAAACCAGAAAAACGGCCAGCCTACTCATGAGAAACTCTCCAGACACAAAACAGAACGCTTTAAAAGAGACTAACGTCGTCTATGCCTTCAAATGCCCACTTGGGGACTGTAAGCTCCAAAAAACCCAGTATATAGGCAAGACAACAACATCTCTTTCTAGGCGTTTAACGATGCATAAGCAACAGGGCTCCATTAAGGAACATATAATCTCTTCCCATAACCAAACCATCGCCAGAGAAATCCTAGTAAACAACACAGAAATCATCGATAGATACAGCGATAGCAGGCGGCTTGACGTTTGCGAGGCACTACACATCAAGAAGTCAACACCAGCAATCAACAGCCAATTATTGCACAACTATATTCTACCCACCTCAAGACTCCGCTCCAATATAGAAGCATCAAGAAATATGGACCAATAGGCTTTCTACAAACACTTCTATTCAATACCCATTGTTTCTGTTCTGTCTTGTGTTGATACTTTTAATACCCTATTAATATCCCCTAGTGTTCTGTCTTGTGTTAATGCCACATCATCCTTCCCACCTCACTCAAATGTAGATATAAAATCAGGGAAACGCAAGTTCTAATCAGTTGTGTATTTGTGAAGTCTTTGAAAATGTAATAAGTTTTACGAAACGCGCCCGTGTCGCGTCAGACTAGAAATAAAAATGAATTTTGGAGAAGTGATTTTTGATTTACCTCCAACAGTGAAGCGTAATGTACGAAAGATTGAGAAAATTCGTGTTAGAATTATTAATCTTACTTTTTCGGTCATATTTAATAATATATGTCTACAGGAAAGACTGCTACCAAAATATATATATATATATATATATATATATATATATATATATATATATATATATATATATATATATATATATATATATATATATATATATATATATATTAGTATATTTTGGTAGCAGTCTTTCCTGTAGACATATATTATTAAATATGACCGAAAAAGTAAGATTAATAATTCTAACACGAATTTTCTCAATCTTTCGTACATTTCTTTTCACTGTTGGAGGTAAATCAAAAATCAATTCTCCAAAATTCATTTTTATTTCTAGTCTGACGCGACACGAGCGCGTTTCGTAAAACTTATTACATTTTCAAAGACTTTAGTTTACAAATACACAACGATATATATATATATATATATATATATATATATATATATATATATATATATATATATATATATATATATATATATATATATATATATATCTATATCGCCTCTAGGAACTGCATACAAGTACTGGCTTAGCGCTTTCTCCTAATGACTTTACACGGTCAGGTCAAACTAATTTATTTATCTTTTAATCATTTCAGTGTACTGTGTAAAGTGATAATTGAAAACTAAATTATGACAAGTTAATTAACTTTTCCTTCTATAATGAATCCCTGCAGAGAATCGATCCCAATTTAATCTCAAATACCATATCCACGACACCCATAATCCCCCATCCCTATACTCCCCCTATTATTAAGATCCCATATTATTTCTTATTAACATGCCCATTCTAGAGTCACCAATACTTCTACGCCATCCTAGGTTATTGTTGTTGTTGTGGTTTTTAGATTCAGCTACTCAGAACAATAATTCCAAGTAGCAGGAGCTATGGTGAGCCCGTAGTGAACTTACCTGGCACAGGATACCCATCCTAGCGTATCCCTTGTCCCTAAATCCTACCTGTAAGTCGATCCTTTTCGTCAACAGGACAAATCCTGCTAATCCCGGCGTTTCCTTACACATATCCCAACCATTACCCTACTTTCCCTGCCCACTACTACCACTCTACGCAATCCTGAGTCACGTATCAGATGGTCTACCTATTACTGTTTGTCCCCACGGAGCCATGCTTATCCTTAACCATCTTTACTCAACTCTACCAGCTTAAACAAATTCTTACTCGCCCCATAACTCATTACCCATCTTTTCCCCTCCTATCACACATACTTGCCCTATTTATCCCTTTCCACCTCATCATCCATCTCCACCAATCACATAATGCATCCATACCCACCTTAAAACCAATCCGATGGGTGATCGTTCTAATCCGATCACCCATCTCTACCCACCCTCCCTACCCATTTAATCACCCAGGGTCCGAGAGGTCAATCCAGGTTACTGGAGGGGCAGAAAGGAGTCTGACCTGTCTTTCAAATTAATCCTAATAACACTCACACGCTGGACACAGATCACATTGGTCGAGAATTCCTTGGTTGACATCACTCCTGTGAAGTGCTCTTTGTTTACTGTACAATAAATATGAACACAATATTATTAGTTGTTAAGGAGGACAAGCGTAGCAACCAGAGGCAGGTGTAAATCAGCATATTTATATAGTAGTTAGTAGATGGAATCGTAGGGTATTAGTGTTAAGAACAGAAACGCTAGCAACGACAGCTGCGGCGGCTGTTGTAAGAAACATAGTAATAGAAGTCCCTTTTACACCCAAACCATTGTCACTCGTTTATCCATTCTTATATATTTCCCAAACTACGGTAGCGTAGCCTAGCCTAATCTAACCAATCTTAAACTTTAAATTGGTTCAAAAGTGGTGTGGTATAGAAGCTGACTTTTTCCCTTGTAAGTACATCTAAGTGGGTAAACCTAGGTGAGTACATCTAGACGAGTACATCTAAGTTATCTTGAGATGATTTCGGGGCTTAGCGTCCTTTCGGCCCGGTTCTCGACCAGGCCTCTTTTTTTTTAAACACCCCAAGGAAGCAGCTGTCTAACTCCCGGGTACCTATTTACTGCTATGTGAACAAGGGACATCAGTATGAAAGAAACTCTTCCCATTTGTTTCCGCCTCCACCGGGGATCGAACCCGGAACCTCAGGACTACTAATCCCAAACGCCAAATAGAGACGTTTGACGTAAGACGTCCATAAATTACTTACATTTATATGCATAAATAAATTATAACATAGTGAATAACTTGTAAACACCTTGTTTATTACATTACAGATTAAGTAATTTTTTCCCAATTGAAGAGTCATAACAGCAGTTGTAAAACTTACTACTACCAGGAAATATGTTAATAGTGCATTAACGCTTCTACGAATTAATAACAGCAGCGCATATATAGGCAAATGTGCAGCTGATATTTCAGCAGCAACCAATGGAAAAGTTAGATGTTTGAAAGTAATTATCGAAAGATAGATGATTGAAAATAAACTGATGTTCGAAAATCCTAGCACTATTATGTTGTATTAGTACACTGGTTTCTAAATGAACCGAACTTTAAATTTGAATTTAAAAACAACAGCAGCAGTATACCATACTTCTAAATTTTAGACTTAAATATACAAAGTAGACGTTGAATTAGGTCTATCAGGTTGAGGCAGAAGCACAACTAGGAGAGTACTTACATACCACTTAACATAGTCTTGAATATGACTCTGTACATTTAAAACTTCGAGAGGAAACACTACACTTAAGATCTCGAAAATAAACAGTAATGTATCTTAATTCTATATTATCAAGGAGGCTTTTATCTTCATAATTACAGTGACCCCAAAACAGAGAGAGACAGAGTGCAAGGCCCAAATACATCACTAATCAACTCCCCTGAGTACTATCAATCATTTCCCCTACTCTTTTTTTCCTCCCTAACTCAACTCATTCACCCCCAGCACACGAAACACTAGTGAATATATTAAGATAATTCGTAGATTCCCCATTTAGAGTGGGACAAGAGCACTCAGTGGCCCTCGCCCGGGGCCAGGCAGGCAAACAGCCTCGTCCTTGTGTGTGTGTACCCAGCTGAAGATTTATGTTTAGTCAACCTGGACGGGGGTGTCTATAAATCACCGCACCGTCCTGCTTGTTTGTCTGTGTCTCGCTGCCGATCCCAAGTCGAACAGGCATCAAAGAGGCAGATAACTGGCGTGCAGGAGTGAATAACGGGCGTTTACGTGAGCGTAATTTGCAGCGCGAATACAATACTGGCATTTAGAGTGGAGTGATGATCCACACGTCAGCTGAAGGGGTCATCCGGCAAGCTCTGGCGAGTCTTGGCGGGGTTTGTGGGGGAGGGAGTGTTTGTTTTGCTGCTCGGTGCTTGTGGGGGGAACGAGGGGAAAGGGACCACTAACGTGAAAGCAGAACTCTTGTCATATTACAGATGGTGAAGGAGCCTCCCTGGATAATCACAGCTGCCATATACTTAATGCACTGCTCTTCCCTATTTTATCTCCGGGTTATCTTGAGATGATTTCGGGGCTTAGCGTCCCCGCGGCCCGGTCCTCGACCAGGCCTCCTTTTTGTTACACACCCCCAGGAAGCCTTGAAAGGCTTGTAGTGTAGGTCGGTCCGTCCAGAGCTTGGTAGCGTGACTTAATTTACAGGAAGAGCTGGCTGGTGTCTACGTGAAGACGGTGGTCGTTTCGTTGTTCCCGAGTCACACACAACTGCTCCAGTTGTTTTTAATAAGTGTACTAGTATTCTGCTCTTGATGTCAAGCTAAATTATGTTGCAGCAACTACGCTAATGATGTTGCTGCTGCTTAGTTTCCATCTCTTCTGGATCGCTAAACGTTTGCTAGTTGCATAATTTCTACAACACACGTGAAGTGTTAAGTCTCAAGTGTTGCAGTGTTGCGAGAAGGCACGCACGCATGCAAAGTTAATATTTGCAAAATATATTTGCGCTGTCGGAGTGGTTGAGTACAGTTGTGAGGGGCCCGGGGCAGGTGAAGACATTATCCTCATTTACATGGTTAAGCGCAGGTAATATATCTTAGTGGACTGGTTGCCAGGGAGTGCTTGCTTTGCCTCCCTAGTCGGGTACACCACGCTGCACACACATGCTCGCTAATTGTCTGCATGTGTATATATATATATATATATATATATATATATATATATATATATATATATATATATATATATATATATATATATATATATATATATATATAATTACATACTGCATGTAATAGTTGGTATCTCAAGCATAATAAACGTATCTTTCAAGCAGATTTTTTCTAAATATATTTTTCAACAAGCAGGAAAATGTTTGTGGTATAATCTCAGTTGGCATTACAGCAACATGAAGTTGTGGTATAATATTTTGTATTAAATATTCAGCACAGTAGATAGTTTGAACATAAGGCAAATGTAGAAATTTGTAGTTATTAACTGCAATAATGTGTATTATCTGGGGATCATACAAATTGGGCTTTTCGGCAGCAAGTTTCTCTTAACTGGAGTGCAAAGTGCTTTCAATTGCAAAGTGCAGAACTGAGGAGTGTATTAATGATGACTGAGGAGTGAGCTGAGCACGCAAACACACTTTTTTCATACAAAAACTGTATTTTAACGCAGTCTATAATTCAGTGTATGATGTATGAAGGTCTCCCTCTTCATAATGTAGAAATCTTCGTTTTGGCTTTACTTTTTTACTTTTCATTCATCATTCTAAGTTTCATTAGATGAGGATTCCGCGCAGGTACTGCACATTGTAGCCCTACTCTCCCGTAGGTTGTGCATATTGTGTAGAGTCATAACTTAAGTTTTTGAACGTCGTTCTTGAGTTCGTTAATTTTCCAGATGCCGCTGATGTTATTATATTTAAATGTTCTTAATGTTTAATTGCCGGTATGTCTACTTACCAGTCTTCTGATACTTGCCTATCTCTAATGGTGATGCTTGCTTGAGGTCTTCTCCCTTTCCCATTTTCATTTCCTTACTTGCTAGGGTTTAAATCTACCAGCCTGGAGTCTCCTCACCCCAGCAGTTTGTTAACATTTTTTTTTTTGTGGGGAGGAGATAAAGAGGATTCAAAGATACAGGTGAAGGGAAAAGTTTAGAAATGGGAAATGAGTTATGATAGCAGGCGGGTTCTTCCTTTGCTGACACGACGAGTAAGTGTTTTATAGCTATGTTAATCTTGATCACTTTTGTTAAACATCACTCTACAGTCTCCTTTAGTTTGTGCTATCCTAATTAGTTTAGGATATATTCAATAACATGTACGAATTCACTTTTTCCAGTAAATTGTTAATGTAGATTAAAACAAGCAACTGGTCCACGACAGAGCTTTAAGTGATGCCAGATTTCTCCGTTCCAATGTGTCTTATCTTAGACCCTTTGTTTTCTGCTAGTTAGGTACTTTTTTTTACCCAGTTTTCACAGCCTGCCTCTCCGCCTTATGCATTAGTCATTTGTGAGGAGCTTTATCAAGTCCTCTTTTTTGGGGGGCCAGTGTACATTCTCCAGAGCCGTCTCTCTCCCTTCCCATATCATGTGATATCGTCTGATAGACAAGATATCCACTTTCCTCAAGACAATTCCTGTCTCTCTGGTACAGATTTTATTCTTTCCAGATGCTGCATGAATAGCTTTTGGATAATTGTTTCCAGTACTGTGAATGCCTTATGCGTGTTGTGAATGACATATGAGTACTGTAAATGAGACATGTAAGTACTATAAGTGAGACATGAGTATTCTGAATGAGACATATGAGTACTGTGATTGAGACATGAATAATGTTGAAAAAAAGCTTTATTCTAAATGGTTATTCAGTTATAATTGGGAACGTTTACACAAAATTACAATACGTTAATTAACACTTGAGATTATTGTCATTATCAAAATCATAAACTTAATTCGTAACAACTTATACAAATCCTCTGCCGCCATTTTATATAAAACTCGGCAATTGGTGAACGACTATTTTTTAACGCGAATTTCAAAATAAAACTTTAGAATACCCGATCTGTTTTGTTAACAAATACGATGTACCATCAATGGGGATGAGTGATGACACTGGATGACAGATAGCAGCACCGTCGTTACGGTGCCGCTTAATGTAAACAAAGAGCACGTGGTCAGAGGACAGGGAATGATCAGTTAACGGGCAGTGGGATTGAGCAGGGGAAGGGGCTTGAGTTGAAGTTGGCTGAGTTGAATGTAGTTATTGGTGAAAGGGTTGTGGGGACGATGGTTGTCAATGAGATGGGATATGGATTGAGGCGGAGGGATGATTGGGACTGGGGTGCATAGAATACCAAACCTCCCCTCGGGTCCCTACCCACATACTTGGATTCAATCCAAGTCTGTGGGTAGGGAGACGAGGGAGCCCTCTCCCTTTCCAAAACCCGTGTCAATACAATTTAGACATCAGTGACAGATGTAATTAGGAAAGAAGACGATTAGCAAGCCACACGGCAGCAGTGTGGGCCTGGGGCCATGGGCCTCGGGAGGCCAGGTAGCAGAGCATGTTCTTTTGAAGCCTAGAAAGTGGTGACAAAAGTAGGTTAATGCTCTTCAGGTAATATTCACTGGTTTATTTAGAGTAGAAAACAAGTGTTGCTGTAATAGTAGTAGTAGTAGTAGCAGCAATAGAAGTTGTAGCAACAACAGCAGTAATAGTAGTAGTAACAGTAGAAGCAGGGGCAGTAGTAAGAACATAACACAGTAAACTGAAGGCCAATTTACCCATGCGAGGCAGCTCCTGCTTCCACGCACCCAAACTCAGTTATGTATGTCTATATCTTTTTCTTAAAACAATTCAGCGATCCGGGTTCTATTATGTTACCCGGTAATTTGTCCCATAAATCAACAACCCTATTTCCAAACCAGTTTTTTTTTATTAGTATTTATCCTGGTCTCTTCAGTGTATGTACACCGAGAAACGGGGTACTTCAGTTGCTGTATATATCTCTGGCCAACTGGGATGCATATTATATCCTGTAATAGTTGAGAGAGTATATGTAGGTGTAATATCTTGAAACCCAGATGAGAGGATAATACGAGGAAAGTTTATTTTTCACATAACGGAAAGGACAAGTATATGAACGGGAGGGGGGACGCAGAAGTAGTCACTCATCCAGTTACTGGCCAGAGAAGACGGTTGTTAACATGACTGAGAGACATGTACAATTGTACATCATCCATTAATTACACTACTAGGATAGAATGTTAGGAAAAGTTGGGGGGGGGGGGTATGCCATGTGTGTGTGTGTGTGTTGGGGAGGGGGGGTATGCCATGTGTGTGTGTGTGTGTTGGGGAGGGGGGGTATGCCATGTGTGTGTGTGTTGGGGAGGGTGTGTGAGGAGTGGGAGGGGGAGAGCGCAACGAGTGGGGGGAGGGGGAAGTGTAACGAGTGGTGGGAGACAGAGAGGAGTGGAAGTATGTATGGCGTATGAATGTAACGAGTGAGGACAGGAAGGGAGAGGGAGGGGGGGGGGGAGGGTGAGCAAGCGAGCATGCGCCCGTCAAATGATCATTTGAAGCCTCGACGAGTACGGACACTCTGAGTGTTCCTTTGTTTCAACAGCACGGCGAAAGTCACTAAAAAACAGCTCCCGCACTATAAACTTTGCCATTAGAGTGCATGCGAATGACACATTTCATGGGGCAAGCGCCTTTTGCAGACCAGACGTTGAACACTTTAAGATGGTTCAAAATAAGTCATGTAGGATGAAGTTTAAGGAGGCTCCTTAATTTTCTCGTGTGTGTGTGAGAGAGAGAGAGAGAGAGAGAGAGAGAGAGAGAGAGAGAGAGAGAGAGAGAGAGAGAGAGAGAGAGAGAGAGAGAGAGAGAGAGAGAAAGAGAGAGAGAGAGAAAGAGAGAGAGAGAGAGAGACTATATTACTGAACGAGGGGTAGATTGGGTGAAGGGGTGAGAGGTGGAGGGTAATCACAGCAATGAGAAGTGACCCCCTTTGTCAGGCAACGGATACCCCCCTCCCCCCCTCCCTTCCCACAACACCTGCCCCAACACAAATTCTCGCAGCTGGAATTTGGGGTTTCCAAGTATTTTTAAGATATTTTTGTTATTAATGTCGTCAATGGATTTGTATTAATTTGTTATTTGATTGTCGACAATATTATTATTTATTTAGAAAAGTAGTCTCATACATTTTACTTTAATTACTTTAGGCTAGACAATTATTTGTATATTATATAAATACTTTAGTGTATGTACAGGTAAAAGTTAGACCAGTCTTCTCACTTCATTAATTAATTTGCCTGTCAGCTAGTTTGCATGTCTATTTCCCTATCTATTTGTTCTGTTTGTCAGCTAGGCTATCTCTTTGTATATATGTCTGTCTGTCTGTGTCTGTCTGCCTACCTGTCTGACTGTGTGAACTGCTTGTGACCTCCTAGCAGCCACACCTCTGGCTTTGCTGTTCTTGTGTCGCCCATATCGGAGAGTGGATGTATCTCAGCTTACCCTGCTGCCTGTCAGCCTGCTTTCCCTGCCGTCTGCCCCTTCTGCTTCCTCTGCTCCTGCCAGTTCATGTCTCAGCTACCCTGCTGTACTCCTTCCAGCTATATCTGTTAATCTTTGCAGCTCTCACAGTCAACTTATAAACTTTGAACGTGTAAGGAAGTGACAAGCGTAAAATGTATGCGTTTCTACAGTACTAAAGTGTGCATTGTCTACGCTTCTATCGTATCAACAAAGCTAAACTGTTTACACCGATTTTCATTTATTCTGAACGTCGAAATATCTATCAGAAATTGTACATATATAATATTTTATAAACCTTTCTTACCATCCCATTATCTACTTATTGCTTTTATTACTGACATACTAAGGTACCTGAACTCAAATAGCTATCCTAGACTATATGAAGGGTTACTTAGCGTGCCAAGAGTTCGCCAGGTATTATTATAATCACCATCTTGCTGGATGGTTAGTCACACAGGGCCATGCGATCAGTAGTCTACACTGGCAAACTTTAGGTGTACTGAGGGGATATTCTCAAGAACACGGGAGTGCATGAAGCAATTGCAAAGCTCCAAGTACCTCATACCGGCGGGTCTGAAGTGCCTAGTGACTGGATGTTCAATACTGTAGTTTGTGAGATCATGACCCAGTTCCTCCTGTTCACACAAGTTTACACTTGGAGTGCTCACGATAAAATTAGTTTTAGCAGAGAAATATTTTGCAGCTCAGAGATCAGTCTCAAAGTGTTGTATATTATGTCATCTTCTCTAGGTAACAATTTCTTTCCCGAGTGAACTTATTATTTCGAAGGAACTTTTCATAATTTGGATGCAGAATCGAGCTATTACAAGCAATCTGAATGGTGAAATTACGAGTAATATTGTCACTAACAAGATGGTTGTGAACTGTGGCAAATTTAGCATACTGGCAGTACTTGCATATTGCTCAAGTAGCATAGCGGAGGTAGCAGGTGATTGGCAGGCAAGTTGAGTGTCCACAGACTCCCTGCCCTCCCTCCTCTCGCCCACCTCCACTATCAATCTCCGACCCACACCCCTCCATTGACCCCTCCCCAAGTGCCCTCGCTCTCACTAACACTGTTCCTCCATTTCTGTTGAATATCCGCTGTATTGCTACGATTATCCGGCATTCAGCTCCTCGAGCCACTAAGAGCTACGGACACTAGACTTCCCTGTGGAATATCCGACCAAAGGGAGCCGCGCGAACCTAACCTGGGCGCTACACTAGAGACTTCGCGGATGACGCTGGTGCATTATGAGTTATCTGGGGACAGCTGGTGTTATCGGTGCCCAGGGCGGTGGAACACTCTTCACCCCCATCACGTGCCCAGGGCGGCGGAGCACCAGTGCCCAGGGCGGAGGAGCACCAGTGCCTGCAGCGGAGACTACACAATACTCACACAGCATTCACAGCTTCCGATAGGTGTAGATAGAACGGGGAAGTGCGATATGCATAGACAGAATAAAGAGGGGGCGATATAAGGGAAAGAGAAAGAGAAGATGGTAGAACAGGGCTGGGGAGGTATAAGGGGGAGCGAAGCTATAGAGAACGGGGACGACAGAAAGGAATTAAAGGGAGAGGGAATTTTGGGGAGAGAAGAGGTAGTGTTTCTAACAGAAGAACTTCAGAAAATATAAGAATTAGAGACATTCCTAGGGGATACCGTCGTTTTTACCTCCCCATATCCCACTATGTGATGGTAAAATGACGTGGTTTTTCCCAACAAGGAATGAGTTGGAGAGATGGTGTCACGATAACATGAGCGACATGACATAGAGGTCTAGTCATGTCTTCCCATCTCTCTTGTTGACATGACATGGAGGCCCAGTCACGCCTTCCCATCTCTTGTTTGACCTCCTCGTTCCTCCGTTGTTTGCGTATCGTGTTATTGCCTGCTTTTGTTTACACTTGAGAGAGCGTTGGAGTGGAAGCCGAGGGAGGGGGATGAGAAGAGGGGAAACAAGGGGAGGTAGGGAGATGAGGGAAGGGAAGGGAGATTTAGGGTAGGGGAGGATGTTTGATTAGGGAATGCGGTGATTAACAGTGAAATATAAGACTCTGGTAATGGTTCTCTGGTTGAAGTGCTGACCTTAGTGCTAATGTTAGCACTGATCCATCCTGCTCGTTCTTGTTGACTGTTGCATCATTGTTGCTCTTGTTGATATTGTTACTATTGCTTGTATATTGTTATGAATATTATGAAAATAATTCATGATACAGTATGTTATTTTCTTCCATTTTAACTCTCACTTGTATTGTTAAACATATTTGTGTCACTGGGAGGGGAATTTATTATATTGTAAACGTCTTTCTCACAATCTACCATCATTGTATTACTCCCATCTTCCCTTCCTCATCCACCATGTCCTTTCCACTACTTCCTAGCCCCTTTATCCCCACCTCATATTTACTTTTACATAACCTTCACTGGTATCTTTTTTCCATCCCACACCTCTTTCCTCCCTGCTCTTCCCTTCCATCCCACTATCAATTCTTCACTTTTACAACTCTTTCCTTCCCCTACCTCCCCCTCTCCCTTCAACCCCCCTATTTTCCCCATTTTCCCTCATCAACATCGACATTTTGGTGTTTCCTCAGAAATTACTAAACTAAACCTTAGGATGTTTAAGGATGCGTTCTGTGGAAGGGAAGGGCACCACCATCCATGGTCTTGGTCGTGGTCAAGGGCGTGGGTGTGGGCGTGAAGAGAGCAGAGGTCAGTAAAGGTCGAGGGTGAGTGGGGATCGAGCCTGCTTCATAAGGTTCTGTAATCCTACTCACGTTCTCGTTATTGGTTCCTCTCTCTCTCTCTCTCTCTCTCTCTCTCTCTCCCGGGTCTAAATGGTTTTCCCAATAAAGACCTATGTATAGTGAGAATTCGACTCCAGGACCTGAGTTTCAAAATCACTTCTCTAACCTTGTAAACATGGTTGGGTAGTTTGTATAAATGCTGGTTATTACCGCGAGAGTCGAATTATTGCAACTTCGTTACAAATATTATAGGAATTATTATTACAAACAGTTACATCATATGAATCTGTTTATATTATAATTATTTGCATAATTATATATTTACATAATTAATATTTAATTATTATTATTTACATTATAATGTTGTTTATGTTAATTTAGGCTTCGGCCAGGTACTTTAGGTACATGAGGCTATTGAGCGCCATGTTTTCCTTAGAACATGGTCCGGTAATTGATTTCCATCCAGGTACCCAATTACTGCCTGGTGCGCCATCCAGGTTACCAATTACTGCCTGGTGCGCCATCCGGGTTACCAATACTGCCTGGTGCACCATCCAGGTTACCAATTACTGCCTGGTGCGCCATCCAGGTTACCAATTACTGCCTGATGCGCCATCCAGGTTACCAATACTGCCTGGTGCACCATCAAGGTTACCAATTACTGCCTGGTGCGCCATCCAGGTTACCAATACTGCCTGGTGCGCCATCCAGGTTATCAATTACTGCCTGATGCGCCATCCAGGTTACCAATACTGCCTGGTGCGCCATCCAGGTTACCAATTACTGCCTGGTGCGGCATCCAGGTTACCAATTACTGCCTGGTGCGCCATCCAGGTTACCAATTACTGCCTGGTGCGCCATCCAGGGTACCAATTACTGCCTGGTGCACCATCCAGGTTACCAATTACTGCCTGGTGCACCATCCAGGTTACCAATTACTGCCTGGTGCACCATCCAGGTTACCAATTACTGCCTGGTGCACCATCCAGGTTACCAATTACTGCCTGGTGCACCATCCAGGTTACCAATTACTGCCTGGTGCACCATCCAGGTTACCAATTACTGCCTGGTGCACCATCCAGGTTACCAATTACTGCCTGGTGCGCCATCCGGGTTACCAATACTGCCTGGTGCACCATCCAGGTTACCAATTACTGCCTGGTGCGCCATCCAGGTTACCAATACTGCCTGGTGCACCATCCAGGTTACCAATTACTGCCTGGTGCACCATCCAGGTTACCAATTACTGCCTGGTGCACCATCCAGGTTACCAATTACTGCCTGGTGCGCCATCCAGGTTACCAATTACTGCCTGGTCCACCATCCAGGTTACCAATTACTGCCTGGTGCACCATCCAGGTTACCAATTACTGCCTGGTGCGCCATCCAGGTTACCAATTACTGCCTGGTGCACCATCCAGGTTACCAATTACTGCCTGGTGCACCATCCAGGTTACCAATTACTGCCTGGTTCGCCCTAACCTTCCCGACATTTTGTGTTTGGCAACTATTGTTGTGTTATATAGTTAATTCTTCTAGTTGCTATTATTCAGAATATTTTCAATATAATTATTAACAAAACCTGAGAAGTAATTATATCTTTATTTAAATCGAATTATTATATCAACGCAGTGGGTGTGTGCACATATTTAAGTGCGGGGGCTGAGCTTCGGCTGATGGGTACCACCTCTCAGCTTGAATGTTGTTTGTTTGGGTGTTTATTTACTATTTGTATTTACTTTTTGTGTCGACAGAATCGAACTATTAGCTCTTAGACCCCGCCTTCCTAACCAATCTATTTTTCCTCTATTATGTCAACTACATATATTTTTTTCTAACACACACACACACACACACAATTAGGTGAGTACACACACATATCCAGGAAGCAGCCCGTAACAACTGTCTAACACTCATGTACCTATTTACTGCTAGGTGAACAGGGTCACCAGATTGAAAGAAACTTTGCCCATTTGTTTCGCCTCCGCCGGGAATCGAACCCGGGCCAATAAGACTACGACCTCTGAGCGCTATCCTCTCAGCCGCAAGGTCCCTGTGTGTGTGTGTGTGTGTGTCAGAGAGAGCTGAAGGCCAGGCTATCGTAAAACACCACAAACAGACCACAATACACCACTCAACCGTCGCTACACGATGTCCATTTAATTGGACGTAAGTTCCTTTACAATTACATTTTTATTATACAAATTATATAATTGCACAAATACGCCGCATTTTGCCTAACTGGCGGTAATGCAAATTGCTCAATTACAAGATTAGAGTCGAGTCATATCACCAGATTACCTCACCGGCCTAATGGCTTTTAATTATACGATCAAAATGTGTATTTAGTGTTCATTCTGGGGTTAAAAATAGTAATTCTAGCTTGTAGGATTTGAGCAGCAATAACTACTGGTTATCTGTTCCGCGTAAGGTTTTGGGGGTGGTAGGAGTTTTGGGGGTGGTAGTGGTGTTGGGGGTGGTAGTGGTGTTGGGGGTGGTAGTGGTGTTGGGGGTGGTAGTGGTGTTGGGGGTGGTAGTGGTGTTGGGGGTGGTAGTGGTGTTGGGGGTGGTAGTGGTGTTGGGGGTGGTAGTGGTGTTGGGGGTGGTAGTGGTGTTGGGGGTGGTAGTGGTGTTGGGGGTGGTAGTGGTATTAGGGGGTGGTGGTGGAGTATAAGGGATGGTGGTAGAGTATATGGGGTGGTGGTAGAGTATAAGAGGTGGTGGTGGCAGGGATAGTAGTGGTGGTGGTGTTTTTTTGTGGTATTGGGGGGGGTGATGATGGTGATATTAGGGGGTGGTTGTAGTAGTGGTTGTGGTAGGGGTAGTTGTGGTAGTGGTGGTGGTAGGGATGGTTATGGTAGTGGTGGTGATTGGGATGGTGCATACCCAACACTACTTACCTCTCACTGACCTTTGCAAAATGCAAGTGAAGTCCAGCTCTTCATGTCCGCCTATTAGCCTTGTTGTTCATGTTGCTTTATAATTTAATTATCCTGACGTTCGAATTCTTTGTCGAATCAGATCTATTACAGCTGTTTGGGTTCTTCTCTCTCAGTTCAGCTCTCATCGCATCCACGAGAGCGTAGTGAATCCTTTTACGTTAATCTGGATCACTCTCCGTGTGTGTTGACGGGGATGACGTGGGGGCCTGGCCTGTGGTGTTGTGATGTGACCTTCCTCATGCAGGACGCGTGTCGCACGGTCCGCCTCGCTAGATTGCTGGAGCGTGATCCACACCTGGGCCTGTTGGTTGAAGGCTTTGTTTTATTCCTAGGATCATGCAAGCACTCATGTGTGTCCCCCCCCCCCACACACACACGGTTGATTGACGGTTGAGAGGCGGGACCAAAGAGCCAGAGCTCAACCCCCGCAATCATAACTAGGTGAGTACACACACACACGCAAAAGGAGGGAACGGGGAGATATGACAGCAACATATAAAATACTTAGGTGGATAGACAGAGTGGAAATAGACGAAATGTTCACACTGAATACCAACAGAATAGGGGACAGGGGGTGGAAGCTGGAAACTCAGATGAGTCATAGAGATGTTAGAATGTTTTCTTCAGTGTGAGAATAGTGAGAAAATGGAATGAACTTCAGGAGCAGGTTGTGGAAGCAAATACTATTCATAATTTTGAAACTAGATATGATAGGTAAATAGGACAGGAGTCATTGCTTTAAACAACCGGCGGCATGAAAGGAAAGATCCAAAAGCCAATGCTTGATCCTGCAGGCACAAATAGGTGAGTATACATTCGCACACCTGTTTCCCTAGTGAGAGACTTTTAAGTGTGACTTAAGTGAAGGCTACTTTGTAATGGTGAGTAGCCTATGAATTACGCTTAAGTATATCCCAAGCGGTCCCTGAGTGACACTCAAGGCATTGAGTGTATCTTGAGTGACAGTCTCGGGCAAAATGATGCTCATTAGCATATCTCTGAGAGAAAATGAGCTTCTGATTCACCCGATTTCAGAACTCGTTCCTTGGAATAGATGGAACCAAGACTCTTTATTTCCACTTAAGAACACATTAATTTAAGTGAAAAACTTATAAGTTTCCCAAACATTTTATATATGATTATGTTTTTCTATTTTTACACAGAAAAAACAAAATCTGTTTCAAAATCGTTTATAATAACATGCAAAACAATTACAGAAATTTCAAAATAAGCTTAATATCTATTTTTTTTAATGAGACACGAAGAAAATAAGAATAAATGAACCAACAGGTCAACTGGCCTACTTCCCCTTTAGATCATAACAATGACCAATATCCTTCAGTCTTCAGCAATTTATTTTGTCTGGATTTTAAAATTAAGAATTTCATAAAACAATAAACTAGCTTGAAACATCCGGCAACTTCGATGGAAATTTTAGTTTTGCATTTATGTTTTTTCAAATTGAAATATAAAAATTTCATAATAAGAGCTTATAATACTCTGTTATAATCGTTTGTTTTAATGTCTCCATGGGCACCTGTATAGTATCCCATCCCGGTATCAGATAAATACTCCGGTATCTCATACCAGGAGCCGGATAAATAACCCAGTGGCTCGGCCCAGGTACCGGTTCAATATTCCGGTATCCTGTTCCTAGAACCCGATTATTATTCCAGTTTCTCGCTCAGGGTATCGACTGATAATCCCGGTCCATAATAACCGGTGAGGATCATGCACCCGGAAACCGGTTCTAAAGGCTGGACTGCTGACTCCCACCTTCCCCCCTCCCCCTGACCTGTGACCCATGACTGTACACAGCAACCGGCAGAGAGAGAGAGAGAGAGAGAGAGAGAGAGAGAGAGAGAGAGAGAGAGAGAGAGAGAGAGAGAGAGAGAGAGAGAGAGAGAGGAGAGAGAGAGAGAGAGAGAGAGAGAGAGAGAGAGAGAGAGAGAGAGAGAGAGAGAGAGAGAGAGAGAGAGAGAGAGAGAGAGAGAGAGAGAGAGAGAGAGAGAGAGAGAGAGAGAGAGAGAGAGAGAGAGAGAGAGAGAGAGAGAGAGAGAGAGAGAGAGAGAGAGAGAGAGAGAGAGAGAGAGAGAGAGAGAGAGAGAGAGAGAGAGAGAGAGAGAGAGAGAGAGAGAGAGAGAGAGAGAGAGAGAGAGAGAGAGAGAGAGAGAGAGAGAGAGAGAGAGAGAGAGAGAGAGAGAGAGAGAGAGAGAGAGAGAGAGAGAGAGAGAGAGAGAGAGAGAGAGAGAGAGAGAGAGAGAGAGAGAGAGAGAGAGAGAGAGAGAGAGAGAGAGAGAGAGAGAGAGAGAGAGAGAGAGAGAGAGAGAGAGAGAGAGAGAGAGAGAGAGAGAGAGAGAGAGAGAGAGAGAGAGAGAGAGAGAGAGAGAGAGAGAGAGAGAGAGAGAGGAGAGAGAGAGAGAGAGAGAGAGAGAGAGAGAGAGAGAGAGAGAGAGAGAGAGAGAGAGAGAGAGAGAGAGAGAGAGAGAGAGAGAGAGAGAGAGAGAGAGAGAGAGAGAGAGAGAGAGAGAGAGAGAGAGAGAGAGAGAGAGAGAGAGAGAGAGAGAGAGAGAGAGAGAGAGAGAGAGAGAGAGAGAGAGAGAGAGAGAGAGAGAGAGAGAGAGAGAGAGAGAGAGAGAGAGAGAGAGAGAGATATTACTTTAACCTGAGATTAGGAAAAGTTGCCACAAATTATTGGTTTATGATGGTTTAGAGTCAGCAGGCAGAGAGGGGCATGAGTAGACCAACTTTCGCTTTGATGCGCTTACCTAACAGTGACTATCTTACAAGTGACTAACAGCGCCTATCTAACAAGCAACTAACAAGAATTGCCTATCAGTGAGGTCTAGTAGCTCTTAAGCTAACCAGAGACAACTGATTATCATCTTGGATTGCCTCTGAGCAGCCTGAGGGCAGCAATATACCGGGAATTGCAATAAATGTAGTTGACTTCAGGCAAACTGAAATTAACACCAATTTCTCCATCTATCATCATTCTATTATGCACGATTAACCGCATAATAGATGGTCCATACCTATGAATCATCCAATAAAGTTTAGCAGACTTCCAGATGTTACCAGTGCTAGGCTTAGACTCAACTACAAGTACCTCTGAGAGTTAGCACCTGCTGCTGAATTGACTAAATGTAAAATCTGTCACCAGAACTAACCGTTCACATACTTTGTGTCACCATGTATTTGAATGCGACAAAACGAAGAATACAGAAATATCTCCATCAATTGAATTCAAGAAATGTGATAGTACTTCATTCATAATGAAGTACTGTCAGAAATCTTAGCCAAATATCCAACATTATTTTACTTTAGGTAATGCATGCACATGACTGTAGAGCTGCCGCCCAGTTCCATGGGTGTGGATCAAGTTTATTAACTCTGAAACTGACATCATAGATGTAACATCATAGATTCCAGTTGTTAACCACCCGTACAAGTATTTCCTTACATTGCTTCGACTCATTAGTTTCCATCTTCCACCTGTGTCCTCTTGTCCAACTTTGCATGTACCTGTGCGCTCAATTAGCTGCGCTTTTGGAGAGAAGAGATGGGGGAGGGAAGAATATCACGCACACACGCACGCACGCGAGCAACATATATCTGATATGCTAATCTAGCCAGAGAATGCACTCTCTCACACACACACTTCTCCGCGAATTCCAGCGTTAATTTGACGATGAAAGAAACCACGAAATAGTTTTTATCTGCACATGAACTATGTTTGATGTCTTTGAGTGGTGGGAGAATGTGTGTGGATGCTTAACAGGCAGAATTTGTGTGAATGTTTAACAGACAAAATGTGTGCGTGTGCTTAGCCAACTGTGCGCCTCGTCTGCTGATCTTGTTTTACCTGTTTTATTTAATTTCTTCTTGAATGGTGATCGAGTTCTTTGTCATATGCGGCCTTGAAATTGTTGATGGAGGTGGATTCCAATACTTCTACATTTAGTGCAATCCACTTGATAACCATTTATACATGGTATGAATAAATATTACCTTACATTTCTTCGTCATATCTGTGCTACCAGCGTCCACATATTTTAAGCTGTTGGTCTTGTCCATCTTGTCTATTCCCTTCAGTATCTTGTATGTTGTGAACATATCCCGACTGTTCCAACTCTCCTCTAGGGTTATGCGATTTAATTTTCTTAATTCTCGTAGCTTAGTCCTCTTAATTCTTAGATTGTAATTTTTTTAAGTTCAGTTCTGTGCTTTACGAGATGCAGAGAGCAGGCTGGTGATGTATGTTATAGTACTGGTCACACACAGTCTGATTATATTTGACTTGAAAGAGCCCATATTAAGTTTATTAAATACCGTTGAAATAATTTCCAGTTTCTCCTATTCTCTCTACCTGTTAACTAATTAACGGGGAATTCTGGAGGAGATTGATTGATGAAGATTAAGCCACCCAAGAGGTGGCACGGGAATGAACAACCCGTAATGGAGCAGAAAATATGCTATGAATTGAAGTATTCTTTCGTGTTAAATATTTTCCCTTTACTATAGTAGATTTGGCGTTCTTAGAAGTTCTGGTTCCTTAAATGATGGTCCCGGTTACCTTTGTTTGGTTTTACAGGTGAGGGACGAACCAGCGTTTTTTTATGTTGGCGAATCACTGTCCCTTGTGTGATTATCTTATTACCTGAGACAGGGTGAAGGATGGAGATGCCTTCCGTCCTTACAGAATCAGAAAATTTATTCGTACACGTACAAATCATTACAATACTAGCTGGGTTAAACAGGTATATTGGAGTCTACACCACACTTACATTTTTGCCACAAAATGAGTAACATTTATCTTACAATTTGAAAGGTGATATATAAGTTAAACATAGTGTAGTTTATCATTAGAGCGGCGAAACAGATATTAGAAAAATTTGTATGACAAAATGACAACGATGATAAGATAATTTTTATCTTATCTACCTTTATGAATAATCCCTAAAGTTTCAAGAATCTCTTTACATGGTTAGTTGCTCGCTTATCTTTATCGTGTGGTGAAGGGATAAGAGGCTGTGGTTTGACGTTGCTGTAGAACCCTCCAGCATACCATACTTGGCTCTCAGCTATTCGGTAATCAGTGAACAAGCTGCTGTTGAAGGTGAAACACAGAATTGACGAGGGCCGCACTACTGGAGCTGCCTTCGACCTCCCCCCCACCCCCTCTCACTCTCTTTCTCTCTCCTCTCTCTCTCTGTCTCACACACACACACACACACACACATGTGAGTACTGAAGTATGCAAGCATCTCTTACACAAAGCTTGTATAAGAGGTATGAGTTTCGCCACTAACTATGATACAGCAAGCATACTACAGCTCATCAAAACATCTAAACAAATAATGCACATTTGTATGCACGTGTTTCAAGGCAACTGTAATATCATTAAACTGGCAGTATACATTTACTGGTGTACAGAGGTAGGATTTAATCAGTGCGTGCTGCTGTGTATTTTTTCTTGACAAGTAATTATTTGTCCATGCGATTATTGAAGTGTGTTTCGGGGAGAGTGGGAGGCGAAGCCTGTTTCGTAGCTTAGATTATAGGGTAACAGTGAGTCTTCTGGCTTGTGTAGGTACTTGGGTCCCCTGGGTAGAGTACAAGACACTCCTGGGTGTAACAGGATGCTTGTGTCTCCCTCGAGGTAACTGATTAATGATCCTTCATCTTAAGTGCTCACGCATTTTTTGAGGCCTATTTAGGCCTAGACTCTCATGAGTGTGTGAAGATTTTAACCAGATATTGTTGGGTCATATAGTATGTGCTTATCTATCAGTACTTCCCTATCAGTGTCGACTACCCTTGTTGTGCCTGTTGCGCTATACTTTAATTAGTCTCACTTTCAAATTCTTTCTCAAATTTGAGTTTAAATGTCGTGCATGGAGGTGACTTCCACAACTTATTTTAGTGCATTCCACTTGTTGACTACTCACAGGGTATGAGTATTTCCTTACATTCCTTCGGCTCCCTGGCGTTTCCAGCTTTCACTTATGTCTTCTTGTCCTAGTTTCTCTTAAATTTAACAGGTTGGCTTTGTCCATCTTATTTATGTTCATCAGTATCTTGTATATTGTGATCATATTTGCTCTGCTTTTTATCTTTTAGAGTTGTGTATGTATTAAACTAGTTGTGTTTACGGAGGTTGAGCTTGGGCTTCCCCTTGAGAAGTCCCGCCTCTCAACTGAGTGTGTTTAATATTTGTGTCTGCAGAATCGAGCTATTAGCTCTTGGACCCCGCCTTTCTAACCAATCTATTTTTCCTTTTATTATATCTGCTACATATATTTCTTTCTAACACACACAAACACATTCCCGGGAAGCAGCCCGTAGCAGCTGTCTAACTCTTAGGTACCTATTTATTGTTAGGTGAACAGGAGCATCAGGGTAAAAAAACTCTACCCATTTGTTTCCGCCTCCGCCGGGCATTGAACCCGGGCCATTACGAATACGCTTCCCGAGCGCTGTCCACTCAGCTGCGAAGCCCTCCTGTGTGTGTGTGTTTACTATGTTTATATAAGACATTAAATACATAATACTCTAGGAAAAGTAGCTTGGATACCTTAAGATCCAATAAGGGCGAGGAAGATGATTTATTGTGGGAATATGGACATTTTTACTTGACCTGTGGAGAGGTCAGCTGGTGTGTTCAGCTGGGACCTGTGGAGAGGTCAGCGGGTGGGAACAGGTGTGCGCCTTGTTTTGTGTGGAAATAAATTCGCTTTAATTAACAGATCCAGCCTGACAAGAGACTGATTCTAGTATCATGCTAACACGGTGGTCAGAGATGTGGTGAGTAGGATCATCACAGCACCCAGAGTCTGCCAGTGCAGACTACTTATCACATGCCTCTGTATGACTAACCATCCTGTGTGATGGGGATTTTTTTAGCACCACGTAGCTAGCTTTTTGGCACACTATACTTCCCTTCATATAGTCTAGGGTAGCTGCACAAATGCAGATGTACCTAATGTGTTAATAAAAAAAATAATAAATCCACCCCTAATAGCCCTTTCCATCCCTCATCCATTTCCCTCACATCTCTCCCTCCACTCTCGTCACCATCTCCACCCGTTCACATCCACCAGCAGTCTGGGGCAACAGTTCTGATCATGTCGATGATACTGACTCTGGCGTCTCCTGGACGCAGGTAGGAGAGACGAGCCTCCAGCTATTCTCTCAGGGACAAGATGTGGTACTGGTAGTCATCCATCATCACTGCCATAGTGGCTTATCTCCACGTTTATCCTCAATCATCACCCTCAATCATCCACTAACTCTACCCACACCCATCACTCTCAATCATCCACCTGCCCATGCTCTCGCGAGAGTTCTGTTGAGATCAGTTGTAACCTGGGACGTAGTCCTTGGTCCTGATAATCCATGCTCTCCCCCTCTCATCACTCATGTCTCCCCTATACCTTATGCTTCCCTTCACACCTCATTCTTACACCTCACATCTTATGGCTCCCTTCACCCCCTCATGTTTTCCCTATCCCTAATCCCTTGCCTCGCACCACATTCTTGCCCTCATCCCTCATGCATCCCCTGCCCCTCCATGACTCCCCCTCACAGCTCATGCCTCTATACATCCCCTCATACCACCCCTACCCTCATTCCTCTAAGATCGTATCTCGCCGCTTCACTCATACTGCATTGATACATAAAACTTTCACTTAAATTCACTTGTTTGCTTAACTGATCTGCTCGCTAATTATAACTGGTTATTGCACATCCAGATCTGAATCCCTCGTTTTCTTTGCGACTCCAGTTAATTACATCCTATTTTAATGACAGCTAATTATTAATGACTATATCAAGCTAGATACATAATAACAGACAAATTAATTAATTGAAAATATATATTAAAAGCTGACAGGATATATTAATTTACAGGTGTGTATTTATTTTCACCCCATCATGCCTCCCCACACCCAGTCCTACCCTCAGCCTCCAAGTGAGGGCTGAGGGTAGTGTTCTTCATTGTCAGCTTGGTGCTGCTCTGAGACTCGGGTGATTGGGAGGCCTCGCAGGATGTAACTATAATTTGTCCGTGTCTTCATGCAGTTGCTTTCTCTTACGTTATTTTCCTCTCATTTTCATTCTTTCCTTTCCACTTATTTATCGTAACTTTATGTTATTTTTTATAAAATGATATAATATTCTTCCTCATAAAGATATTTGTGTCTGCCCTTCTTATTTAAATTTACTTCCTCCTAGTTTTAATTTCTTCATTGTTCTCGTCTTAACATCCCACCTCCTCCTTGACTTGATATTTTTGTTTTATAACTAGTAATCTGGTTGATGTTCCCATGATACTGGTGGTGGTGGTCCTCGGAGGGCCCAGACGGTGAGTGGTGGTCCTTGGAGGGTCCAGACGGTGAGTGGTGGTCCTCGGAGGGTCCAGACGGTGAGTGGTGGTCCTCGGAGGGTCCAGACGGTGAGTGGTGGTCCTCGGAGGGTCCAGACGGTGAGTGGTGGTCCTCGGAGGGTCCAGACGGTGAGTGGTGGTCCTTGGAGGGTCCAGACGGTGAGTGGTGCTGGAGTCGCTGGCGGCGGGTCTGCAAGATACCAATCACCGGAGGTCGAGCACCAGTCTAGGCCACCTCCGCCACTCCTCATGTAAATGAGTTGTGCGGTAGTTGCAGGTGACGCGTTCCTCAACCTCCTTGGTCGTCACTTACGCTCTCTAACTGTCCTTCAAAGCTCCCTGACTCTCCCGTCCTCAACCAAGCTATCTCTTACTCTCTCAGATCGTCCCTTACTCTCGCTGACTGTTCCTCACACTTTGTAACAGTTTGTTACCTGGTTATCCCTCACACTCTCCAATCATTCCTGACGGTCTCTGTGTATCAAGCTTCTCAGCTGTTGCTGAGAAGTTACTCTGAGATATGAGAATTCATTACTTTCCTTAATGAAGCGATTAGTGGCTGCTGGGGGAGTTTTAACAAAAACCGTGTTGTATGATGAGTAAAATGAGGTTTTTTATATCTACCTAAACTCATTCATTTACATGTCTAATCAACGTTCGAAACAATCCAGCGATTCCTTTACTAGATAATTTGTTCCATAAATCAACAACCTTGTTTCCAAACCAGTATTTACCCAGGTCTTTTCTGAATCTTCTTATCCACTATATATCCATTTATTCGAGTTCCATTTTGTGTTGATATATTTCAAGAACTATTTATATCCCCACCTGCTGCCTCCCCTTCAACATTTTTATACTTCATTCAGGTCACCCCTTACTCTTCGGCTTTCTACAGAATTAAATTAAGCTTGTTAAATCTCTCTTCCCCTACTGCCTCCTCTACCTTTCCCTGGCGGGGTCCCCAACGTCTAGTATTGGATGATCATGATGACTGAAAAAGGATGGTGTTTCTCGTAGACCAGGAGACCAGCAATGAGGTTAAGACTATGCCTTGTTGAGTTCTTCTTTGAACAGGATTACACATGGTGAATGTATGTGTTTTTGTTTCAGTTATTTAGTGTGAGTGTAAAACCACCTGTGTGATTCTGTCGTTGAGGTCGTGTAAATTAGTGTAGTCACAGGTGTATATATATATATATATATATATATATATATATATATATATATATATATATATATATATATATATATATATATATATATATATATATATATATATATATGTTGCACCCAAGCAGTTTTCCTAAAGGTATATATTTTTCTTATGTTGTTTTCTTTTAAAATTATAAAGCTTTACATTATATTATATATGATCTTATTTTTTTAATTTGACTTAAACCTACATAGAAACATGACCAAACCTATTTAACCTAACCTAAACTAACATACCTAAGTCAGTAATACATGTTCTTATTATAGTATAATAATATTAATTCAAAAACACAAATTGGATTTTATTTAAATAAAGAAAATCCCTCTGCCTATTAGGCACATCGGGCCTAGCATACTAGGTAAAGTAGTGCGTTCTGGCTACTAGGTACGATATATGTTAATATATATGAACGGGTGAACGGTTTTAATCACTTAATCTTATTATTATTTAACATAATTATTTAAACGACGCTAAATCATAAGTTATTACTTTCACTTCGACACACTTCCTCCACACCCGTCAGTAACTATCACTTTACTCAGATTTGACTTCCTAAAGCACTTAACTATACTCCCAACCGCCCACTTAGAGTACTTAACTCTTCTTGACTTTTTACAAGACAGGATTATGACTTACAATCAATCATCACGATAACTATCTACTTAATATGATGGATGCTGGAGACCAAACATGAGGGAGAATAGTGAGGGGAGGAATTGAGGTGGGGAAGGAATGAGGGAGTGAGGGGTGGGGGGGGGGGGAGAAGTAAGGGTTTTAGGAGAGGGAGTAACAGTGAGAGAGGGTAGGAATTTGAGAGATAGAAATTAGTTGGAAGAAGTGGTGGGATGGGAGGGGAGATAAAGCATGGCATTATGGATGCAAGTAATAAATGAACGAGCAGTAATCGTGTAGCTATTAATTCAACACAATTGGAAAATCACCACAATACGAAGCTGTGTCGAGGAGCACTTCTGCTACAGTTTATAGACGGAACCTTGCAAAGCAAGTTACAAGTTCACACCGGTCCGTATCACCAGACCATAGGTCATTTGGACCTCGCTAACTCCAGACAGTTTCTGAAACCATCCCACACTCGACTCGTGGTCGTCCAGGCTGAGACTATCCCCAAAGGTGCAGTTGTTTGTTCGTTCTGTGTAATAAAAAATGGTATTTTCTTAAATATAAATTAATATTATTATATATAATGGTTTTGTGTGTAGTTAGGCCAAAGATGAACCATTTAGAGAAGTGTTCTTCGAACATTGGAACTGAGCGTAGGTATGTTCAAGGGAAGATTGAACATGTAGTAATTCACTCTTAAAACACTGGCCAAATGTTTAATAATCCAGGGTAAAAAAAAAAAGGCCGTCGGGTTCACAGCAGTAAAGTCAAACAATCTACATAAGTCAGTATTTGACTTATAGCCCATTGTAACATGTTCAAAGCTATGGCTTGAAAAGTTCTTAGTTCAATTACAGCCTATAGTGTAAACACCCCTAAATCAACCTAACCTTTCCTATTTCTCCTCTTATACACCCAGACTTCACAACAGCTGGACCTCACAACAGGCAATGATTATTTCTCTCGATACAGATTCTGCAACTCCCATGCTCAGCTATCGTTTCCATCCAGACTCTCTAATGGGTACTTGTATCAAAGATGATTTCTTGCTACTACAGATTTTCTCCTTCGACCACCTAATTTTCGTCGATAGAGGTTGTCGGCTGTAAAATTGCCTTGTACTCTATTAAAAATTATCCGGCTGTTCTACTTTTCTTCTTTTCACGATGCTGTTGTTTAATGATACCTCTAATTTGTAGTTTTTGGAGTGAAGTATTCAATATAGTCTCCTCCAATACCCACAGCAGCCTGTACATGTTCGTTCATTTCCAAAGACTGCTACGTAAGAGGGAATCCACAGGTGCTTGTTCACCCTTCCCTGATTACTTAACATCTTCACAGCTCTCTTGAATTCAGCGATGTCCCTTTCTTTATTATAAAGTTTTGTAGTGTGGGCGTTTGAATCAGTGCTGATCACTGCTTCTTTTGTGGTTATTTCTAGGTATCTTAATGTAAAAAATGGCAATGAGCTGTGCTTTTGTTGAGCCGTAGGTCAGAATCCGTGCTTTTGTTGAGCCGTAGGTCAGAATCCGTGCTTTTGTTGAGCCGTAGGTCAGAATCCGTGCTTTTGTTGAGCCGTAGGTCAGAATCCGTGCTTTTGTTGAGCCGTAGGTCAGAATCCGTGCTTTTGTTGAGCCGTAGGTCAGAATCCGTGCTTTTGTTGAGCCGTAGGTCAGAATCCGTGCTTTTGTTGAGCCGTAGGTCAGAATCCGTGCTTTTGTTGAGCCTTAGGTCAGAATCCGTGCTTTTTCTCAGTTTTCCGGTGTGAAAGGCGCTATACCTAGTTACACTGTACCGCTTCAGCCTTGCCATTAGAAGACGTATCAGCCGACTGAATGTGTGCACTAACGAACGAGGCGGAAACAACAGATACTGACAAATAAATCCACAGCTTGCATGTTTTCCTGTCAGCTTCATCTGCCAACAGTCTTACTTGATAGCTTACATACTAACCTTCCAGCAACTAACCCCAGCAAGCTACCTGTCAGGAGGTCTGGTTAGCGACCGGGCCGTGGGGACGTTGATCATTAGAATCACCGCACGGTAGGTCATCCTGCAACTAACCTGCCAGCCTAAAACTAACTTGTCAGTCTTTAAACTAACCTGTCAGCCTGTAAACTAACCTGTCAGACTTTATAATAATCAAAAAGCCTGTATTCCAACCGTGAGTCAGTCAGTAATCTTGTCAGACTGCCTGTGACCGCGTAGTTACGACAATAGTGATCTTGGTAATTAAGGCATATTCATCTGGTAGTTACGGCACAATTGACCCTGTAGTTACGGGGCTAGAAATATTTTAGTTGACCAAATTAAATATCAGGTGTTATGGCGCATTTTACCGACTCACAAGAGTGTTCTGTGAGTCAGTAACACTGTTAGTTATAATTAATCCTATGTAAGCATGATTAGTATAAGCGTAGTCGCTAACTACCATTACCTCTATCTCGAATCACTATTAACTACTCCTTCACCCTCAACACCACCTCATCCTACCGTCCCCACCACCCCAGCAAACCACTAATATTCTCCCGATGGGAGAATATTCCTGGACAATTTCCTCCCCACCAACCCCAGGAAGCCAGCTTTCCCCTCCCGACCACACCCACTACCCCCAGCAAACCGTTATACACACCACAACAACTAACCCCAGCAAACTATTTCCTCCCCCCCCCCCCCCACCCTCTCCACCACAACCACCAGCAAACCACTCCCCACCACAACCACCCAGCAAGCCGCTCACCTACCCTCACGACACATAAGTCATCACCACCAGGTACAAATTATACCCCCCACTTCTACCCCACCAACTTTCTCCCCCTCCCGTCCCCGGTCGTTGGGCCTGGGGATATCGGCCGGCCTGTTATTACCAGTTACCCACGATAACAGCAGCAGGGCCAGACACCCAGGGCCCCCTTGACTAGATAACCATCATGAACACACAGGTTGCAGATGAAAAGCCAATGTGCGCTGATGCTGGCTTCTCAAGAGGGCTTGCTGTCACACTTCCTGGTTTACGTGGGTTGCAAGAGTTAATCGGGGTTGGTGTCTGGCCTGTGTGATTATATATGATGATTTATAATTTGATGGGTTATAGGTTTGTGTATTCAAGTTACTTTTGTGAGTTGGTTAGTGACGCGTATATAAGGTGGCTTGTGGGAGGGGGGGACGCGTGCTTGGGTCTGATCATTAAGTACTAGAGGATCATAAGGTATTGTATCTATTGTAGCAATGTAGAGAAAATAGAGCACGTTGGTCATGGAGTGAAGGGGGGGGGGGGGGGTAGGGCCAATATTATGTGCGTGGCGTGTTTGGGTTACATGGGGTTGGGCTGGACACGTTTGGGTTTATGTAAAGGGGTTTGGGGACGGAAGAGAGAGAGAGAGTATTAAGACAATTAAGAAGCTGGAACAATACCATGCAAATCAATAATCACTAAACTCGTCTGGGATGAGAGATGGTTGTAAACTATTACTTTCATTGATTTTATTTGCATGTTGCCCAAAACACGTAATTTCCCCCAAAATTGTATATGTTTAAAGTAGACATGACAACATAAATACACAAGCGAATTGTTTTTTTTGGCTTTAAAAGCCTGTTCAAAATTCATATTCTGCATAGGAATTAATTATTCATGACGCTTATAAGAGGCTTTTTACATTCAAACGAACCAAACTTCAAACTGCATTTTACCTCTAAAAGTTCCTCGTTGGAACGACTATAGCTACTGTATATATATATATATATATATATATATATATATATATATATATATATATATATATATATATATATATATATATATATATATATATATATATATTATTGTATGTGATCGAAAGGGTGAGATCAATGATTCTACCGCGAATCTTCTCTATTTTCCTTACATTTTCTTTACTGGAGAAGGAAGTTGAAAAATTAACTCACCAAAGTTCATTTTTAGTTATATTTGGCTTGACGCGAAGAGATGTTTCGTTAACTCTTATCAACAGTGTTAAGGGCAGAGTTGGAATGATTACAAAGATTGATTGTTGAAGATAAAGCCACCAAAGAGATGGCACGAAAATGAATAGCCCGTAATTACAAAGCTTGTTGTTTTTGTTATAGATTCAGCTACTCGAAACAAGTTCCAAGTAGCACGGGCTAAGGTGAGCCCGTAGTGGACTTAACTGGCACAGGAGTGGTGCTGTGTGTGCCTAGAGAAGGGGTTGGTTTTCAAAGCTTCTTGCTGCATATATATACCCGAGAGTGAGGTAAAGGTATTGAGGTGAAGGTGAAGCACCTCACTTACATGTTCACTGTATACCAATCTCCTGTTTTACATACAATGAACATATTATATGAGAACTATATGTTCTCATATAATGTATATACATAACCAGACCATCTGGAGAGATATTCTGATAAACAACACCAAAATAGTCACCATATACAGTAACAACAGAAGACTGGACATGGGTGGGGCATTATTCATCAAGCAAACCAAGCCATGTATCAATGGCCAACTAGAACCAAATTGCACTCAACCAACTTTCAGAACACGACGGAACATACTGCCCCAGCCATCCTGCCAACAGGAGATTGACATACAATGGACCTATAAGTGAGGTAGGTGCCTCACCTTCACCTCATTCTCGGGTATATATTATGCAGCAAGAAACTGTGTAATCGTTCGAACTCTGCCTCTGACAATGTTAACAAGAGTTAACGAAACGCATCTCTTAGTGCCAGGCTAAATAAAACTGTACAAAGTAACTTTTGAGAGTTACTTTTTCAACTTCTTCAAGGAAAATAAAGAAGATTTGCACTAGAATTACTGATCTCACCCTTTCGGTCACATTCAGTAATATATGCTTTATATATTACTGATCTAATAAATAGGGGTTCAACGTCCAGTGAACCAATAATTCCTTCAAGCTGTGAAGTCTGATTATTTCTAAATATAATGCTGGTGACGGTGACTCTCAGCTGGTGAAGGTAACGGGTGAGGTGATGACGAGGGGCTAGTAATGTAGGAGATAGAGGAAGCTGTCACCACAAGACACGGCATGGTGACGGAGTGGCGTGCAGAGCCGATCTCCCAGATAAGGTAATGGTGCGCTCAATCCCTGGTACCATCATGCCTTGCGGCTTCCTCATACAAGCTGATAGTGTGGTACTCATGAGGTAATTGGTATCTGTAACTAGCTGACTTTGTGGTACACTCTGTTAATTGATACCTGAAGGTAGCAGACTCATTAATTCTTCATCAAAGACTTAACCAAGCAGGTATCAAACAAAACGTGTCTGAATTTAAACATACGTTCTTAGAAAACAGCTAGATTTGTGGTTCCAAAATCCCACATGATTTCTGTGGCTGTCTGGTAGAGTTTATCAAACAATAGCTGGCGCCCTATGGGTCTCTTAAATAATGAATGCTAAAATCTAGATTAACTCTTTGGCACAAACTGCCTTCGTGGCACTGTATGGCAGTTAGTGCTAGACAGCAACTGGTTTGGTAGTAGTGGGTACTAAAACACAAGCCAACTTTGTGGAAAAATTAAATACCAGCTAGTTTTTTCCCACATGTGAGTACAGGGGCCGACGATTCTGACTCCTGTTAGCAGGCTTAGAAACTTCTATTTCCATAGCTCATATTAAGCCGAATCCTACTAGATTTCCGCGGAACTCAACCCGGACATCACTTTATAACAAGGTCCCCATACTGCTAGGTGAATAGGAGCGAACAGTTAAGGAGTCTCACTTTGTCAACCCTCCCTGACCAGGGTTGGAACCCAGACGAAATAAATCGCAAGGTACGAGACGAGGGTGCTACACTGCGACACAGGGACTGTGAGGGGAGTAGGGACCAGATATAATCTGACTCTGCTGTACCCTGTATTAGTAGGTACCAGTAACCTGCTGGTTCTGTATCAAACTGCGCAGCGAAAACAGAGATTCACACACAGTAGAGACCATTTGACACAGTGCATACCACAGCAATTACCTGTTGCCAGTGGTACAGTACCAACAGGTGCAGCTCATCACTCAGTACTATAGTATCTTGGACCAGTAATGCCACCACAATCATCCCCGTTATTATGATTGCGGGCAAGATAGTGTCAAGCTCAGTATGTGCCAACGACATTCCACAAGACAGGCTGGGATTCCTCTTGGGTACGTGCAGTCGAAATTCTGTTACTTCACGCTTGGTAAATCAACCTTGTAGGAATCTTTTTATGTTGCTGACTACGGGTGGTGGGAAGAGAGTGCTAAACATACCTTTCGCATAGTTTGTTGTTCTTCTTGGCTAAGATGTGCAATATAGAACACATGAGGATTAATACGATTCCTTTATCTGACATGTAATAATAAAAATGTTGGTGTATGGTGTGGAAGTGTATAGTGTGGAAGTGTATAGTGTGTTGGTGTATGGTATGCTGGAGTATGGTGTGTGAGACGAAAGCTTTCATATCACAATAACTCTCTAAGTGACTTGTTCAACACACCTAAATAGATAACACAGTCACCATTCAAAAACTCATGATAACGATTCCTAAGATGGCTGACTCATCAGAGAAGCAAGGTAAGGTAACATCTGGAGAAAGCTATAAGTCACTATGACTGTATAGCACTTATAAGGGGTATAATGCAAAAAGCTAGAACATAAGGTAATTGTAACGGGAATATATAAGGAATAAAACGAGTCTGTGAAGACTGCATCTTGATTCTGAATTCCCAAAAGCCTGAGTTCAATATAATTAAGAAAAGCGAAGTTACAAGCTTCTTGCGGTTCTTGGATTGATCGGTAGAGCAACTACGGTCGCTTAATACTTGCAGGGACGGCGTTCGATCCCCGATGGTTCAAGTGGCTGGGCACCGTTCCTTCACTCCGTTCTCATACCCCATGCAAATGCTATATAGTTATACTGGCTTAGCTCTTTCTTCTGAGGATCATCTTACCTTGTGGTCGAGGCTGAGTGAAAGGCTGAAGGTAAACATTAAAGTCTCCACAAGATGACCTTAGCATTCTGTAATGTTGACAATAGTTTTTCATTTCTGAATCTATAAAAGTTAATAGTAAAAACAACTCTTACTAATTATCGGACGATTACCAGCTCTATTTCAAAAACAAATATCTCGAACCCAGGCGTTTCATCAATATATTTGTCATTATTCAATGTAAACTCGGTATAAATATTTTCAAAGCCTCCACATAGTGTTAAATTCACTTATGTAGAATCTTTCAGAACCTGAGTTCGATAATATCCTGGGCTTGACAGTCACATTCGACCTGTCCTATAAACCTTCCGTCTCAGCATCTGTCATGTGTGCACAAAGACGGACATCCTCTTCAGATTCACCAGAGCTGGGAAAAACTTCGTCGAAACGTCGTCGGACCGAAACGTCGTCGTTTCTTCATTGTCTGATGTGTGGTTTGGATATCATATCTTCAGCCACGTTACTGTGACTCATCGTCTGCTTCACAATTGTATCAAATACTATTTTGAGGACAGTTTGATTGTCCTCACAACTTTGTGACATTTGTCTCCTGTTAAAAAGTTGCCTCTTTTTCTCTCTCCAATCATTAATTCTATGTTTACACGTGTGCTTGTTTTGCTGGAGTTAAAGTTTATGGTCTCATCTGTGACCTGGATAATAGACACGACGCCTGGATGATACCTGAACGATACGTTGAGCTAAGCAAGAGCCTTGGAGGACAGAAAACTAAGCAAGAGCCTTAGAGCACAGAGAGCATTAAGCAAGAGCATTGGAGGACACGGAGAAACAAACACGACACCTGGGACATGGAGAACCCGACGAGACGTTCTATACCCAAGAGTACCAAAGCCACGTATCTGGTTTGTCTGAGGATGTCTCATTTCCATAGTACAAGTCGCTGCTGCTGGCCACTGCCTCGTCTGATCGTGCCTGGTCGGCTGATTGATAGAAGTGCCAGGCCTCGGACACGCCAACACACACACACACAGATTGACAGATAGACAAACTGACACGGGAGAGCAGGTAGACTAATAGAAATAATCTCCTACACTTGGCGAGGGGGGGTGATGGCGACAGTAACGAAGGTGGTTAATGATAAACTTTTTCTTTTCTGAATATTTCACAGCTGGCCTCGAGTCTCGGTCTGGCCTGCTCTGTGTTACTTCTGTCAGTATTATTTAGTTGAGTGTTTTTTACTTGTGTTATTTTTAGTTAGGTTATATACCATGTTTAACAACCTTCTGGGCTGTGTTAGATAATGTTTTTCTGGTCTGCCGGAGATTTCTTCACAATGCTGAAATTTTCTCTTTTCTTTTGGAACCAATAAATCAATATTCTATACACATTAGTATTAAAGTCTGATGCGTGCCTCTGTACCTCTGATCTTCTTGTATGACATTGCAACAGAAAAAGATAATCGTTATCTAATTCTTTTCGTACCCTGACAACATTATGGCTGACTACACTAACATGTTAGACTCTACTTCTGTGGCTAGTTGACAGAGGGACATCAGGAACAGTTTGGGTTCTAAGGCAGTTCCATGGGGGGACTCCGCATTTACCTTGTGCTACCCCATCTCTTCCTCACAATTTTATTTATATATACAAAAGTTCTTATATTCTTATAAAGCCACTAGCATGCATAGCGTTTCGGGCAGGTCGTTAAACTTATTTTTCCCTGGGATACGACCCGCCAAATCGTTTAGCAGCCAGGAACCCATTCACTGCTTGGTGAACAGAGGCGTACAGTTAAGGATTCACGCCTAATCAACCCTCCCTGGTCAGGATACGAACCCAGGTCAAATCGCTCGCAAAACGCGGGCAACTGTGACTCTCTGCCTTCTAGACGTGCACCTTATCTTATACATGTTTTTCTTTTAACTATTTTCCCACGGTGTGCTTGTCATAAACACCTCTTGTAATTAGTGCCTCCCTGCCTGTCCCCATTATTGCAAATTGGTACTATACTTGCTATACTTTCCAGCTGCTGGAATACTCACCCTTCACTAACGATTCATTAAAGACTAGTGTAAGAGATACACTGGGGTCGTGTATAGCATTTACAGTACAGCTTCCAAAGTGATACGTGTGCTGGTCCAAGTCTTGGTCTAATCCCACTACCTCTTCTGTTGTTGCCTCAATATCTGCCACGCTCATATCCTGGATTACCTCCTTTCTTACCACTGGGAAATATCCCGGCTTAGTTGTGACTACCACTTGGAAGCTGCCATGTAATTCCCCACACGTTTCCTTGATGGTTGTTAATTGTTCTCCTCTCCTCTTGTTTAGTCTAGACACGAGGTTATCTCGTGTATCTCTTCTCAACACCTGCACTGCAAATCTCAGTTTATTCTGTTCATATTGTTGTTGTTTAAGATTCAGCTACTGAGAACAAAGGTTCCAAGTAGCACGGGCTATGGTGAGCTCGTAGCGGACTTACCTGTCTTCTAGACCTGACGGCTGAGTGGACAGCGCTCGGCGTTCGTAGTCCTATGATTCCGGGTTCAATCCTCGGCAGAGGCGGAAACAAATGGGCAGTTTCTTTCACCCTGATACACCTGCTCACCTAGCAATAACTAGGTATCTGAGAGTTAGACAGCTACTGTGGGCTGCTTTCTGGGGGTGTGGAACAAAAAAGGAGGCCTAGTCGAGGACCGAGCCGCGGAGACTCTAAGCCCCGAAATCATCTCAAGATATACCCAAAATAACCTTGCACATGAGCGGGCTGTAACTGTGTCCTGTTCATGATTGATGAAGATTAAGCCACCCAAGAGGTGGCGCGAGCATGAATAACCCGTAATCCTGTTCATAATTTTTGGGACTATTTCTACCCAAGTTCTTCACCTCACTGCAACATAGCGAACGTTCTCTCTTATTCTCTTGTAATTCCCTTTTATATAGGCTTAAGCTTTCTCGCTTCTATATCTTCTTGTCTTTGCTTTTAATTCTACATATAATAGAAGATCAGGTAGCAATACTCACTAGCCTCTAATAGGACTTACGGAACGCGTACATCTTCCGTTCACAAGCCCGGAAGCGCTACGAGGTTGTTTATAACAATGATAACTTTGAACAAATCCACAAGGGTTCGACCCTCATCGAGAGTTCGAACTGGGATTGTACCGAACGAAGGTTCGAACCCTCATCACGGCACTTGTGGATTTGTTCATTTGATGTATCACGCTATTGTGATTTCTGTGCAGATAATAACCTTGGATTGTGAACGAACTCGCAGTGTTTCCCAGATCGTAAACTGTTTAATAAATACAGACTAAGCCGAAATGATTGAGGAAAGATGTACAGATTTCGTAAGTGGTCATGTAAATACTCGATGAGTCCTGACTTGACTTTATTTCTAAATACAACATTTGGAAATACCTTCATACACCTTACACTAATTTGGTACTGTATTTTCCTGCATAACAATGGGGATTCCTCAATTTTCAGTCTACTTCTCATTGATTTATATCTATTTAGTCCCATTTCCTTACATTTTTGTACACCAATGTCATATCCATCTGTTTCTTCTATACTCAGTTGTGAGCTTAATTCCCTCAGTTTTCCTCAGCGCTCAGTCTCCTCAGCTAAAGAATAAGCGTTGGGGCACTTCTTTGGACCTCATCAAGTTAAATATATTTTTGAAGATATTTTTGACACTGAAAAGGTTATTTTTAATGTCTCTGTGGCTCATTTGGGTACACAGTTTACATGTGAGTTCTCGTGCGAGTACATCCCGTGTTAAATAATCTGTCTTTAGCTACCCCGTCAATTCCCATGAGAATTTTGTATGTGGTAATCATGTTTCATAACTTCCGTTTGCCAACGACGTTAAGGTTCAATTCCCGCAGCCTTTCCTTCAAACTCATAGTTCTGGAGCTAGTCTAGTGGCATACCTTTGAACCTTCCCCAACTTCGTCTTATGCTTGAATAGTTGTGGACTCCACAATGGAGCCGCATACTCGGGTATTGGTAAGACATATGTGGTATACAAGGTTCTGTATGATTCCTTACACAAAATTGTAAAGGACGTTCTATGCGAGTGTGCTAGACACCGCTGATCGACTCAGGCCAGAGGATCGCATACCGGTCGCTAATTTGGGGGTATAACGATCTGTGGGGCAGCGTCCTCCCGACCTGGGTCAGGCTCCCCCAGCAGGCGCCAAGTAACCTTCTGAATATTCATAGCGAGAGAAGTAATAGATATTCAATGATGCGGTTTGTGTGTGTGTGTTTGTGCAAGTGCCTGCGTACGTGCGTTTGTTTTCCTATTCATGGTAAGTCATCACCATCATCATCATCATTATCGCTGCGTCAGGCCTTAGATAATTACTGTAAATATGCGTTGCTTGGGCGTATATTTATTTCCTCAGTTACGCTCTGCTTTACCTAGGTATATAGTCTTTTAATTTGATGTTTTGTTGTCTTTGGGCAAAATTTACCAATTACTTATTTTCCGTATATAGCCACCTCGTATTCCCTCGAAGGATGAATTCCCTCTTCCTATTTCTCATCTTGCTATATAGTTGTGCTGGCTTAGCGCTTTTTCCTCATAGTTACCTTAGACAGCCACTTTGCGTCACCTGAGCGTATATTCTCTCAATTATCCACTTTGCATTATCTAGTACATACAATTATCACATTGCCTGTGGTTCAGTAACTAACATTTTAACACTTTAGACGCGACAGGAAAACGTCATAATACCCAATGAAATCTTATTGTCTTATGAAGTCTTAGAGAGCAGGCTTACCACTGTGCCTAACGAGGCTCGACATCTACCCATACCAAAGCCATTTACACCCACACAAGGCACCCATCACCACGACTCGTCAAGACAAACGTCACATGGGGTTACGGCCCATTCGTGGGAGAGGGGGATAAATCACGGTACTCTAGTTGATGAATACTGCATCAGCTATCACTGTTACACTGACGGCAGAAGAATGACACCGCTGATGTCATCATTACCACGGCAACGGCCTAGCTTATGGCAGAAGAGGGAGATGAGTGGGGTACGGGGAGACACTATTGGTTGGAGTTAAAAATTACTACAAAATAAGAAGAAATGAAGAATAAATAATGAAGAAGAAAATAAGAAACTGGATGAATTCAAAATCGGTTGTCGCGTGTTAAACATTGCTTGTATATATATATATATATATATATATATATATATATATATATATATATATATATATATATATATATATATATATATATATATATATATAATACACACACGATTGGGTGTGACAATGGATTACTTTCAAAGTTACGAGCACTATTGGTGTCTCGTGTTATGTTCTACCATTAATAAGGACTTTGATGTTTAGCATCAAATTATCTTTTACATGTTTTGACAGAGGTTAGATAATTATCTAACTATTCTTTATCTAATTATCTAATTATTCTTATTCTGTTCAAGAACAGACTAAGGGTAGTCACGTAGTGTGCTTGGAGCATTTGCTTCAACGACCAACGACTTCTCATCCCTGACGCCCAGCCTATGCTGATGACTGACCTTTGACCTTCGCTTGTACAAGAGAGGAATGCCAACCACCACGAGGTTCATTAATCTGTCGGGGGTAATTGATGCCAAGGTTACATTGTCTGCTGGCAAATGCAGGTGATGATGATAACTACACAGCACTGAATAACTACTGAGACAAGCATAAGAGAGAAAGGAGTGATGCAGTGAACACTGATCAAGTTTAATCCTTCAGAGACCCTGAGACCCTAGCAATTAAGACTGGGAATAAATTTGTAAAAGGTGCATCTCTTATCTGTTTGACAGCATAGGCTACGAATTTTTTATAAAGTATCAAAAGAAAGCACCAAGCCTGAAAAGCTATAAAGGAAACTTTATATACAGCAAGTTTTCATTGGCATCTTAAGTATGCACCGCTAACTTGGATCGCTTCTAACCCTTATCTCTTCTTTGGTCTTTGAACAAGGAAGAGAACCATTCAGGAAGAGTTATGACAGATATTGAACCGTTTTGTCTGACTCTGTGAGTGCACCAGTGTGCTTAACTCTGGAGAGATGTTGGCTGTCATACTGTCATGTATAAGACGCAAATTACAGCCCCGCTCCTGTGCCAGGTAAGTCCACTACGGGCTCACCATAGCCCGTGCTACTTGGAACGTTTTGTTCCCAGTAGCTGAATCTTAAACAACAACAACAGCCATGTGTAATGCAGATGTTCTCAAGGTTTCTCATCTGGCTGAACTTCGTGGATACACAGAGGAACCACAACACAAGCATCTCTGGACTTGTGACCATTCTCAAGAACATCACATCGGCGATCATTCCCTCCTAGCCTAACTCGCAATAGGAATGTAAAAACAAATACACTGACCACATGAAGGCTCTGGCACACAGCTTCACCCTATACCAAGTAAGATTGTAACTTAACACTAAACAAAGTATAATCATCATGAAAATAATTATATATACCTATACAAAAAAAAATCATTAAATTGTATTCCATAAAAATAATAATGACAATAATATAATATTTTAATTACAATTTTTTTTACAGAGGGTTTGAATACAATTATTACATGGAGGGTGTTGATGTTTTTATGAAGCCACTAACCAGAGGCTCTGTGTTGATGAAGGAACATCAATATTAGTACCATTAAACCCTCCACCAGATGCACACATCACACTCCCCATCACCACTACGCACTCCACATCATCACCACCATCACACTCCACACCATCACCACTATGCACTCCACACCATCACCACTATAGAACATCACTACCACGCACACCATCACCATTATACACTTCAACACCATCAGCCAATCACTAAGTACTCTACACCTTACGGTTACCTTGCGATGATTTCAGGGCTTAGCGTCCCCGCGGCTCGGTCCTCGACCAGGCCTCCTCGTTGCTGGACTGGTCAACCAGGCTGTTGGATGCGACTGCTCGCAGCCTGACGCATGAATCACAGCCTGGTTTATCAGATAACACCCCACCACATACTTCACAAATGAGACAGTGTCATTAGGAAGAATTATTTCAATGTTACAGAAGTGAACAGATGGACTGCATTAAGAAGTGACGTGGTGGAGTACACAGTTTCAAATGTGGACATGATAGAGCCCAATAGGCTCAGGGACCCGCACATTAGGTCCCTGAGAGGCTGAACCAAGGAACTGAAACTCAATCCCCAAAGGCACCATTAGCTGAGCACACAACACAATCCCACTTCCCACAAATCCCACTCCTCTCAACACCTCTTAACCCACTCCCACAACACCTCTTAACCCACTCCCACAACACCCAATCCTCAAAACACCCACTCCCCGGAACACCTCGAGGCTGACAAACTAACATAGCAACACAGCTTCACATCAACAAGTACGCCAAACTATCACTCATGTCACCGCGTGGTGACGCAGCATGTTACCTGATTCATTACCATTCATCAGGTGGGCTGAGGATGAAGGAAAAAATGGTGGAAGGAGAGAGGGGAGGATGGAGGGGGAGAGGAAGGGGGGGGGGTCAGGGGGAGGGAGAGGGAAGAAAGGAGAAGAAATGAGAGGAGAGGAGATGGGAGAGAGGAAGATGGAGAGAGAATGTTTGGTGAGAGAAGGGAGGAGGGGGACAGAGGGGGGGAAGGGGGTGAGGGACGGTGTACCTGTCATAATCATTTCTGAGAAACATGTGTTAGGATAGGATTGGCAGCCTGCACCTACCGGCCTGGTTGCCACGTCACCAACACCTGCTCTGGCTGCACCTTTCAGTCTTAGTAAACCTGCTCAAAGTTCTCATAAAGTAGTCAAAACACATTTGTAAATCTCAAACTTTGTCCGAGAACAGTTCTTATCTAAGGCTTCGCTGCAAGCAAAAGTAGTAATTTTCAGCCTCGTCTGACACCTAAAACTGGATAACTTTCTCATTATTTTCAATGTTTCTACGTTCTTTTTGGACCCCTGCGCACAAAGTCCAGTAGTGTTCATTTGTGTGCCAAAATGGTAACGACTGTTATCTGCCCGGCGGAACAAATTAAACGGGTAATTACTAGCGATCAAGAAAGCTTTTTAGCATATAAAAATACGGAGCTGGTGGCTTTGGTGAATACCAATGTCTGGGAGCCGGAGACACTCTCATCCCCTTGTTATCTGTTTCTCCTCTCTCACCCCTTTGTTATCTGCTTCTCCTCTCTCTCTCTCACCTCTTTGTTATCTGCTTCTCTCTCTCTCTCTCTCTCTCTCTCTCTATCTCACCTCCCCCCCTTTTTATCTGCTTCTCCTCTCTCTCTCTCTCTCTCTCTCTCTCTCTCTCTCTCTCTCTCTCTCTCTCTCTCTCTCTCTCTCTCTCACCCCTTTACCCCTTTCCTATCTGCTTCTCCTCCTCTTCTCTATCTCTTGCCTTCTGCTTCTCCTTTCTCTGTCAACCCCTTCACCTTCTGCTTCTCCTCTTTCTCAACGCAAGGCGGCTTCCGAAACTTATCTAACAACCACGGTAATTCCATCTCTCAGTTTCACACTCTCTCTTGAGGGAAGTATCGAACTCACTCGTTACCCAGTTCAGGAGTTTGCTAATTTCGAACCTCACTGTAAGTTATATGTACCGTAGAGGCATGGTACTCGCACCACTGGTACACCAGCTGCCTGTGTGTGTACCGTAGTGGCACGGTACAAATACTCCAGGTACATCTCCTGCCTGATGTTGTACCGCCCCAGGGTGCGAAATTTGAGCTCCTGAGAGTTGAGCGACGGAACATTTTTTTGCGAATAGAGAAAATATGCTTAGCAAAAATGGTAATGAGGATGAATTAGCTGCAGGAGTGGTGTGCAGGCCAGGTAGCCCGAGCCAGATGATGCTCTTGTCCCCCACACCTGACAACAGCCTCTGGCTCTCCTCTACCTGCTTGCTCCCACTCTCTCCCTCCCTCATTTCTAATGCTGCTGCTGCTCGTGTTGAGTCTTGGGTATGATCCTGTCCTGTGAGACAGTGAGTACCAGTATTATCCACACTCTAATAAGACCTAAGTGAATTCATCAAATTAGGCAAAATTGTAATTAATTTTTGTCAATAAATTAAATTGTTAAAGTAATGGAAGAGGTGGGCTTCATCATGTTTAGTGGCCGCTGCAGACTGTGAAGGTTGCTGTTCTGGATCACAGACCTGAATTTTGGCAAAACTGTTATCCTGTTGATCAGTCTTTTCTGATTGCTGGTTGCAACACTTCTATCTACTTGGTCAGTGGCGGAATTGTGCTCTTTGATAAATATCCTTGTCAATCCTTAAGCAGGTATTCGCAGGTTTTATCAGATTCCCAGACATTTTATCAAACTCTTCCTGATGCAAGTTTTCTTCTTGAACTAATATATCCCAGGGAGCTAGCAATAAACTATGCTTTCATATAGATCAGGAGCAAAGAAAAACCTGAGACAAGGGTTTGGTGCTCTGCTGCGCTAATGATTATCTCTCAGGGCTAGTCGGTCATGTGAATCACAAGGAGGATGTGATCGAGGCTTGGAGGTACCCAGGTGGTCCAGTCCCCAGTGAACACCTAGACAACTGACAGCACGTTATGTCAACAGATAGAAAGACATCCGATTAGGCAAAAACACCCACGGACCCGGTTTCGATTCCCGGCAGAGACAGAAACAGTTTCTTTCACCTGATAGGTGCGTGTTTACCTAGTAGTACATACGTACCTAACAGTTACTCAGGTACTTTGTGTGTGTGTGTGTGTGTGTGTGTGTGTGTGTGTGTGTGTATGTGTGTGTGTGTGTGTGTGTGTGTGTGTGTGTGTGTGTGTGTGTGTGTGTGTGTGTGTGTGTGTGCGAGCGTGCGCGCGCGCGTTCTCTCTTCCTTGTCTTCTCTGTCTTTTGTGTTTTCTTCACTCAACACAAAAAATCAATTTTCTTAAAGATAGAGTTAATGAATTGCAGAACAGGTGTAGGATTTGCATATACAAGACACGCGGATAAAAGTTGTCGTTTGTTCTTTTCAGCCTCGAAACCCCTTCTCCAGACCCCCTTAACTGCGCCCACTCCTCCGAAGCCCTTAGATGAAGTTGTCAATGGTTCAGTTCCTTAGTGTTACGTCTTTGTGTGTGTTCTCAGTCTTACAATAAGTATTACTTCAATAACATAAATGTCCTCTCCTTAATGGGGTTACATGGTCGAGCGTCAGCTTATGGGTTTCGCCTTTTCAGCTGTCAGTTGTTCTGTGCAATGACTTCTTTCATGTTTTGTGGTCACATTTCTGCTTAAAGTTATGCCTCTCGTCCCTTACTGTATCACGTGAATCTATTATCTTTCAGATCCTCCTGAAGCCTCTTAGGCTCACTGGTGTCTGCAGTGAGTGTGTGTGTGTACTCACCTATTTGTGAGTGCAGGATCCAGCTCTAGCTCACAGACTCCGCTTTTCTGCTGCCGGTTGTCTAATGTAATGATTTCTGACCTATTTTCCTATCATACCTAATTTTAAAAAAGGAATGTGCGTGTGCGTGTTTGTTTACTATTTGTACCTGTAGGATCTAGGGATTAGCTCTTGGACTCAGCCTTAGCTGTCTAATGTACTGACTCTCGACCAATTTTTTTCTTTACAATATATTGTACATCCCTCTCTCTCTCTCTCACACACACACACACACACACAACAGGTCCTCGCGGCCGAGTGGACAGCGCTCGCGAGTCGCAGTCCCATAGATATAACTCCAACACTAATACCAGCCGCACATATAAATATGGTAACATAGGCAGCATATTTGAAGCTGACAAACATTTCAAGGGAATTTCCAACCCAAAAATAAGGACTCCTCCAAGACACTACACCTCTTACATGCGGCCTAAACTAGAACAAGGAGAACCTTCATGAACTCCTAACCTCGAGAAGCACAAAACTAGTGCCAGAATGAAGAGCACCAAGGCTACAAGGACAAGTTAAACATCAATCTTAGCGAACTGAAATTTACAACGTTCTAAGCATGCGTTATGAACTTGAACGTTTCTGGCTCCAACGTTTCAGACCCCACTGCGTTTCAGCCCTGGAAATAAGACGCTCCAGCCTAAACGATCCCTAACAGCGATGTTCCGGCTTAAACGTTCCCTAACATTGATGCTCTGGCCCGAACGTTCCCAAAATAACCAGCGAAGCTTAACGATAAAAAACGGCTGAGTCCAAAACGTTTATCCGTCAACTTACGATTTTCTCGAGGGATTAATTCTTCTACATAATATATTGTGGATAATTATGTTTAACTGTGAACAGTTGCCGGTTACTGGTATTGGCTAATGGTATTGGTCAGTGCTACTGGTTAATGGTACTGGGTCAGATACCACAAGTGTGGCAGGTGTTGGATACCACAGGTGTGAGTCACCGAGCACATGAAGAACCGCCTAAGGCGAAGACTGGTTCCTAGGTATCGGGATGGATACCCAACTATCAGGGCAGGTAGGCTGAAGAGGGTACCAGGGTATGCAAGAACACTCAGGTGCTTGCATACCCAGGGCACTAGGTAACAAGAATGGCTGGAACACGTGCCAACGCTAGTAAACTATTAACCAGCATCGTATAGAATGCTGAGACCTATACTGGGTCAAGCATCAGCTCCTGCGTCCCGCCTTTTCAGCTGGTCATTTGCAATGATGGCTCTCAACCCTTTCCGGACCCCATTAATAAATGTACCATTAGAACTGAGCATTTAGTCAGCTTCTGGCAAGGAGGCCATTCTGTTTACTCTCTTCTCGAATACAATGAATGTTACTTTATGCAGACGATGAGTCACAATAACGTGGCTGAAGAAGTGGTACCCAAACCCCATATTTGAAAATGGTTAAGGACGGACCGCAACGTCGTTGGGTCTTCATTTTCAGATGTTAAGTTTCTAAGGTCGTGAACGTGATCAGGTAGTGTCTGACGTAGGAAAAATATCTTGAAGCTTGCAGTATTTAGGAGCATCAATGCTGTTGTTATTGTTGTTACTCAGTTAAAAGTCACGGGTTCGCATCCCGGTCGGAGCAGAAACAGTTTGTGCACTGTTTCTTTTCACCGCATGCCTCTGTTCACATAGGGACTACATCTTGAGGAAGGTCAGTAGTTGACATAATAATTAGATACACATTCACATACACACTATCACACACACATATGGTACACCCACCCACTCGCCCCTTAACAAAACCCGGGGAGGATTGACTGGAAACGAATCTAAAAATGTTCACCAAACCCCTTGTTTACCCAGCAGTAATTGGGGATCTGGGAGGAAACCAGATTGGCGGGTCGTGTTCCAGGAAAAAAGTTGTAGGGTAAGGCTTACCATGAGTTACGGGAAGGGAAAGCTTTCAGCCTGGTAACAGGAGACAGAAGGAGTCAACTCCTGTACCTACCTGCCCAACCACTTGGACTGGACAATAGAGCGACAGTCTCACTTCATGCAGGTCGGCGTTCAATCCCCGACTGTCCAATGGTTGGGCACTATTCTTACTCCCCCCGTCCCATCCCAAATCCTTATTCTGATCCATTTCCAGTGCTATATAGTCGTAATGACTTGGTGTTTTCTCCTGGTAGTTCCCATCCCTTCCCTTCACCTGCATAAGAGAGAAAATAATACCAGATAAACCAACTCATCTCCTGTTTAGATATGACTTTTCGTAACTATGTGGACCATCGTACATACATGGACGTAATATAGTAGAAATTCGTACTATTCACTTAGTAGTCCGAAAAAATCAAGCTAAAAGCCAAACTTAAATATTCCTAGACGTAGTATAGCACATATATGTACTATATTAGGCCTCAGATTGCGTGTATTAGGCTTATGATGGTTAGGCTTGGTTAAGTTTCCTTTGCAACATCAGTATAAAAACTTTTCCGGGTTATCTAAATTCAACAGTACCGATTTCTTCTTTCTAATTGCCTTTTACGTCAATATAGGTACGATGGTCCTCATCGATACTGTAAGTACTACCTATAAACAGGAAGATGGGCTGAATATATTGTCTAGAATACTATCATGCTTTCATTCACCCGAATTCCTTCTATTGCTCTTCTCTCCATCTTCCATCGCTCTCTTCCCACTCCCTCCCCCCTCCTTGCCCCCCCCTCTCTCACCCAATTGGCATCCATTCATCTTTCTTAATCTCCGTGACGTCCAAAAATAAATATCTTCCCGCCCCCCTCTATCTCCATCGCTCAACACTGCCGTAATTGCCCACCATAACCCCTCCCCTTTCTTTCCCCCCTACTCCCCCCTTTCTGCCCCCTACACAAATCTTTGATATCCGGAAACCTGTGTAAAGGTGGCGAGTGTAAACAGGCCTTCAGGGACCAGTCCTGTGTAGTGGTCGGCCGGCCTGTTTATTATCTTGATATTCGTCATTTGTGATATTGTTTCTAACAATTTTGCAAATGCAAATTTACAGTGAAATTGAATGATTTTTATATACAAAAAATGCAAATATTGCTATAACCATTAACTTGGGTAATAATATATTTTTGTTGTGTTGCTATTATTAAACATTTTTTTAAATAAATTATTCTCATTATTATTATCGATAATTTCACTTATTGTTGCAATTTCCACCGTTAAAATGATCTGATTGTGTGACTCACAACCCACCTGATCTAAACAACCACTAGACTAAGCATCCCACACCCAATGAACAAATCCACAAGGACCGTGATGAGGGTTCGAACCTACGTCCGAGAAGATCCCAGACACCCCTTTATCGTACCCCGTCCCCTTCCCCTCGACACAGTCATCCGGTGATGTCTTGTACAGATCATTATGTTAATAAAACCTCATTAATGTACAGGTGATCAGTACAGCGTGCACAGGGCTCACGCACAGACAACTCATTAAAAGAATATCGTCAGCGGCGTATGCGAGGCTGGCTAACATCAGAACTGACTGTATAAACTTGTGTAAGGAATCATTTAGAACCTTGTATACCACATATGTAAGACCAATTCTGAAGTATGTGACTCCAGCATACTTTGTCAAGCATATGACGAAGCTGGAGAAGGTTCAAAGGTATGCCACTAGATTAGTCCCAGAACTAAGAGGCATGAGTTCCGAGGATTGATTGATTGATTTATAACGATTAAGCCACACAAGAGGTGGCACGGGCATGAATAGCCCGTAAATTTCCGAGGAAAGGCTGCGTGAATTGCGCTATTCGTCACTGGAAGACAGAAGAGTTCAGGGAGACATGATCACCAAATATAAAATTCTCAGACAAATTGATTAGGGTAGATATGGACAGATTACTGTCACGAGTGGTACTCGCAAACGGGACAGGTGGAAATTGAATACTGTTACGACCCTGGGTTCTCCAGTGGAAACCAGAGGTCAAAATTGAGCTATTAAACTTCCTAAGTAGTACAGTTGGCGCATTTCGAATGGAAATTGTTTGTATCTTCCCTGCCAGACGTAAGACTATTATTGTTTCTCAAAGAGCATTTAAAGACAGAGCTGGGGGTTGATTATTAAATAATATCATAGGCACCAACTTTGCTTACTAATACTTTCTAATCATTCATAAAGTAACAATACGTTGCATAGGGGAAGATCTTTAATGTGCTTAGCTGCACGATCAATTAGGCTCCTCCCGGCACCACGATGAGGGAGGCAGCAGGTGGTCGCGAGGAGCTCGCTCTTCTCTTGGCTGGTGGCGTGAGGTTAAGACCTACTCTGTGGCTGTATCCCTACTCTCCTTCCTTCTCCTCTTACTTATTTCCCTTACCTGAAGTTCCTGTACCCTTAAGTTAAGTATTATATGGTGTAAGTGTGCCTACTCTGGTAGTAACGATTGGGGAGACCTGGGGATAGTATTTTGCCAGTGTTTGGGGTACCCCTAAGTGTTGTGTTTTGTATTAGGGTCCCACGTGGTTTCACTACCCTAAGCTGCATCCAGCTTCAGTGCTTATCCAGTAGTACTTTACCCTAGCTTGTTATTAGTGTAAACCTTGTATCCTGCCTACGTGGACCAAGGCTTTTAACGTAAGATAGTGTGGTAAAGTTATTATTATTATTGTTATTGGTGTGAGTGTATATGGGGGGTTGTTAACGGGTTAATAAATAAGTACATGAATTACAGAGTATCTCTTCTTCCAAGGTGGGAGCGCAGTGATCAACCCTTAGACGAACTTATTTGGTCTTGTAGCAAGTTATTACTACTGTGGATAGTTTATTTTGGGGGCCGGGCCTTTTAGCTCTCCCATATTTGATACTCCTGTCTTCTAACTACCTATACCCCTTAATAGTACCAGTACCCCATAGAGTCCCACTCATATCATTTGTAACAAGTGGTTGGCCTGTCCGGGAGGAACATTATAAGTGTAAAAAATTAGATTCTTGAGTGCCAAAATTAAAATTTTTTATTTCCGCAGAACGGTTGTGTGCTAGCCTAGGGTCCAGCTCATCTAGCAAAGGACATTCTTGCACTGACTGGACACCCAGCTGGATCCCTTCACGATTAAGGTTAGTGTGGCCTTGTGTTAGGGGCCGTGCAAATTTTTGTTTTTTTTTCCAATTTTTATTTTTTAATTTTTTCTTTGGCTGGGAGCTAAAATTATTAGTGATGTCTTCTGAAATGCAGAACCTGGCAAGGGAGCCTTCAGTGGTAGAGATAAAGAAACTTAAAAAGTCTAATTTAGTATTGTTAGGCCAGGAATTTGGCCTAGAATTAAATGTCGCAGATAAAAAGTGGACTTTGGTGAATGAAATATTACAACATTGTATTGATGAACAACTATTGGCAAGTGATACACCTTTATGCCAGCCTAGCCAAGCAGAAAGTGCAACTCATAGGGAAAGTGAATTAGCTTTAGAGTTAGCAAAAATAAAATTAGAGGAGCAAAAACTCAAAACCGAGGAGGCTAGAATTAGAGCGAATGCCACTGGACCTCCACCTGCCGGGGATTCAAACCCCAGGCATTATGAGAAAAAGCATAATTTGCCTGAATTTTCCGAGTCTGACCCTGAAAGGTTTTTCAACCATTTTCAGAGAGTGGCCACGTCCATGAACTGGCCAAAGGAAGAGTGGGTGAAAATCCTACAGGGAAGACTTAGGGGTAAAGCACAAGATATTTTTATAAACATGCCTGACGACGAGTGTTTCGAATATGATAAAGTCAGGGAATGTATTTTGCGGGCATATGAAATTACTCCTGAAGCTCACCGCCAAGTTTATCGTAACCTTAGGCCTACTCACAACCAACCGCTCACTGAATTTGTGAATGATCAAATTCGATTATTTGATAGATGGATTCGCTCGGCGAAAGCCGAAACATACGAGGCTCTCAGGAACTTAATTTTAATGGAGCATTTTATAAATATGATGCCAGAGAATGTTTCACAGTATATTAGAGGAAGGATAGAGTTAAATTCTAAAATAGGGGATTTGGCCAAGTTGGCAGAAAACTACCAATTGGCGGGCAAAAGGCCCAATAAAAATAATTATACCCCACAGAGTAGCAAATCTTATACCCACAGCCAGTCCAGACCAGCTCATTCTAACCCTTTACCTAATGCACCTTCTGTTTCAGACATAACTAACCCTGTTAAAGTGTCTAGCCCAACGGCACCTAAAGGTGAACCGAAGGGTAATTCTGTTAGTAATGTCTCTTCTCCCCGACGTTTTTGTGGTCACTGTAATCGTCCAAACCACACTATTAGCCGTTGTTGGCAACTGCACCCTGAAAAAAGACCCAATGCTCTAGTTGTGACACAGGGCTTGAGGCTTTCAGAAGGGTTAGGGAGTAAGACCTCCAACCCACAGTGGTTGGACTTGCTTACCCCATTCTTATCGAAAGGGAGACTACTTTTGTCTGAGGGTTCTTCCTGGAAGGACGTGGTGATCTTCCGAGACACCGGTGCCATCCAGACTTTAATTTTAGAGAGTGCATTGCAAGGTGCCAACACTCTCGACACTGGAGAGGTGGTACTGGTCGAGGGTGTCACTAGTGATACTCGGGCAGTACCCCTCCATAAGGTTACCCTGGAATCTGATTTCCACAAGGGTGTTTGTACAGTCGGAGTCACTTCATACCTACCTTTCCCTAATGTTGATGTAATAGTTGGTAATGATTTAGCAGGGGATAAGGTAGGGGACTCCAGACTGCCTATTATGTTGCCTACCCCTAAGGTTTGCCTGGATCCACCCGCCGCAGAGGATAATGTTGTGTACCCTGCGTGCGCGGTGACCAGGTCTATGGGACTTAAATGTAAGGGCAGCCCTGTGCTTGCCAAGGTGGTAAATCCCGAGGTCACGAGGAGCTTTCCGAGTGGTGAAAACCAAGTGGACCTCGCGGACACATTCATGGCCCGACTCGATGACGTGGCCGAGGACATTGTGGAGAGCCTGCCACCGCCATCTACCGAGAGTAGTGGGGAGGTGGAGAACACTGTTGAGCCTCGGCCAATGGCATCTGACCAAGGCCTAGATGCCTCCTTGAGTGAGTTACTGAAAGCTGACCCCACTCTTGCAGATTGTCATGAAACAGCCGTCTCTATGGAGGAAATTGTAGACGCAGCAACTGGGTACTACTACAATGATCGGATTTTGATGAGAAAATGGAGACCACAGGGTGCTCCCTTGTCAAATGAGTGGGAGGTAGTCCACCAGGTTATGTTGCCGACCTGCTATAGAGAAAGAGTTTTGGCAGCTGCTCATGATGATCCTATGGGGGGACATCAAGGTATTAATATTACGTATCACAAAATTTTAAAGTATTTTTTCTGGCCCAAGCTGAAAAGCGATGTGGCAAAATTTTGTAATGCGTGTATTGTTTGTCAACTGGTTGGGAAACCAAACCAGACTCCACCTAAAGCTCCTCTAAGGCCTATTGTCGTGCCAGAGGAACCATTTTCTCATGTGGTAATGGACTGTGTTGGACCATTACCTAGAACTAAGTCTGGTAATATTTACCTAATCACGATGATGTGTATCACTACTCGTTACCCAGAGGCTTTTGCTGTAAGGAACATCCGAGCAAAAACTGTTGTTGCTCGTATGTTGCAATTTTTTTCCACTTTTGGACTGCCTCGGGTCGTGCAAACTGACAATGGTACTAATTTTAAGTCTGATGTTTTCGAGCAATTTTGTAAGGAACATGGAATAACTCATAAGGTTTCCAGCCCATACCATCCACAGAGTCAGGGGGTAATTGAACGTTTCCATCTAACTCTGAAGCAGATGTTGAGGACATCGTGCGAGAGTTCCCACACCTTCTGGGATGAGAATTTACCGTATGTTTTGTTTGCGGCTAGAGAGGGATTACAAAGTTCACTGGGCTGTTCTCCTTTTGAGTTAGTCTTTGGCCATAAAGTTCGTGGGCCCTTGCAAATGTTACAGGAGAATCTGTTAGGGAACGTAACGTTATCCGAAGGTTCGGCTTTCTTTGCGCAACACCACCAGAGACTCAAGGACTGCAAGGCGGCTGCATTTAAGTATCTTGGCAAGGCCCAAGAAAAGATGAAAGAACGTAACGATGCTAAATCTAAGTTACGGGTATTTCAGCCTGGCGACCCTGTCCTGGTATTAAAGCCTCGACTAGGGAACACTATGTCCCACAAGTACGAAGGCCCCTACATTGTGACAGAAAAGACTGGGGACCTCACGTACAAAGTGAGGCACTCTGACAAACGTAACCAGGTAATGCTCATACATGTAAATCGACTGAAGAAGTTCCAGGGCCCCAGGCCCATTGCACTAACCAATGTTTCCATTTCCAGTGAGAGAGGGGATGATTGTTCTGGGGACCCAACTAATCTCATTTTCAATAATTCTAGTTCTGTGAATGCTGTGGAGGAACTGTCCCATTTGCAGATGGCCCAACGTGAAGAGGTGCAGTCGTTGGTTGATGAATTCTCCAGTCTGTTCGGGGAGGTCCCGACCCAGACTGATGCCATTTGCCATGATGTCGAGTTGACGGACTACACTCCCATTCGCCTTCAACCCTATCGGATGAGTCCAGAAAAGAAGGCCATCGTACGGAAGGAGGTCGACTTCTTGCTCCAGCACGGCCTCATCCGGCCGAGCCAGGGCTCTTGGTGCTCGCCCTGCCTTTTGGTCCCCAAACCAGACGGATCCTGGCGATTATGCACCGACTATCGGCAGCTCAACAAGGTGACCATTGTGGATGCCTATCCGCTGCCCCTCCTCGAGGACTGCATTGACGAGTTGGGAAATGCCAAGTACGTTTCGAAATTCGACCTCTCGAGGGGGTATTATCAAATCCCACTCACTGAACGTGCTAAACAGCTCACCGCGTTCGTGACACCCGAGGGTGTTTTTGAGTATCAAGTGTTACCGTTCGGCTTGCGTAATGCCCCTGCCACGTTCCAGAGACTCATGAACTCTCTACTCGCTAAGGTGCCAAATTGTCGGGCGTATTTAGATGATATCGTGCTGTTTGACAGTAATTGGGCTGACCACATAGCTAGGTTACGCCAGTTGTTTGCCATCTTGAAAAGGGCAAATCTTACCTTAAATGCTAAAAAGTGTCATTTTGGCCAAGGCACAGTGACGTACCTCGGTTATGAAGTGGGCCAAGGAAAAGTGTTACCTCGGCAAGATAAAATCAGTGCCATTCTGGAGTATCCAGTACTAAAGTCTAAAAAGGACGTTCAAAGATTTATCGGTATGTGTGCGTACTATCGACGTTTTTGTCAGAACTTTTCCAGTGTTGCCACCCCTCTCACAGACTTGTTGCGGAAAGCCGTTAAATTTAAGTGGTCATCAGACTGTGCAGAGGCATTTAAAAATTTGAAATTGATCTTAGCTTCCGCCCCAGTGCTTGCTAGTCCAAGGTTCGACCGACCGTTTAAAATTCATGTTGACGAGTCTGACTCGGGTGCTGGTGCAGTGTTGTTGCAAACTGGGGATGATCAGGTGGAACACCCAGTATATTATTACTCTGTGAAATTCGACAAGGCGCAACGCAATTATTCAGTGGTAGAAAAAGAGGCGTTGGCGCTAGTGTTAACATGTAAAAAGTTCGAAGTTTACCTCACAGGTAATATAGTGGAAGTGTACACGGACCATAACCCACTAGTCTTCCTGACTCAGATGAAGGGTAAGAATAAACGCATCCTCAGGTGGGCGTTGTACCTACAGGACTTCAATCTTTCCATTACCCACCTACCGGGCAGACTCAACGTGATAGCCGACGCTCTGTCCCGGTTGCCTGAATAACATTCATCTGAGCCACAGAAAGCCATTTACCAACTGTCATGCTTTAGTTATTTTTTTTTTAGGTTCTCCTGTGACATTAAATATTCCGTGTCCAATTTATTTACTTCCCTGTTCTTTTATTTTTTTTGTGTATGTTTTTTTTTTTTCTTTCAGAGAACTCCTTTGTATTTTTTTTTTGCAGAGAAATTGCTTTTGATTGATTTTTTGTTTTTGTCATATGTTTTTCTTTTTGTTCTCTGTATACTCTTACAAAAAAATATGACTACTATTCTAGTAGTCACATTTTTTTTTCTCTGAAGGGGGGAGGAGTGTTACGACCCTGGGTTCTCCAGTGGAAACCAGAGGTCAAAATTGAGCTATTAAACTTCCTAAGTAGTACAGTTGGCGCATTTCGAATGGAAATTGTTTGTATCTTCCCTGCCAGACGTAAGACTATTATTGTTTCTCAAAGAGCATTTAAAGACAGAGCTGGGGGTTGATTATTAAATAATATCATAGGCACCAACTTTGCTTACTAATACTTTCTAATCATTCATAAAGTAACAATACGTTGCATAGGGGAAGATCTTTAATGTGCTTAGCTGCACGATCAATTAGGCTCCTCCCGGCACCACGATGAGGGAGGCAGCAGGTGGTCGCGAGGAGCTCGCTCTTCTCTTGGCTGGTGGCGTGAGGTTAAGACCTACTCTGTGGCTGTATCCCTACTCTCCTTCCTTCTCCTCTTACTTATTTCCCTTACCTGAAGTTCCTGTACCCTTAAGTTAAGTATTATATGGTGTAAGTGTGCCTACTCTGGTAGTAACGATTGGGGAGACCTGGGGATAGTATTTTGCCAGTGTTTGGGGTACCCCTAAGTGTTGTGTTTTGTATTAGGGTCCCACGTGGTTTCACTACCCTAAGCTGCATCCAGCTTCAGTGCTTATCCAGTAGTACTTTACCCTAGCTTGTTATTAGTGTAAACCTTGTATCCTGCCTACGTGGACCAAGGCTTTTAACGTAAGATAGTGTGGTAAAGTTATTATTATTATTGTTATTGGTGTGAGTGTATATGGGGGGTTGTTAACGGGTTAATAAATAAGTACATGAATTACAGAGTATCTCTTCTTCCAAGGTGGGAGCGCAGTGATCAACCCTTAGACGAACTTATTTGGTCTTGTAGCAAGTTATTACTACTGTGGATAGTTTATTTTGGGGGCCGGGCCTTTTAGCTCTCCCATATTTGATACTCCTGTCTTCTAACTACCTATACCCCTTAATAGTACCAGTACCCCATAGAGTCCCACTCATATCATTTGTAACAAATACCCAAATGAGCCACAGAGACATTAGAAATAACTTGTTATAGGTAATAGGTAATAAATGGAATGCATTAGGAAGTGAAGTGATAGAGGTTGACTTCATACACAGATTCAAATGTAGATATGATAGAGTTCAATAAGTTCAGTAACCTATACACCAGTTTATTGACAGTTGACAGGCGGGACCAAAGAGCCGAAATTCAACCCCCGGAAGCACAACTAGGTAAGTACACACACACAAATAGGTCCATCATTCAATGCTTTCTTCCCATAAACACGCGCGCTTTTCAGTCTCACATTGTTCTATGATAACAAAAAAAAAACCACGAATAAAATTAAATAAAAGCATATCCCCACCATCATCAAAAGAAAACGGGAAACGGAAGCAGTAAATACGAGGTTTTTGTCTCATTCTATCTATATAAGGGGAGACGGGTGGAGGGAGTCACTCCACGTGGGGATGTTTACTGACAAAAACTTCATGAATGAGGTGGTCCGACGGAGATAAGGGCCTATGTGTTCAAGCAAACATCAAAGAAGTTTGGCAAGAGGTTGTGTTTTGAAGCAAACATCAATGTGTTGAGAGCATATATTGTGTGCGTCTGCATCAATAGAGGTTCAGATAACATCATATGTTTACAAACAATTAAAAGTTTACTTAAAACTCATCTTACAAGAACAGTTATTAAGTACAGATTACATTACCCGCGGGTTTTGTACCCAGGAACAACAACTTTCAAAGCATCATTATGAGTAGGAAAAATAAATAAAGTACCTCTGCATAGTCGGCAATTCAAGTATTGCATGACAACTCTGGCAAAGATACTTCTTATTCAGTAAAGGAGCGACGTGAGAAGAAGAGTTCTATGTTATTATGTAAGTCTTTTTGGGCTGGAGCAGTTGGAATATAGTTCAGCGTCTTGAGAGTAGTAAGAGAACCATTCCATCTCCCTCATGGCGAATGTCGACGCTTATAAAATATAAACTTAAAAAATAAATATATAAAACGACAAAATAACTATATGAAACGAGAAGATAATTAGATAAGTAACAGGAAAAGCTAAAATAAATAATAGAAAATAAGTGGCAATAGCTGCAGCGGTGGTGCCGAGCGCCGGTTGCCCGCGCCCCATAACAACTCTGGCTGTTAATGCCCCGAGAATGACATTATAATTTGGGATAATACGATAATGGGATCATTTTCTCTTTACTTTTACACACACACATACTCACACGTACTCAGCCACGCCCACATGCTTGTGTGGGCGTGGAAGCTGGAACAGTTGAGTGCCCAAACACCTGGGCCAGATTCACGAAGCAGTTACGCAAGAACTTACGAACCTGTACATTTTTTCTCAATCTTTGGCGGCTTTGTTTACAATTAATAAACAGTTAATGAGTTCCAAAAAACCAGGAGGCTGTTTATAACAATACCAACAGTTGATTGGGAAGTTTTCATGCTTGTAAACTGTTTAATAAATGTAGCCAAAGCCGTCAAAGATTGAGGAAAGATGTACACGTTCGTAAGTACTTGCGGAACTGCTTCGTGAATCTAGTCTCTGCTCTAAGAGTCTGCTGTGTCTACTCTCCTGTCGAAACATTGACTCTTCTACTGTTCGTCTTATGGTCGCGTTTTGAACGTTATGTTAACCAACGTTACAAATGCAACCTACTGTAAAGAGCAACGGCCCACAAATATCTACGTTTTCTATACATCGGACTCGATAGGTGTTTACGTCTCTGGTTAAGGTAGCATTGTTTCCTTAGAAGTGCATCATGAGAACGGGCTGGTAGCCGAGAGGTGAAGCGTGGGGAGAGAATAGATGGTGGGGGGATAGAATGGTTCCTGGAAGAAATAAGTGAAAGAGGGATGAGAGAGAGAGGGGATGGGAGAGAGGGCAGAGGGTTGGGAGAGAGGGCAAAGGAATAGAACAGAGGGCAGAGGGCAGAGGGATGGTAGAGTGGGCAGAGAGATGGGAGAGAGAGGGCACTGTGGGAGGCGCGAGTGGAAGGGGTAGAGGGAAGGCAGAAGGGAGGTGAGGCTGGCTTTTAGGTCAGAGCTGAAAAAAATTTGATGAATGTTGCCACTACTCCAACACGTCCAGTTCTAGACATTTCCAGGAGATATATCACACACGCGTGTAAAGGAATCCATTGGTATACCAGCTCGGTTATATATCATACGAAAGTCACAACAATCTGTGGTATAACAGACCGATTATATGTAATATACGTTCTTCCTCATTTAGTACCCCTAATACCATTTGGTATATTTAATATCAGCCAAGTTATACATTATACACACGTTAGAAAATATGAGGTAATTCAAATACAAGCATTACAAAGATCAGATGTATGTCACTCAGTAGTCCATCATACACATGCCAGGAAAATCAGGTAGATATATGCAGCTCTGTATATATGCAGCTCAGTTATACATCACATACACGTCAGGAAAATTAGATGTATACCAGTTCGACTTCTCTCTTTCACACACACATACACACTGGTGGGCGCTGGTGGCTGAGTGGACAGCACACTGGATACGTAGTCCTGTGGTCCGGAGTTCGATTCCCGGTGCCTGCAAAGTTTCATTCATCCTGATGCTCCTGTTACCTAGCAGTAAATAGGTACCTGGGAGTTAGATAGCTATTACGGGCTGCTTCCTGTGTTTGTGTGTGTGTGTGGGGGGGGGATAGTAGTAGTTGGAAACAGTTGATTGATTGACAGTTGAGAGGCGGGCCGAATGAGCAGAGCTCAACCCCCGCAAACACAACTAGGCGAATACACTAAGTCTTCTGAAGGAGGCTTCACAAAAGCTATTTAAACCCTCCGCCAGGATACACACTGCAGTGCTAGATGAGGCAAATTACAAGATAGTTATTGTTACAAAAAAGGTTCGAATGCTACTAATATTTTTCAATGGGTAATTAGGAGTCATTAATGGACAGGACCCATGTCACTGCCAAGCATACTTTACAACGTACGCTCCTAAAGAGGATTTAGAATGAGACTCGCACAGCACCTATGGAGAACAAGGCTCATTCACAAACAAGTATCAGCTTGGCTTCGATGAAGAACATTTTTTCACTTCAAACATGCATGAGTTTTATGGCAAAATTATAGATATTAGACAGGAAATAGATGGGTCGACAGACTGTATATTTATGGACTGGAAGAGACCTTTGAAGTAGTGCTGCCCAAAAGGCAGCTTTAAAAGACTCATGCTTTAAAGACAGACGGGAGAGGCTGGAAGTGCTGAACACCTAAGGAACTGTGACATAAGAGAACCATCAAGGTGGATGTAACAAATGGTGCACCACGAGAATCATTACTGGATCCCATCCTCTCCCTATGCAACGTTAAAGGAATTGCTGAGGAAGTCAAATAATAACACGTTTGCAGACGATGTAGAACTAATGAAAAAACGAACAAGAGATGGAAATCAGAAGACTCCATCAAGAACTTGAAAATCCTTAGATCTAGTTAGAAAGATGACTACTCAACTTCAACTGAAACAGGCGTAATATAATAATGGAGACAGCTGATCAAAGATTGTCCTGACAATACATAATGGATGGGCTATCCCGTCAAAGAGCGAGAATAGGAGAAAACTAAAGAATAGGCATAACAGCAACTAATTACCATAGGTCCACATCAACAGGATAACAACTGCAAACGTGAGGTTATCGAACATCAGAGAAGTCTTCGAACCCAAACAAGTTGATCTACAGAAGCCAATATATAGATGCTTCTAAGGAAGAACATTACAAAGTTAGAAAGATGTAAAGGTACACCGCAATGTTGGTCTCAGAGCGGAAAGGGCTAAACTATGATAAAAGTGAAGAAAAAATCGACCTCAAAACGCTTGAATCTGATAGGAGAGGAGTGACATGTCGAGTAATTCAATATTATCATGGAAACTGAGAAGGTATACAAGGAAAAGATGTTTAGCCTAAGAGGAAAGAGAAGTCATGTGTGGAAGCTGGCGACCAACACGAGTCGAAGAACTCCCCAAAAAATCGCTGGTGGTAAGCAAATGGAATGAACTAGATGAAGAAATAATTGAGTCGATCACTACCTGCAGCGGCAATATTAACGGATTCATTAATAATCAATTTGGTGCAGCGATTGACGCAGTGTACCACAACTTTAACACTTTTTTTTGGATATATTAATCTCGACTCCAGGAATCTTCGCTACAGGAAGATTCATACTAAAAGAGTCGGAGGCCCAACGGGACAGCCCGAAGCCTAGCAGAACAGCAGAACTCGTGGCCCAAAGTAACAAGAGCCCGTGGCTCAACAGCACAACAGAGTTCCCACCTCTTTCCCAGAGTTCTCAACAACACCTCCAGAATTCCCACAGAGTTCCGTCCTAGAGGATGGAACACATTTATCACCTATTCTTTGGCCAGATGATGGGCTCCTCAAGCCACACTCGGCCGGCCTCCTGGTCGTTGAAGCACACCATTCTCCCATCACGTGAAGATGGTGTTCTAACACTGACATTAGTAAATACGACCAAATAAGAGAAGGGTCGGATTAAATGCATCAGACGACCGACGGCTGAAAAAGTGTCTCGCGAACTAAAGTGCGACAAGACGCCACAACGAAGCGAGTACAGTTGAGTACACACGAGTGCACACGCACACGTACCCCTAACACCTGCTGCCAAGCTGTACATCATCTTAAATCAACTAACATATTTGCATACGGTGCGTGTCACTGCCAGCCGCAAGATTCATACCCCCTTCCACTATAATCGACGGGCCGACTAATCATACACAACAGACGTACGAACACCTCGTCAGAGTGGACCATCAATTAAAGCCAAAACTTTTAGCGACACGGTAAAATCCTTTCTAAAAAAGAACCTTCTCCCCTGGGAGCAAACATAACCACGATATAATGGTGCCTGTGATGATGACAATCACCAAATGTTTCATTGTTTATTTCGTAAAAAAAAATCACTTGCAAGCGAATCTACACGCACCTGAGAGCTGACCTCTGGTAGGTATGGTAATTATCGGGGTAAAGGGCCAAGCTAGTATGGCTACATAGCAATTGGAAGGGCTATAGGGACAAGGAGCGGGGATAGGATGGAAAGAACAAATAGTACCCAACCACTTGAATAGTCGGGGGATCGAACGCCGTGACCTGTGGTAGATGGGGAGTAATTAGCAGGTAGATTTTCATGTAATTAGAACTCCGAAGTCCCCGCATTGGTCCTAATTACATTCTAAGTGATATAGCAGGCTATTGATTTCTTAGTGTTCTTAGGGTTGAAATTGAAATAAGTTTAGATACAAGATTTACCCATAACGCTTTACGTTTTAGATTAACAATAAAACAAAGTTGTTTTAACTCATCTTAACGTAATCTGTGAACTCGGCACGAACACAGCTGCAATAAACACACACAACTTGATAATGGTTCAGGACAGACAGAAAGGTCGTCGTTCCTTCAACTTCTGCTGTGTGGTTTGGTCATCATATCTTCAGCCACGTTATTGTGACTCATCGTCTGCGCAGCTGAAAGAATACTTTCAAACACTGAGAACAATGTGTGTGCGGCACCCATTGAGGTCTCGAGCACCTCTGCCAGATGCGTAGTGCTCTTTAGTGCTGTAAAGAAAATTTCCAATCCTTATCTAACACAATGCAGTCTGACTGTGCCCAATCTAATCCAGCCAGTTAATCTGTATAAACTCATCTATTGTAAGACAACTTAGTCATTTCAAACAAAATCAGCTTAACTTATCCTTGCCTAGCCAATTCTACCTTAATGCAACCAGACTTTATCAAATCCTCATCTAACACATACACACTTACCCTAGCCTAAAAGTGGGAACTAGTCTCTAACCTAATCCAGGCTAACCTAACACAACTCAACCCAGCCTATCGTAACCTAATATAGCCTACTTAACATAACCTAACGTCTGCAAATCTAGACTAACTTATTCCAGTCCAGCCTAGCCTATTATAACCTAACGTAACCTAATCACGTATAACCAAATACCTAATCACAGCCTAACCTAATGCTATGTACGGATTAGAAAATGAACTATATACAAAAAACAATCGTACAGTATGACCTTACACTGGATTGTAGCTCGCCTGGCAATGTTGGGTGACTACAAATGTTTCCTGTTCCTCGTTATTCTCTTTTTTTTTCTCCTGCTGCTGCTCCTCGTTCTCCCCCTTCATTTCCTCTTCCTTTAGAAGCCTCCAAAACTGATCTGCTACAGTACCGCGTTTTCCTGTGGACAGATGGCGTGTGTGCTGCCACCATCTGTCTGATTAAAAAAGTATTAATTGCTTCTCCTTCACGTTGTGAGATGCGGTGCTGAGAGAGAGAGAGAGAGAGAGAGAGAGAGAGAGAGAGAGAGAGAGAGAGAGAGAGAGAGAGAGAGAGAGAGAGAGAGAGAGAGAGAGAGAGAGAGAGAGAGAGAGAGAGAATAGCTACAAGTTTTTTAAGTAAACTGACATAAAATAAAGATAGAGAGCTAGAGAAAGTAAGCAGGGTACTGGCCGTAGGAAGCGCCCAAACTGTCTCATATTTTCCAATTAGTGGGACATGCAGGTGACACAGGTGAGGCAGGAAGGTATGCCGGAACGCCACAGGTGAGGGTGTGTCGGCCTCACCTACCATACACACCTAGATGTGTTTATTGGGTCGAGCGATAGCTCCCTAGCCCCGAATTTCCATCTCCTGGTCAGTTAATGGTTTTCTCAATTCTTTATTTTCTTTTGAAGCTAATTAATAAATTTACATCAGGGATATCATCTTGTAGCTCATTCACTTTAGTCGTGACTCTTATACTAAGATGTTTTCCTGGTGCTACCTGATGTTTGTTTTCATCTTTCACTCGTGTCCTCGGGTCCTACGTGATGTCTGCAGCTTCCGCCCGTGTCCTTTGGTCCTACGTTTCCTTCTCCTCCTTCTCGTAGAAAATGTAATACTGTAACAGCTCGGTAATCCGAAGATTTGGGTAATGTGAATGAAATTCAGTCTCCGTGGCGTAGTGGTAAGACGCTCGCCTGGAGTTCCGCGAGCGCTTTGTCCTGGGTGCACATCCTGGCCGGGGAGGATTTACTGGGCGCAAATCCTTAACTGAAGCCTCTGTTTACCTCAACAGTAAAATGGGCACTTGGATGTAAAAACGATTTTTCGTGAGGGTCGTATTCCAGGGAACATTACGATTAAGGATTTGCCCGAAACGCTACGCGTACAAGTAGCTGAACAAGAATGTAAGAACTCTTATATATCAATAAAAAAAATCGAGTACATTGTTTTCGAGTAAACGGCGGGAGTAAGTAGGCAAATCATGAAAATCGTTGAAAAAAAAATGAGATGAGCGAGGACGTAAAAAGGTCTTGTTCAGTGTAACAACAGTGGACATGTCGAATGATCAAACATGACAAGTTAACTCTATACATGTTCCAACAGTAGTCATGATAAGCAGGACTGGCGAGACGAGCCAGTGCAATTGGGAACAGGACCTGATTACCAGCCAATAAGTACATACAAATTAATAAGCCTATTAAAAGCATTGCCTTTCACCTTATCTCTCTCTCTCTCTCTCTCTCTCTCTGAACCAATCTCCTGGTGTTGTTGGTATAACTACGGCATCACTGCTTGTAGGTCGGCGTTCAATCTCTGATGATTAAACAAATTCTTCTCTATCCTTTATCACCTTGCTCTCATAATCCTCCCAAGTGCTATACAGTCGAACTGGCTTAGTATGAGCTCCTCATAATTACCTTACCTCTCTCTTGCTCCAACCTTTACTCATATTAACAATACTTTCATAAGCGCACACTTCCCAACACTCTAGCACACATTCCTAACACTCTAGCACACATTCCCAACACTAGCACACATTCCTAACACTCTAGCACACATTCCCAACACTCTGGCACACATTCCTAACACTCTAGCACACATTCCTAACACTCTAGCACACATTCCTAACACTCTAGCACACATTCCCAACACTCTAGCACACATTCCTAACACTCTAGCACACATTCCCAACACTCTAGCACACATTCCTAACACTCTAGCACGCATTCCAACACTCTAGCACACATTCCCAACACTCTAGCACACATTCCTAACACTCTAGCACACATTCCCAACACTAGCACACATTCCTAACACTCTAGCACACATTCCAACACTCTGGCACACATTCCCAACACTCTAGCACACATTCCTAACACTCTAGCACACATTCCTAACACTCTAGCACACATTCCCAACACTCTAGCACACATTCCCAACACTCTAGCACACATTCCTAACACTCTAGCACACATTCCCAACACTCTAGCACACATTCCTAACACTCTAGCACACATTCCAACACTCTGGCACACATTCCCAACACTCTAGCACACATTCCTAACATTCTAGCACACATTCCCAACACTCTAGCACACATTCCCAACACTCTAGCACACATTCCAACACTCTGGCACACATTCCAACACTAGCACACATTCCAACACTCTGGCACACATTCCAACACTCTGGCACACATTCCAACACTGGCTCACGCTCGCAGGTCATAAAACGATAAAGTAATCTCGTCGAATCTAACTTCCAACACTTCCTAATTAATGCGACTGATAACATGCATAAAAAGTCTCTTGTCGTATATGATATTTGTCCAAAAGTTTCAAATAACTGTGTTATCTGTGTTAGATTTTAACTTGTTGATGTTGAATTTGTTATGTATATAATGAATTAAGTGTGTGTGTGTGTGTGTGTGTGTGTGTGTGTGTGTGTGTGTGTGTGTGTGTGTGTGTGTGTGTGTGTGTGTGTGTGTGTGTGTACTCACCTAATTGTGCTCAACTAATTGTTGCGTTTGCGGGGGTTGAGCTTCGGCTCTTTGGTTTCGCCTCTCAACTAATTGCATGTGTATGTTTATTTACTATTTATTTATGTCTGCTGAATCGAGCTATTAGCTCATGGACCCCGCCTTTCTAACCAATTTATTTTTCCTCTATTTTATCAACGACATATATTTCCCTCTTACACACGCACACACTCACTCGCACATCCCCAAGAAGCAGCCCGTAGCAGCTGTCTAACTCCCTAGTACCTATTTACTGCTAGGCGAACAGGTGCTTCAGGGTGAAAGAAACTCTGCCAATTTGTTTCCGCCTCCGCCAGGAATCAAACCCTTTAATAGCTTCACCCAATTTTTCCCAGCTAGGATTGGTGTCAAATACATTAGTGCCAAGTGACACTGTGCCAATGTCACCCACGCGATCTCTCAATACTATATGACTACTCTGAAATATTACGATTATTATTTTTATTTTTGAAATATCGGAAACTGTATGAGCTCATCATGTACAGATTAAAAAATCTATTCTTAATACTTACTCTTTAAACCCAATAAAACTTTTGGCCCTGTATGACGAAGCATCGATCGCCTGAGCGAGGGATTGCTCATCTGATGAGCAATCAGACGATGCAATCAGATGATTGCCCGAAATGCTATGCGTGCTAGTGGCTGTACAAGAATGTAAGGACTCTTGCATATATATATATATATATATATATATATATATATATATATATATATATATATATATATATATATATGAATAAATAAAAATAAATGCTCATCTGATGAGCTAGGGATTGCTCATCCGTAAACGTAGGAATTTGTTAGCATCTTGACGCCCACTGTGTAACCCCTCCATATGTTACAAATCGACTGTGTGAAGTGTTTTTGCAGTGTTAGAGTAGTGAAATTGTAGGAGAGGGTGGGAATACCTATGAAACGAACTGAAATACCTTATTAGTATGGCAAATCGCCTTTGGTGTTGGCCCAGCGAGTGAGCTTAGCAAGCAAATCATGCGTTGAAACATTTAGTAAACAAAGGATCAATATTATCATCATCGATCACTGTTGCATCAACGTTGTTTGGGCAGTGTAGCCCGGGGGCAGCTGTGAAGGAGGCGTCGAACAGGGAGGTGTTGTGGGGAGATGAACTTCACACACTGGATATACAAACACACGACCACCCCCCCTTACTCTTGTTGATCATGCAGCCACAAACACACACTACAATGTAATAGTAGAAGTAGTAGGTCCTCGAGCTGGAACCCCGAATATTATATTACTTGGATAAATTTGCCCAAGTACAAACTTTGGGGGAATTTCATTCAACCGGCGGCATATCAGACATCTGACAGAGAGTCTTTCGGATTAATTTACGTGTATTCTCATTTTGTCAAACATTTCATATAAATTTCCAACAGCTTCGGTTAAACAGAATCACAAGTAGAGAAGTGAGTGCTATGAGAATATCCGACTACAGTACAACGTAACAGAATCTAAAAAACTTTGAAGTGAAAATGAAACCAAAATTATAACAACATATCAGATTATGCTTTTAGTGGCCTTTGACTCCTTCATGTTTGCGAGAAAGCAGCGATTGAGATAAGGGTAGCAACACTATAAGGGTAAACTACTGAAACATTAGAAACTTTCAATGGGTTACACACACACACATTTTAAAGTATACTTCACTTTTCGACGTATATGCATAAGAATATAAGAAATATGGAGCACTAGAGGGACCGGTCTATACAAGACCGGTCCCGTATATATCCACTCCCTTCACCCATATAACTATCCAATATATTAATGAAATCTACAAAGGTGTTTGCCTCAGTAACAGCAGCCCATCCCCAAGACTATTTCCAGACCAGAACTCCTGTATGTCCCTCTTAAAACGAAAGTTCTCTAGCTTGTATCTTTACTTTGGGCTCTGACTTAAGTTTACGGTAGTCCTGAACCGTGTTCAGGACTGAAATAAACTTGCTGAATGGTCAATAAACTTTATTCATGGTTTTAATAACTCTTCAAAGGTTGGTATGTTTTAAGAAAAATATATATATTCATACTTTTAAGTCGGTAATACTATACATTCTTAGTAGCAATTAAATGTATAACCATCACATTATGGAAGAAAATCATGCAATACCAACATTGACAATTAATAATAACAATCATGCACTATAGGAGTAGGAATTGGCCTGCAAACAAAAGAATAACAATTGATGTCAATTTCTTAACTTTTTACCTCCGAAATTGACACACTTTCATCAATGCCAAGAATCTTAAAATAATCGCAAACAAACACTTTTCAAGAAGCTCAATTACAAGAGTGCGCGCGCTCGCACGCACATACACACTGACAGTTGAGAGGAGGGACAAAAGAGCCAGAGCTTAACCCCCGCAATCATAACTAGGTGTGTACACACAGTAGTGAGGATACATTACATGCATAGACTCGAAAGGGTTTAGAAACCTGGTCTATGATCGCATTGAACGTTAAGAGATGGGGGCCAGGAGCTGAATGAAGGTCAGTCATCACAAACAAACCTAGCTAGGTGAGTACACTCAAACCTTTTGCCCTGATGGTGGCTGTTAGAGACGTGATGACCTTATCAGCACAGCGCAGTTTAAAGATTAGTTTCCATAATTGATTTCATGCACACATGCGACGCTCAGTCATGCAAAGTACACCCATGCAAGCACACATGTAAACGTACACAAATCACGTTCACACCAGTGTTTACTGCAAACGCAAAACTAATGAGGTCAGAATCATCGATGTTTTTACGTACAGGCAAGAGAACTTATTCTGGGAGGTGGTTACTGGAGTCTAACCCAGAAAAATGCAAGGTTATGAGACTTAAAAGGAGAAAAGCAAAAAGGACTCTTCAACGCATATAAATATATCAATAAGCCAACAATATCATTCGGTATAATTTCTTTACCGTGATAATATGTGGCACTTTTTCAGAACATAATAATAATTATTACTGGTAAAACCAAGGTACAGAACCAGTGATACAGACTACAGAGCCACATATATATACCACTACCCAATACTCTGAATACTCTTTATTTTCTTCTCCGAAGCTATGGGTCCATATATATATATATATATATATATATATATATATATATATATATATATATATATATATATATATATATATATATATATATATATATATATATATATATATATATATATATATATCAATCCTTCCTTCGTGGTCTGACACTGTCACATTTTTCATCACGTGTTAATTTTCGTGATTTACACACACATGAGAAAGATGGCTTCAGAAGCATCCCAAACAAAGACGAGGTGAAGGCAAGGGAGGAGAGTTATGCTGCCATCAACACCATATAAGATAGGGAGTAATTATAGCGTCCATTATACCACGGTTCAGGTGCCACCGTTGATATAATTAAAAGATCTTGTGCACTGTAGAGGGAGGGATGGAGTCTGCTCTCCTGGGGTACGCTGCCTAGGGCGGTGGAGGTATGAAGAGGATACAAGGGACAGGAAGTATATTTTTGAAGGTATGTGATGCCTGGACATGCTAATTATGTGTCATGCTGCATTTTTGTGCTTACATACATGTGCTTGTAGCGTTGAACATCAGCTCTAAATGTGCAATTGGATGATGCTAAAATTGGGGAACTCCTTGCATTGAGTCGTATCTGTGAGTCCGAATTCGGCGTCTTCCTTCGCCACTTCTCACCCATGTTATTCCTATTGAGCAGACATTGAGATATTATTTCAAACATCACTCTTGTCCAATTAGGTATTTATGTATGTTTTCCCGTGTTCAAAAGTCAATCCCATTTCCGTATTTTGTGTGCTTACTTTAACATTGACTATGGAGGAGTGAGATCTAGCTCTTCATTCCCCGCCTTGAGCCAAAGCTCAACCCCCACAAGGACAACTAGGTGAGTATACACACACACATGCATATATATATATATATATATATATATATATATATATATATATATATATATATATATATATATATATATATATATATATTTATATATATATATATATATATATATATATATATATATATATATATATATATATATATATATATATATATATATATGAATGAAAACTCACACCCCAGAAGTGACTCGAACCCATACTCCCAGGAGCCTGGGGACCATTCAGGCTTGTTCGCATATATATATATATATATATATATATATATATATATATATATATATATATATATATATATATATATATATATATATAATGTATTGTTATTGGGGACAGGTGGTTTGGTGACAGAAGATAAACGTGGAGAAAACGTGATCTTTATATTGAGATGAAACCGGTTTGTGTCCTTCCTGGCTGAGATTCAGCCAAGCGTGTTGCAATGTGTCAGCGGTGATACTCAACGCAAATGTGCAATAAGAAGCGAATTTATTTGCAACAGGGGGTAAAAGGTTGAGTTATTGCCCATCTCCTCCTCACCCCTCCCCACCATCTCTCTCGCTCTCTCCTTCATCCTCCTCCTCCTCTTCCCTCCATCTTACTCTTTCGACCATTTTCATACAACGTCTTCGTTTTCGGTCATTTCTTTCCCGTTGTAACAGAGTTCAGCTAACTCTATCCACCTGTCCTGTCCATATATGAGAGCTGAGGGACCAGCCGACCAGGACCAGGAGACATTGAGGGGTGACCCCTCAGAGTGGAGAGATGTCTCCAGAGAAGTCTCCCAGGGTTCAGTTCTTGGGCCAATATCTTATATATGTTAATAACCTTCCAGAGAGAATATATTCATTCCTCTCAATGTTTGCTGATTATGCAACAATTTTGAGGACTAATTCGGAGAAAATAGCAAGAAATTGCAAGATACCCTGGATTAACTGATTGAATTGTCCTATAAATTGTTACTAGTCTTGAACTCAGGCAAGTGTTCATCAGCATCAGTAATGAGACTGATACTGGGAAAAGGCAGGACGCAAGGGATAATAGAAAGATGAAACCCTTCAAGAATCAAACTGAAAAACCTGGGAGTTTATATTGCATCTGTCTTTCGAAGCTCACATCAAGCAGATATCAATAGCGGCATATGCAAAGTTGCCAATCATCAGAATTCCCATCAGAAACTGAAATAAAGACATACAGGATCTTTTATGCCACATATATCAGGCCAATGCTGGAATATGCGGCGTCGGCTTGAAGTACATTTCTTGACAAATACAGAACTAAGTTGAAGAATTGATTTAATATCAGAGGAGTGAAAATTGGAATATACTAAGAAACGAAGTGGATGACGTAGACGCCAAAGCTCAACTCCTGCAAGTACAATTAGGAAAGTGTATACATATAAACACACTCAAAGGCAAAGGAAATGGCTTTTGCAAAGACTGCGTGAACTGCACCTCACGTCGCTGGAAGACATGAGAGCTCGGGGAGACATGATCAACACATACAAAATTCTCAAGGGAATTGACAGAGTAGACCAGGATGGATTATTTAACACGGGTGGTACACGAACACATATAAAAGGTGAATACCTATATGAAGAAGGAGACACAGGTGGAAACTGAGTACCCAAATGAGCCACAGAGATATTAGAAAAAACTTGTTCAGTGTCAGAGTGAGTAGTTAGTAAATGGAATGCACTAGGAAGTGATGTGGTGGAGGCTGACTCCATACACAGTTTCAAATGTAGATATGATAGAGCTCGAGAAGCTCAAGAATCTGTACACCAGTAGATTGACGGTTGAGAGGCGGGACCAAAGAGCCGAAGCTCAACCCTCGCAAGCACAACTAGGTAAGTACACATTCAGCTTTCCTGAAGTGCAATTAATGCCAATTTAAAAAACAGTTTTTAAAGTAAACACAACAATCGTTGGGAAGGTAGAAATAGCCTAAGCTACTCTACCACTTTGAGATGTATTTTATTGTCCCACTAAACGTACTTAAACTTGAACAATCGTTGCTAACCTAGAAACTTTTCACTAACCACCCAACAATTACGAGGTGGGACCAAGTGCAAAATTCTTCATTTTCACAAGGTAAGAACATGCAGGTAAGAACACAAGCACGCACACACTATTAAAAGCATACAAATGCATAAAATACATTCATCAATTCAATTTATTATCTCACATACACGTCCTCCACTCCCACAAGCACAAATTACCCTCTAAGTAATTTGCAGAATAGCAATCGCTCTCATTAGGTTCATTATTACTCAAGATATATTACAAATTAATCTCTGGCCTAAATGAGATTTTTGAAAAGCCTAATTAAAATATGATATTTATCGACCAATTAGGAGAGCTGAACATACGGTTAATTATTGAAGGGATGAGATAACGATCAAGAAGGTAAGACTGAACAAAATAAAGTTACTCCAAGACATATTTCTTGCTATGATTACATACGGCTTGTTGATTACGTGTATTAGTATGTATTAACAACTCCTTCTGGGTATAAGTATCAATTATCTATGGACGCTGTTAGATTGTGTATATATGTGTGAGTGAGTGTTTTTGCCTCCCATATATCCATCCATCTATCTATCCATCCATTTATCTATCCATCTATCTCTCTATCTACCTATCAATCTACCTATATATATATATATATATATATATATATATATATATATATATATATATATATATATATATATATATATATATATATATATATATAATATAAAATAGAGTTTTCTGATGCATATTGGCTTGGAGACCATTCAAGCTTGACGCGCATATATATTATATATCAAACGTAGGGAGAGACCATCCCTGGTTGGAAAGCAGACCCATTGCCTCAGAGAAATGCACGTATAAAACATTAGATGGGATTTTTAGGTCGGCCTCCCATATGCAGTTTGCACGTTATTTAGATCAACCAGCTCCTTTATTTTCAAAATTTTCAAAATTACAAATTACAAGTTGATGAATACAATGAAAGGTTAAAGTCTGTTGATTTCTCTGGAGCTCCTCACCTTCCGGACAGAAACCGAGAACACCTCAGGTGTTTTTCCTCTGGATCGCCACAGATAAGGAGCTAAACGGGAAATTGGCAGTACTTGGGTCTTTGGTACTTTTAATGAGCCTAGGACTAAATCCTTTGAGAAAGCATATGGCACCATTGCCTAGGGGGCCAAGTGTCTCAGATGATATGGCGGACAAACGTGTAACGATGTTCCAGTTTTTCTCTGAATGTTCTTTATTTCTTCCACTGAAGCTTCCTAGGCACACAACCAGGTTAGCAAAGACATTCACGACACATACTGTATTTATATTTCATTTTTGTTTCAGTCCCCCAAGAATGGTAAATAATAGTATTCCGCCGCCTATACAATATTATTTATTCATTAACCCTCTTTTTACACATTTTTTGTTATGAGAATATATTTGGGAACGTTATTGGTAATAAAGAAATATACAAACACTCAACTTACTTTCCTTCCCGCCTTAAGGAATTTTTATTAAACGGGGAATGTTTATGGAAGACAGTGTGATGGTACCTCTTATATTAACTTTCTCACTTCCTATGATAAAAGATCCCTTTCGAGCACTGTATCTCTCTCTCTCTCTCTGTTTATCCGACTGTATCAAAATTAGCCTCAATGATCTCTCCAACAAATTTCAAGGGCACTCTCTATTTTTTCAACCTATGTTATTGCCCTTCGCATTCTCCTCATTCTACCCTCTCCCTCTCCTGCTCTCTTCAGCCACTTTCCACACCTGAGTGCACTCACCTGTTGCCTCCCAATTAGTGCCTGGGAAGTGGAGGGGTGGGAGGGGGGACAGAGGTGAGGGATTGCCTCTCTCTCTCTCCTTCCCTTTCCTTGTTCCCTTCTTCCATCTCTCCTGTCTCTTTCTCCATCCATTCATTTTCTCTCCTCTCCACTTTTCCTTAACTCTACTCGCCCTTGCCTTCTCTCCTCCCATTCTTCTTTCTCCGCCTGGTCTCCCGTCGGAGTTACATTAACGAGGCTGTGACAAATGTTTTCAGCGTTGATGTTAAATGTGAGGGAAATATACGTTGAAATTGGGGTGGATGTTGCTAATAAATCTGGTAATATTGCATGTGAGAATGTTCAGCTGCAGGCATGTTGCGTGTGAGAATGTTCAGCTGTAGTCATGTTGTATGTGAGAATGTTCAGGTGCTGGCATGATGCAGCTGTAAACATAGTATCATGTCCTCAAGTAAACAGAGATAAATAATTACTTAAAATACCACCCACTTCTCTGTCATAAATAATTACATGACCTGTCTCAGTTTTCAACAGCCCAGTCTTCTCCCTAATGTTTGCTTCCTGTAGGTATGACAAAATCTTTGGAGCAGGACGGAGATGAAGCTAACATCCTGGATAAACGCAGACGCGCACCTTGACCCGTGCACCACGCTGTGCTAAAGGACATACCATCTGGGATCTGCTCAGATCCACTAGGAGTCAGGAGGCACCAAGCCAATCCAAGTTTTACATATAATCAAAATATTTCTGGTGGAAGTAATGGTGTTCTTCTCCAGAGTACATCGTAGTCTATGGGGTTAAGGCCCGTGTCTGGCAGTACCTTGGATTATGGTACGATCTCCGACCTGCTCCATCTATTTTCTCATAGAAATATTTCACTATTGGGGTTTTGCTGTATTCGCTATACGTACTTCATAGTTTGTCTTAGAGTTTCATATTTTTGTTTTATCATTTCTACGTAGTTTAATAAATTACTGTAGATAGACTGCCTTACTTTTACTGCCTTTTGTACATATCTTTCTTTATTCTCATAAGTTTCTTTAGTCATATGGTTATCCATTTCAGGTCATTGTTATTCGACAGTTAATATATATGACAAACTACGTTCCTAAGAATGTTTTAAAAGAGTTAAAATTTGATTCTACATCGTAATCAATAGTCATGTTACCCACTGCTAGATACCCATCACATTCCAAGGACACCCCCACCTTCTACGTTCCGGTCCGCATGACCTACCTTTCCTAAGAAATCTCGTAATCTTTTGAAATCAGCGTTACAGAAATCTGGCACACAGACAGATTTTTCTCTCACACAATTTTTCCATGGAACGCTAAGTCTAATTTATCTATGATCACTATTACCCAGTTCGTTGAAGATATCCAGATTGATCATCATTGCATCTTTGTTTGCCTGGACGAAATCCGGAATGTCATTGTTTCTGGTGGGCTTAGTAACAAACTATCAGGAAGCAATCTTCGACTACTTCCAGGAATTGTTCTGCATCTGAGTCCCTGCACTCACCTAGTTGTGCTTGCCAGGGGGGGGGGGGGCTGGGAGTTGAGCTTCGGGTCTTTGGTCTCGCCTCTCAACTGTCAATCAACAGATATACAGGTTCCCGAGCCTATTAGGCTCTATCATAGCAACATTTGAAACTGAGCACAGTATAAGATTGAAACTGTATTGATATAAGAAAGTTCGGAAGGCGGAGATTGGGGCTGAGCTCATTTCAACGCGCACATTTAGGTGAGTAGGGAACCTCAATGGAAGAGGTCCAGCGAAAAGTTCAGCGCGGGCAACTTGCAGGCAACTCGAGCCTCTAAAGTTTCCCTGCAAGGGGGGGGGGGGGTGCACAAAAGTCCGGTAAAAATAGTAAAATAAAAAGTGGTCCGCAATCTACAGAGAACTAGTACACTACGTGGAGGATGATGGGGGACGGGGATGAAAAGGGAGGATAAGAGAGAAGGAAAGGGAAGAAGGAGGGGCGAAGGATGAGGGGGGGGGGCACGAGGGAGGATAAGGGGAAAACATGGGGGAGGGTATGTGGGGACACGGAGAAGGATGTGAAAGAGGGGGGGGGGATAGTCTTAAGAGACAAAACCAATGAAAATGAGTCTTTGCTAAGTTCCGAAACTAATCCAGCAGTCTTCTCCCTGTAACTCGCCTTGCCTGCCTGCCTGCCTGCCTGCCTGCCTGCCTGCCTGCCTGCCTGCCTGCCTGCCTGCCTGCCAGCCTGTCTGTGCACTTCACTGCCAACCTACCTGCCTTCTCTTCCCCCATCCTATAACCCCTCACCCACGCCCGCCACTGGCTACCCTTCACCACCACCACCAGGTCGCTTGAACAACATTTCACTTCCTCTAATTGAACATTACAGAAGATAAAGTGCTACAGCGGCCAACGGATGAAGAGGAGGAGCAGGAGGAAATGGAGGAGCAGGTGGAGGAGGAGGAGGAGGAGATGAAAGATGAGTAGGAAAAGGACATGGAGTAAGAGGAGAGTGTGAAGAAGATAATAAAAATAACGAGAAGTGGGATGGGAATAGGGTTGGAAGGATGGGGGAAGAGGGAAAATGGGGGATGGGTTCAGATCAATCCTTTCGGGTTTAATTGGTGTGTCTGAACAACACGCCGGTGGCCTGTTCTCCGGGTAGGTTTATGTCGGACACCTGATACCTCAGCCTTGCTGCTACTGTTGCTGCCGCCATGCTGCTGTTCCTGCCGCCATGCTGCTGTTCCTGCCGCCACTACTGCTGTCCCTGCCGCCCCTACTGCTTCTGTTGCTGTTCCTGCCTCCCCTGCTGCTGTTCCTGCCGCCCCTGCTGCTTCTGTTGTTGCTACGCGCCCCACCCCCCTGCCACTGTTACTTCCACCCCTGTTGCTGTTCCTGTCGCCCCTGCTGCTTCTATTGCTGTTACTGCCGCCCCTGCTGCTTCTGCTGCTGTTCCTGCCGCCCCTGCCTCTGCTGTGTTCCTGCCTCTAAGTGCTTCCTCTTGGTGGTCAATTACTTTGTAATTGTTGCATTGTTGTGTCATATTAGCTGTGATGTATATGCGTGCTTACTTCTTGCCGTCTGAGAACATGTTCATTTGTTTGTTCCTGTGATTTGCACACTTGTTCCCCCTAACTTTCTCGACTAAAAATGTGTTTGCTAGCGCGAATTTCTCATCTATTTTTTAGTTATTTCTGCAAACTTAGCATCCAAACTTGATTTTTGTTTGTGCGATTCTTAATATATATATTTTTAGGCGATTTTCTCAGCAAAGTAAGATGAATCTATTTTCTTAGTTGAGCAGCGACTTGAGGAGTTTAGGTCTGAGAGTTTGATAATTTAAATAGTAATATGCAAATTAGGTGGCAGACGCCCTGTCATTCCGACTTAACTTATCCCAAACAAGTTTATGAATATTTACCTGCTAACACAGACCGTCCAAGTTGTCAAGTTTGAGACCGAGTTTGGTCACGGAGGCAAAAATGCAGCCTGGTTATTACACAAGAAAACAACGCAGGAAAAGTTACCTGAATCTTGAAGACGCTGTTCTCAAACATACGTCACACAGCACCACAAACACACGCGCGCTCGCGCAAACACACATTGGGGCGCTGGTGGCTAAGTGGACAGCACGCTGGGCACGTAATCCTGTGGACCGGGGTTCGATTCTCAGCGCCGGCGAGAACCAAATTGGCAAAGTTTCTTTAACCCTGATGCTCCAGTTACCTAACAGTAAATAGGTACCTGGGAGTTAGACAGCTGTTACGGGCTGCTTCCTGGGTATGTGTGTGGGTGTATGTGCGTGAAAAAAATTAGTTAGTAACAGTTGATTGATTGACAGTTGAGAGGCGGGCCGAACGAGCAGAGCTCAACCCCCACAAGCACAACTAGGTGAATACACACACACGCGCGCTCATTAGGATGGAATGCATTAGGCAGTGATGTGGTGGAGCCAGACTCCATACACAGTTTCAAATGTAGATATAATAGAGCCCAGTAGGCTCAGGAATCTGTACATCAGTTGATTGACAGTTGAGTGGCGGGACCAAAGAGCCAGAGCTCAACCCCCGCAAGCACAATTAGGTAAGTACACACACAATCAATCAATCACACACACACAACCACATACGCACACTTTCAGTACATCTATACAGTGTGGGTCAGTACACGTAGCCCTAACAAAGCATGCATGTATTCTAAAAACATACAAAAAGATATGAAAACATACAACCAAACAACCAAATGTGTGGACGGATGGACGGGGTAATGGATGGATGGACAGATTAATGGATGGCTGGGCGAACATGCGAACATATTAATGGACTAGTCAGAAACTAGATGAATAGTAGAGGACGTGGAAGACTGGAGAAGGTATGATGTAGAATGGAGAGAGAGCGAGAAGACCGGACAGAGAGGGAGGATGGTAGAGTGAAAGAAAGATAGGCTGAGGCAATTTAGAAATTGAGAAGGTAAGAAGCAAAGAAGAAAGCGTCAAGCATCGCCAACCAAAAACAGAAACAGGAGGTTTGTACAACAGCTCCAGCCTTCGGGAATTATATGTTGAGAGGAAGTACCAGGGAATGCAGAACAATAATTGTTTTAGAGGTGATTAGATGGTGAGCCAACTATCATGTAAACACAGTACATGACCAGGGAGGTGCGTATATACGCCGCTGGTGCCTTACTGTCGGTGACAAGGATATATATACAGCTAGGTAAATTTTAATATTTAATTTTGCCCCGAAGGACAAGTTAACTGGGCAGCGTCACTCATCCTGCCATTTAACATGCCGCCGCCATGTTCTCCTCAGTCTATGTAAACTGTGGGTATACTTTAGGTTTGAACTATGTTCAGGAGGACAGTTTACTCTTTGGTAAGTAGGATATTGTGGTGTTTTAATGTTTACCCCGGTCAATAGGTCTTGTTTGTACAAAAGTTGAAAAACTCTTTAGTGTTATTGAAACAATTTGAAAGTTCTTTGATGGTCACCTGTGTTGATGTAAACTATAGGTGACCTATTATGCCGTAAGGTGTAGGTAATTAACCTACTGTAAAACACGAGTGACCTACTGTGACGTAAGTCAAAGGTGACCTCCCACCCTTCCTATATACAATACAACCAACAGGTGTCCAATACAACGCTGCAGCATACAACTCACCAGCGGAAATACGACATGGAGCTGGGCAGAGCCGAGTGTGTATGAGGGGGTGATAGCTGAGGCGCCTGGCGGGTGTGTATGAGGGGGTGAGAGATGAGGAGGAGGTAGGGACACCACCTTTGTGTTGGTGTGTAGTGTTTATGAGGGGGGAGGGTATCCTACTCGCCCCGGAGCATAAACAAGCGTCTGAACGTCATCTACACAATGCTCTGGTGTCAGGAGGCGATTGGAATCCATTTCTGTCTTGCTTCCTATCTTCGTCATTTCTATACACCGATTTATCCTCCTCTCTCCTTTTCTACACGCTACTCTTATTCTCATTCGTGCGAGTTTCTTTCATTTTCATCATTCATCTGCCTCCTTTTATTTCTCTGATGTGGTGTCCGACAGAAACTACCTTGGGCACTGCTGGTATGGTGAGTTATAGTGACCTAGGTACTGCTGATATGGTGAGGAAGTGACGTGGGCACTGCTGGTATGGTGAGGTATAGTGACCTTGGCACTACTGGTATGGTGAGGTATAGTGACCTTGGCACTACTGGTATGGTGAGGTATAGTGACCTGGGCACTGCTGGTATGGTGAGGTATAGTGACCTTGGCATTACTGGTATGGTGAGGTATAGTGACCTTGGCACTGCTGGTATGGTGAGGTATAGTGACCTGGGCACTACTGGTATGGTGAGGTATAGTGACCTGAGCACTACTGGTATACGAATGAGGGTAGCAGAGTGGGTACATAGGGGGAAGGGATGAAGGAGAGGTTCATGAAGGCAGGGGAACTTGTTGGGAGAGGGGGGTGTTAGGGAATAGTAGGAGGGGGAGGAGAGGTCAAGAATGCTTCCTAAGGGCGTCGCTACAGAACTGTCTGACCTGGACGGTGTCAGCAGTCGGGTGGAGGGAAAAGGGGTGTTGTAGGTTGCAGGAGTAGGAGGGAATGGGGTGGGGGAGACATAAACCACAACAGGGGCAACAAGGGTCAAACTCACAACAGAGGTGGTGGCGGCAACGTCCCTTGATACCACCATTACACATTGTCTTTCCCCCTTCTCTCACCCCCTTTTTCCTGCGCGTTTTTCCTGTCCCCCCTCTATTCAACAATCTCTTTTCCTTCTCCCTCTACCTTCTACCGTTCTCTCTCCCTCTTCTTTCCTTGCCTACCCTGATGGAAATCTCAGCTTCCTACAGCACGTGAGCAGGAACATCAAATAAAGCCGATCCTTCCTCTCCTTCGGTGCTTCCTCTTACCTACACGAAGCGAAATTAGGAAAAAAAATCCACCGCCAACAGGACTCAGAAAGCATCCTGCACCGCTTGATGAATCACCGAGGACATAAAACCATTATCGTTGAGCGTGTGGTGGAAGGATGAGCCTCCTGCAGGTGTGGGGAAGCCTTGTCACTCCCGGGGTAATCATTACTCTCGCCACAGAGACAGGATAAGATATGTGGCTACAGTGTGGGGATGTGGCTATGCTGTGGGGATGTGGCTATGTTGTGGGGACGTGGCTATGCTGTGGGGGCGTGGCTATGCTGTGGGGACGTGGCTATGCTGTGGGGGCGTGGCTATGCTGTGGGGGCGTGGCTATGCTGTGGGGGTGGGGCTATGGTATGGGGGAGAGAATATGCTGATGGGTGGAGCTATGGTGTTGTGGGGGTGCGGATGTTGAAGTGATGCTGGTGGTTGGAAGGTGTTTGTGATTGCGTTGAGGTTGTAATGCTAGCAGGAGGGGACTGAAGGTGTGGGTTGTCACGATCTTGAGTTTGTTGTTTTTAAATTAGTTTTGGGAGTGAATTAGCATATCAACTTAAAAGAGGTGGAGTATTTGCTGCTAATGTAAATAGCATATACAAATAATTTGTATAATTATAAAATACGCAATTACGTATTAATACATTTGTATTAATATTTAGACGTATATTATATCTAGATGTATAGAACGTAGGGTGGCTAGTTACTTATGGCAAAAGTTAACCGTTTTAAGAATAGAAGTGAGCGAGCATTTCTGCCAACAGTATGTATCTTATTGTCTCCATAAATGATCAGGTAAACAGCAACGTTATATAATACTCAATATTTTGTAATAAGTCATAAGGATCTGCCAAGCGACCCCAAAATGTGCTGCAAGGAATGACATGGAAATAAGAAATGAAGGAAATATGTCGGAAAGAAATAAAGGAAGAACCGAGTCTACAGCGATACATAATACGAAATTGCCTCTACATTCTCTACTTCACTAGTAGATATATTATCTACTAGACAATACTTGTAATATATTATCACAAATTCAACTAAAAAAAGGGAAATGTGCAAAACAATGACACCAACAACAACAACAAGAGCAATAACATCCATCAAGGCGGTGCCAAGTAACAAGCAGGAGGTGGTAGAGTAGTCAGTAATGGTACAGAGTCAGTGGCTGACTGGCTGGACGCTGTCAATTATCAGGTCTCTTACTGTAACAACCAAACAGCCAATTAGCCACGACTTCCCCCCATGAATGATCACCCATAACCACGCCTAAGGGGGACGGCACCCTGTGAATCTGAGTTGGAATTACCGCCCATACGATGAGATGTATGCCACTGCCTTGTTACAAAAAGGGTGGGAGTGGAGGAGGGGATGGTGGGGGAGAAAGGGGGAAGACGTGATGGGTGAGAGGATGGGGGTGGGGGGGGGGTGGAAATGCGCTGGGGTGATGCACACAGCAGCATTCTCCAGAGGGTTATAACACGGAATCCCTCTTCCTTTCCTTTCTTAAATCCTCACTTCCCCTAACAGCCACACATGAGCAAGCAAGCAGGCGCGCGCGCACGCACGCACACAGTCTGACAGCTGAGAGGCGGGACCAAAGAGCCGAAGCTCAACCCCCACAAACACAACTAGGTGAGTACACACAGCCCTGGGGGTATCGAGGCTGAGTGGACAGGGCTTCGGGGTCGTAGTCATAGGGGTCTGTGTTCGATTCCCGGCAAAGGCGGAAATAGATGGACAGAGTTTCTTTCACTCTAATGCCCCTGTTTCCCTAGCAGGAAATAGGTACCTGGGAGTTAGACAGCTGCTATGGGCTGCTTTCTAGGGATGTGTGTGTGTGTGCTCATGTGTTAGAAAGAAATATATATGCAGTAGACATAATCGAGGAAAATAAGATTAGTTAGAAAGGCGGGGTCCAAGAGCTAATAAGTCGATTCTGCAGACACAAAATGCAAGTACAAATACTACACACACACACACACACACAGAACAGGCGAGGACAGGTATACAGAGAATGACAGAGAAGTGTGTGAAGAACTCAACAAGAGGTTCCAGGAGGTCTTCACAATAGAACAAGGTGAGGTTACTGTGCTAGGAGAAAGGGAAGTAAACCAGGCGGCATTGGAAGGGTTCGAAATTACGAGAGAGGAGGTCAAGAGACACCTGCTGGATCTGGATGTTAGAAAGGCTGTTGGTCCAGACGGGATCTCGCCATGGGTACTGAAAGAGTGTGCAGAAGCACTTTGCTTGCCACTCTCCATAGTGCATAGTAAGTCACTGGAGACGGGAGACCTACCAGAAATATGGAAGACGGCGAATGTGGTCCCAATATACAAAAAGGGCGACAGGCAAGAGGCACTGAACTACAGGCCAGTGTCCTTGACTTGTATACTATGCAAGGTGATGGAGAAGATCGTGAGAAAAAACCTGGTAACACATCTGGAGAGAAGGAACTTCGTGACAAATCGCCAACATGGGTTCAGGGAGGGTAAATCTTGCCTGACTGGCTTAATAGAATTTTACGATCAGGTGACAAAGATTAAGCAAGAAAGAGAAGGCTGGCCGAACTACATTTTCTTGGATTGTCGGAAAGCCTTTGACACAGTACCGCATAAGAGGCTGGTGCATAAGCTGGAGAGACAGGTAGGTGTAGCTGGTAAGGTGCTCCAGTGGATAAGGGAGTACCTAAGCAATAGAAAGAAAAAGACTTGGGGGTTGATATAACGCCAGACCTGTCTCCTGCAGCCCATATCAAGAGCATAACATCAGCGGCATATGCCAGGCTGGCCAATATAAGAACGGTATTCAGAAACTTGTGTAAGAAATCATTCAGAACTTTGTATACTACATATGTCAGGCCAATCCTGGAGTATGCAGCCCCAGCATGAAGTCCATATCTAGTCAAGGATAAGACTAAACTAGAAAAGGTTCAAAGGTTTACCACCAGACTAGTACCCGAGCTAAGAGGTATGAGCTACGAGGAGAGGCTACGAGAATTAAACCTCTCTTCGCTGGAAGACAGAAGAGTTAGGGGGGGGGGGACATGTTCACCACATTCAAGATTCTCAAGGGAATTGATAGGGTAGATAAAGACAGTCTTTTAAACACAAGGGGCACACGCACTAGGGGACACAGGTGAAAACTGAGTGCCCAAATGAGCCACAGAGATATTAGAAAGAACTTTTTTAGTGACAGAGTGGTTGACAAATGGAATGCATTAGGAAGTGATGTGGTGGAGGCTGACTCCATACACAGTTTCAAGTGGAGGACAAAATAAAATGTATATATGTTGGTTAGCATTGTAACTGTGTGGCCACGTCTGCGGTAGAAAATAATAATAATAAAAAAAAAAGTTTCAAGTGTATATATGATAGAGCCCAATAGGCTCAGGAACCTGTACACCTGTTGATTGACGGTTGAGAGGCGGGACCAAAGAGCCAGAGCTCAACGCCCACAAGCACAATTAGGTGAGTACATACACACACACACATCTATTCCAGCAGCACTGTAGTTGTGTTGTGTTGTTCCTGTTGCTTTATATCTGAGCTATTCCTATGTTCTGCTGAAGCAAGGCAAATATGGGCATGGTGGCTGGTGTCAGTTGGGGTGGGCATGGTTGTAGGCTTAAGGGGAAGGTGGGCATAAGGGGGATGGTGGGCAGAGGCACTAATGATGCAGGCGGGGCCGCAGGTGCTCGTTAGCGCACACCTGGGGACCCACGACCACCCCGACAGGTAATTTGGCCCAGACTCGCGGCTGTCCTTCTGAGGGTGGTGATGGTTGGGGTATTGGACATGTCCTGGGGAGGGAGAGAGAGAGAGAGAGAGAGAGAGAGAGAGAGAGAGAGAGAGAGAGAGAGAGAGAGAGAGAGAGAGAGAGAGAGAGAGAGAGAGAGAGAGAGCGAGAGAGAGAGCGAGAGAGAGAGAGAGAGAGAGAGAGAGAGAGAGAGAGAGAGAGAGAGAGAGAGAGAGAGAGAGAGAGAGAGAGAGAGAGAGAGAGAGAGAGAGAGAGAGAGAGAGCGAGAGAGAGAGCGAGAGAGAGAGAGAGAGAGAGAGAGAGAGAGAGAGAGAGAGAGAGAGAGAGAGAGAGAGAGAGAGAGAGAGAGAGAGAGAGAGAGAGAGAGAGAGAGAGAGAGATCCCGCTGCAGCAGACCACGATACCAGAGACAAGCTTGCAGAAGAAGTGAGGAATGGACGAGTACGTCTGTGTCGCTCCTGGTGGTTACAGTTTTCATGACGATAGTGACGGATGTGATGACAATGGTGACAGCTGTCATAACGAAAGTGGCGGTTATCATGACGATGGTGTCTTGTCATAACGATAGTAACAATTGTCATGCATCATATTAGTGGTAAGGTTACAAGAATAAAAGAAGTTGCAGAAGGTCTATTGACGTATGAGCGGCAGTTGCTATTTTACAATAAGAAGCAACTCCTATTTATACCCAAGCAAACTCATATATACCGTATGTCTAACTTACGCATGAAACAATCCAGTGCTTTAACCAATATATATACCTTGTATATTGTAAGTTATTACTCAGTTTATTCCTGAAATACATTTTGATTTAGAGTGTTGTGCACTTGTTTAGTTCAGCCATTATTGTAATAATTTGTAGAAGTTACAGGAATAAAGCTTCTAATTTTAATTATGTTATCCGGTAATTTGTTCCAAAAATCAACATCTCTTGTCACTAAACCATATTTCGTTTTTTCAGGATCTAATCTTATCCAATTTACAATCATTTTGTGTTCTATTTTGTATTGGTATACTTAAACCCTTATATCTAATCCCCTTAGTTATATCCCTCACTTGTATATCATCCACTTGTATACTGCCATCATGACACCCTTTACTCTTCGCCTCATGCACATACTCTTATGTGGCGTCCCTCACTTCCTTCCCATATACCCACATAGGAACACATTGTGACAGACTATGGTGACACTGTTTCTCTTTCTCTGATTCACTGTGATATTAAATATTCTATCTTTCCCCGTTCTTCCCTCTACTTATTTGTCCTTACGTTTCCCGTCGCTCTTTAACCCTACTGTAATTAACCTGGGCATTCGCCGCTTCGTTAAAAATACAACTGTTTTATGTGACTGGAAACGTACCAAGGAACTCACCTAACCTATTGAAACCGATGCATACAAAACGTGAATATTACGATGCTTTAATGTTTTAATGCGTGAAGGTATAGGTCGATTTCGTAATATATGTGTCCTATTGTTTTACCTATATCATCCGTGTTTATCAACTTATCGTCATCGTTTATCTCCGTAATCTTTCTCCAGATTCTTCCTCCTCCTCATTTACCTTTCCATCCGTTTTCTTCTTCATCCTCTGACGGTCATTCAGCTCGTTACCTTGTATCACTTAATTGGTTTTAATTTGTTTTTTCTTATCTCGTGTTACTCCCTTTTTATTGACTTCTCCTCTCCCTCTTCATACCTGCTTCCTATTGTTTCCTCCTCATTTACAGGTATGCTTTCCTTTTCTCCTTTGTTCTCTCCTATCTACTCTCCAAAATTCCCCATCTTCTCCGTCTTTTATTAAGGTATTCACTTCTTTTTCATCCCTTCTCCCTGTGTTTTCCTTCCTCTTGCTGCGGGCTTCCTGGCAATGTCTTCTCGATTCCTTTTTCTAAGTCCACTTCATCACTTTATAACTCCCTCCATAACGCAATACCGCTCCTTCACTCTAGGGCTTCCATCTATACCATCGACATCATCGCTACTCTAATTCACTTGGCAAAGAATATTGTACTTTAAATGTACTTAAACCAGAAAACTATTTTCCGTTTGGCTTTGTGTTTTTTTTTACAATAAAACAAAATATAGACAAGAGCCATTTCCAGGGGCTAAAACTTCGACCGGGAAAAGGTTGATTAAATTCCACAGTGTCTGGTGTCAGCAGTCTGGGTTGGTATTCGATTTCTTTTAACATTAATGCGTGCGCACACACACACACATCCTCCTACACTGATGGACGGACACACACACTTATAATAGTATTTGTATCTTCAGTACGTGTACGTGAGTGAAGTATTTAGGGAGTGTGATTCGAACGTCATTAGTACTGAGTGTGTGTAAAGCATTTTTCATTTATAGAGGGTTTGTGGCTGGATTCACGAGCATTTGTCCTTTGTTGATGAGGACGGGCTGTCGTACTGATTGTACCTGCAAGAAGCGTCCATAGAGGTGCGATGCGACTATTGGAAGAGAGCGAAGCAGAGTTCGAAAAAAGTTCGAACGTCATGAGTTGTAAGCCGACTGTAAAGAGTTTTTTGTTTATAAACATGGGGTTTGGCGATTTTATTAATGAGCATTTGGCCTACTCTGATGAGAACAAGCTGGCTCTGCTCAGGTGGGGCGGGAGGGGAGGAGGATGAGGGGGGGGGGGGGGGTTCACACAGCTCAGTGAATTAGCGAGTGAACACGACCAGAGAACGGGTGGCTCGATGTTCCGAAACTTTATTAGACCAACACACGAACCATCGGTTAACTCCGGGACGATGTAATATAATGTGAAAGCATGAAGTCAGTAATGCTCATAAATTAAGCTTAAGACTTCCTTCATACTCACTTAACGTCCTGGCTTCAAATTGGTTCATGAATTAATCATGTGAGTTACTCGATTATGTATACATACATACATATATATATATATATATATATATATATATATATATATATATATATATATATATATATATATATATATATATTGTATACCAAAAGAAAGCTGTGTATATATCGACCCACAGACAATAATACACATACTGACGATCACTAACGCTAATTCATCAGCGTCTGACTTAGCCATCTGCCACCAAACTGACAGGATAAATCTTTTAGAATGTGTAATAATAAATGGTTGTTCTTAAATATAAATTACATTATATACGACGGTTGTATTCATAGTTTGGCCTGGAAAAGGTTATTTAAGTTGATTACAATGGTTTAGAAAATGTTTACCACACAGGCCGGAAATGTATAAAGCAGGTCTCAAGTCATAGCTTGGAGCACTATCAGGTTGATAAATGTACAAAATACGGACTATTACCGACTGGGATAGTCTGTATTTGCATTATTAGGAAGGGTCTCGAGAGTACCTGATTGGCACTCAAGAGAGACTTTACACCTTCTCCAGAGTACCACTATGACAGTCACTCATCCTGTCATCGAACATACCACCGCAGTAACAGCAATGGGCAGCGTCACTCATCCCGTGAATAAACATACCGTCATTGAAGCATGTAATCCCCTATCCTCAATAGAAAGAACACACTGAACAGCTAATTATCTAGTTCATAGCACAACTAGTTACATTTGTTGGTATCAAAGTAACCTTGTACGAATAACCAAGTTAGAACTAAAGGTTTTATTAAGTCAACTTTTTTTTCATGAAAATGTTCAAAGTTTAACGGAGCACATGTTAGTCAAGTTCCAGTCTCACTATTCTTACTCTTCGAGACGAGACTGAGGAACACAGAATGCGTCAATATTTAGCACGTGTTTGACCCTATATTACGATGAGATTGATAGAGTAAAGCAGAAAGAACTAATGAAGCTGAATGAAATAATCAGGCTAAATAAATAATCAGGCTAAAGAATGAAGTAGTATGAAAAATTAAACTGAATGAAAGTGAACGAACCAGAATGAAAGAAGAAGGTAAACGAATCACAATTAAAGAATGAAGCACTATGAACAAATTACGAAAACACAGCACACTAATTGCATCAACAAATAAACGAAGTTATACACCAATAACTTTCTTTAATTGTCTTGCAGTCAATTTTAATGTATTTAAATACAACGATCCCAAAATACATTAAGCGGATTCCCACAATAGCGTGAATGCTTTTTATGTGTAACAAACACACTAAACAAAAATAATAATTTTCACTATAAAAAAGGACTATATATACTGCTTAATTAGAAACAGACAAACATTGACGTAAAAAACATAATATACGCAATTTGTCACTACGTAAATCCCCCCCCCCCTCACTCACACACACACACACACCACATATGTATAGACCAATCCTGGAGTATGCGGCCCCAGCATGGAGCCCGTACCTTGTTAAGCACAAGACGAAGCTGGAAAAAATCAGAGGCATGCCACTAGACTAGTCCCAGAACTAAGAGGCATGAGTTAATGAAGAAAGGCTGCGGGAAATGCACCTTACGACACTGGAAGACAGAAGAGTAAGGGGAGACATGATCACTACCTACAAAATCCTCAGGGGGAATTGACGGGGTAGACATGGATAAACTATTCAACACTGGTGGTACGCGAAAAAGGGGACACAGGTGGAAACTGAGTACTCAAATGAGCCAGAAAGACGTTAGAAAGAATTATTTCAGTGTCAGAGTAGTTAACGGATGGAATGCATTAGGCAGTGATGTGGTGGAGACTGACTCCATACACAGTTTTAAATTGAGATATGACAGAGCCCAGTAGGCTCAGGAATCTGTACACCGGTTGATTGACGGTTGAGAGGCGGGACCAGAGAGCCAAAGCTCAACCCCCGCAAGCACAAATAGATGAGTACACACACACAGCTAGGAACAGCAGAACGAGGGGAAATATAGATGGAAATAGTTCGGCAACAGGGTTGTTGATTTGTGGAACCAATTACATCGTAACATAATAGAGGTAGGAGCCCTTGATTTTTTCAAGCGTAGGTTAGACATATATATGAACGAGATTGGGTGGTTATAAATAAACATAAATATAAATAGGTTAGATGCAGAAATGAGTCCATGCATTAATCAAAGAACTTTCGGCGGGTCTAGGAGCCTAGCTCGACCTTACAAGCACAACTAGATAAATACACCATGGACAATCCGTTTTATTATACTCGGTACAAACGCAGGCCACAAACATGAACACACGCGTAGAATACTTCTAACAACTGACTACAATGCTAACGACTGGCCCGCCAACGTAAACACCTGCTCTCGTGATGAATGGAGCGGGTTTATGAATGAGCACCTTTGTTTACATTCAATCAGTCGGGGACGAAATGCAAGACTGATCAATAAATGCTGAATAACGGACTAACAAATTAAGAACTGAGGCTGAAGCCCCAGTGATTGAATAACTGATGAATGAAGGATACTCCTTTGACCCTATAACACGTATATAAATCATAGCATTCTGCAATAATGAAGGCCTATGAAGATCAGAGGAGAGGAGGGAGACTCCAATATTTCTCCTGTCTACTCGTGGCATTTCCTGACTTAATTTATATATATATATATATATATATATATATATATATATATATATATATATATATACATATATATATATATATATATATATATATATATATATATATATATATATTACAAAATGTTCGCAAAACGTATTTTTTTTTTAATTCTCAATATAAATTTTTACATGAATTCACAATATTCGTTTTTACTGAGAAATATATATTGCAACGACAGCTGAAAAAATACACCAGGAAGTTTGGTTTGATTCTGTTCAAAACAGCTCTGTATAATGCGACAAATTTTTGCTTTTAATACTGTATATATGTATGTATATATATATATATATATATATATATATATATATATATATATATATATATATATATATATATATATATATATATATATGCAGAATAACCACATATGAAAAATAGAAAATGCTTAACGCGTTTTCGGCTAATTCGCCTTCATCAGAGCAAAGTAGAATCATGATTCTACTTTGCTCTGATGAAGGCGAATTAGCCGAAAACGCGTTAAGCATTTTCTATTTTTCATATGTGGTTATTCTGCATACTTGGATCAGTGTTTTTGTGATCATTGTTGCATATATATATATATATATATATATATGTCGTACCTAATAGCCAGAACGCACTTCTCAGCCTACTATGCAAGGCCAAATTAGCCTAATAAGCCAAGTTTTCCGGAATAAATATATTTTCTTTAATTTTTTTCTTATGAAATGATAAAGCTACCCATTTAATTATGTATGAGGTCAATTTTTGTTATTGGAGTTAAAATTAACGTAGATATATGACCGAACCTAACAAACCCTTCCTAACCTAACCTAACCTATCTTTATAAGTTAGGTTAGGTTAGGTAGCCGAAAAAGTTAGGTTAGGTTAGGTTAGGTAGGTTAGGTAGTCGAAAAACAATTAATTCATGAAAACTTGGCTTATTACGCAAATTTGGCCTTGCATAGTAGGCTGAGAAGTGCGTTCTGGCTATTAGGTACGACATATATATATATATATATATATATATATATATATATATATATATATATATATATATATATATATATATATATATATATATATATGTAAATATATGTAAAATGTGATGAAATATTTAATAAAACAAACACACTCACACTGGACTGACAAAATAGATAGGAGTATGTTCAGATTAAGGAACAGTAGAAAGAGAAGACATAATTGGAAACTATAAATACAGACGAGTCATAGGGCTGACAGAAATAACTTTTTCAGTTTAAGAGTCGTAAATAAATGGAACGGACCAGATGAATGAGTTGTTGAAGCCAATTCAATATACACACTTTTATATGAATCGACTTGAGAATGGTCCAGGACGGACCGAAACGTCGTCGTCCCTTCACTTTCTATTGTGTGGTATAGTCAACTTACTTTAGCCACGTTATTGTGACTCATCGCCTGCAGACACACTCATAAATGTAAATATGATAATAAAAACGAGGGATACATTAAACTAATGTAATACATTAAAAATACATTAAACTAATGTATTAAACAGTAATGTTAGTCTATGTATTATTATTATTTCTGTATTAAACTAATGATTGTCGAAAGGTGGCATTTTCGACTATCGACTGAGCAGATGTTCGACCCCTGAAAGCACAAATAGGTAAATAGGTGGTAAAGAACTCTGACAAAGAAAGAATTCTATGTGCGGTGAAGAACAAAAGATATTGTGAGAGAAGGACATGTTAGTCTTGACAATATCACAATCACCTTTTCATTCACGGATGGAGAAATACGTAAGAAATTGCTCACAACATTAGGGAGATAACAGTTAGATTACGCAACAGTTAGGTGGTGTCCATACCTCTGGAAGGACGTTCATAAACTAAGAAAGGTGTAATGACATGCCACTAAATGTCTTCCGGAACTAAATAACCAAGAGGTGTGAGAAGTGGTTGGAAGTGTAAAATGTGATAAAAGTAGCAGAGAAGAGACGATATGATCACCACATACAAAATATGATAGGAATTGACAAAGATGAAAATTAAAATTTTTCTAAACCTGCAACATCAGGAACAAAAGGCCACAGGTGCAAGCTATGACAGTAAAGGTGCCAAAAATATGTACGAAATTTATCTTTTGAAGACGGTACTATCATTTCACCCATGGTCTCTATAGATACTATAAATTTTGCAAGACAGATTGGAAATAGATTATCAACTATGAGTAATTACACTTTGGAAATTATGCACACATTAAATAGCCGTTTTACCTTATATAGTTTTCTCTTTTACCTTGCTTCATAAGAGCGGTGAAGAAGAGTTGTCTTCTCCAAGGGGACACCTGAAACATCTTAGAAAAGGTAGGCGAAAAAAATAGAAGACAACAAACTGACAAAAAGCCATACAGAATTTGCCAACAGTAGAAGGAATTACAATAGAACAAGTATCAATACCAAAACAATGACGGCAACAAAACATGAAAGTCGATGTATTAGAAGATAAAATGCTATCAAATGACCAGGCGAGAGAAAGAGAAGTTATTCGCTCAGTTTGGACAAACGATAACATCGGCCCTTTATTCATAGTAACATTTTATCTCGATTAGTAACGTTTGTTCCTGAACCAAACAAACGTTGCAAGTCTCCAGCTGACAGGAAGCAAACAAGGACGGTCCATTCATAAGGCAGTCTCCGGCTGACAGATGCAAACAAGGATGGTCCATCCATCATGCAGTCGTATGATCCTAAAGAGCTCGCTGTCAGTTCCTATTGACGCATTGTTGGATGTAAACAGAGAGATTGACCTCTCAGTGCTTCAAAGGTTGCAACACTCCAACGTCAGCGTGCAATGTTCCAGTGACCTCCAGCAGGGAGAGTGCAAGAGATTCAGTGATCTCCAGTAATCACTCTCTCTCTTTGCCCGTTCACTCTGTACTTCTCTCTTACAAACACACACACACAAAAGACTTTATTCTAATCCTCTGTTACTCTCGCACCCACCTCTTGTCTACATCCGCTTGTCACTCTGCCTGTCTGGTCCTTCCTTTCTTAATGTCGATAGGTGCAGAGAGCCAGATTTTGGGTGCAAAATATGGCTCGGGTATCGAATTTGGGATGTTTGGGATATTTTGAAAACTGCAGGGGGGTTTGGGCAAAATGTGACCCACCGTTGCTTTCAGTAATTGGGATATTTTTGGTATAAAAAGTCGGAATTTCAAACTGCGAATAGGTGCAGAGAACCAGAATTTGGGTCCAAAATATGGCTCAGATACCGAATTTGGTATGTTTGGGATATTTTGAAAACCGCAGGGGGGTTTGGGCAAAATGTGACCCCACCGCAGCTTTCAGTAATTGGCATATTTTCGTTATAAAAAGTCGGAATTTCAAACTGCGAATAGGTAGAGAGCCAGAATTTGGGTCCAAAATATGGCTCAGGTATCGAATTTTGGATGTTTGGGATATTTTGAAAACTGCAGGGGGGTTTGCGCAAAATATGACCCACCGCTGCTTTCAGTAATTGGCATATTTTTGGTATAAAAAGTTGGAATTTCAAACTGCGAATAGGCGCAGAGAACCAGAATTTGGGTCCAAAATATGGCTCAGATACCGAATTTGGTATGTTTGGGATATTTTGAAAACTGCAGGGGGGTTTGGGCAAAATGCGACCCCACCGCAGCTTTCAGTAATTGGCATATTTTCGGTATAAAAAGTCGGAATTTCAAACTGCGAATAGGTAGAGAGCCAGAATTTGGGTCCAAAATATGGCTCAGGTATCGAATTTTGGATATTTGGGATATTTTGAAAACTGCAGGGGGGTTTGGGCAAAATATGACCCACCGCTCCTTTCAGTAATTGGCATATTTTTGGTATAAAAAGTTGGAATTTCAAACTGCGAATAGGTGCAGAGAACCAGAATTTGGGTCCAAAATATGGCTCAGATACCGAATTTGGTATGTTTGGGATATTTTGAAAACTGCAGGGGGGTTTGGGCAAAATGTGACCCCACCGCAGCTTTCAGTAATTGGCATATTTTCGGTATAAAAAGTCGGAATTTCAAACTGCGAATAGGTAGAGAGCCAGAATTTGGGTCCAAAATATGGCTCAGGTATCGAATTTTGGATGTTTGGGATATTTTGAAAACTGCAGGGGGGTTTGGGCAAAATATGACCCACCGCTGCTTTCAGTAATTGGCATATTTTTGGTATAAAAAGTTGGAATTTCAAACTGCGAATAGGTGCAGAGAGCCAAAATTTGGGTCTAAAATATTGCTCAGGTATCGAATTTGGGATGTTTAGGATATTTTGAAAACTGCAGGGCTGCAGGGGGGTTTGGGCAAAATGTGACCCACTGCCGCTTTCAGTAATTGGCATATTTTTGGTATAAAAAGTCGGAATTTCAAACTGCGAATAGGTGCAGAGAACCAGAATTTGGGTCCAAAATATGGCTCAGGTATCGAATTTGGGATGTTTGGGATATTTTGAATACTGCAGGAGGGTTTGGGCAAAATGCGATCCACCGCCGCTGTCAGTAATTGGCATATTTTTGGTATAAAATGTCGGAATTTCAAACTGCGAATAGGTGCAGAGAGCCAGAACTTGGGTCCAAAATATGGCTCAGGTATCGAATTTAGGATGTTTGGGACATTTTGAAAACTGCAGGAGGGTTTGGGCAAAATGTGACCCACTGCCGCTTTCAGTAATTGGCATATTTTCGGTATAAAAAGTAGGAATTTCAAACTGCGAATAGGTGCAGAGAGTAAAAATTTGGGTCCAAAATATGGCTCAGGTATCGAATTTGAGATGTTTGGGACATTTTGAAAACTGCAGGAGGGTTTGGGCAAAATGTAACCCACCGCCGCTTTCAGTAATTGACATATTTTCGGTATAAAAAGTTGGAATTTCAAACTGCGAATAGGTGCAGAGAGCCAAAATTTGAGTCCAAAATATGGCTCAGGTATCGAATTTGGGATGTTTGGGACATTTTGAAAACTGCAGGAGGGTTTGGGCAAAAGTGACCCACCGCCACTTTCAGTAATTGACATATTTTCGGTAAAAAAAAGTCGGAATTTCGAACTGCGAATAGGTGCAGAGAGCCAGAATTTGGGTACAAAATATGGCTCAGGTATCGAATTTGGGATGTTTGGGATATTTTGAAAACTGCAGGGGGGTTTGGGCAAATGTGACCCACCGCCGCTTTCAAAAATTGGCATATTTTTGGTATAAAATGTCGGAATTTCAAACTGCGAATAGGTGCAGAGCCAAAATTTGGGTCCAAAATATGGCTCAGGTATCGAATTTGGGATGTTTGGGATATTTTGAAAACTGCAGGGGGGTTTGGGCAAAATGTGACCAACCACCACTTTCAGTAATTGGCATATTTTTGGTATAAAAAGTCGGAATTTCAAACTACGAATAGGTGCAGAGAGCCAGAATTTGGGTCAAAAATATGGCTCAGGTATCGAATTTGGGATGTTTGGGTTATTTTGAAAACTGCAGGGGGGTTTGGGCAAAATGTGACCCACCGCTGCTTTCTGTAATTGGCATATTTTTTGTATAAAAAGTCGGAATTTCAAACTGCGAATAGGTGCAGAAAGCCAGAATTTGGGTCCAAAATATGGCTCAGGTATTGAATTTGGGATGTTTGGGATATTTTGAAAACTGCAGGGGGGTTTGGGCAAAATGTGACCCACTGCCGCTTTCAGTAATTGGCATATTTTCGGTATAAAAAGTCGAAATTTCGAACTGCGAATAAGTGCAGAGAACCAGAATTTGGGTCCAAAATATGGCTCAGATATCGAATTTGGGATGTTTGGGATATTTTGAAAACTGCAGGGGGGGTTTGGGCAAAATGTGACCCACCGCCGCTTTCAGTCATTGGCATATTTTCGGTATAAAAAGTCGGAATTTCAAACTGCGAATAGGTACAGAGAGCCAGAATTTGGGTCCAATAAATGGCTCAGGTATCGAATTTGGGATGTTTGGGATATTTTGAAAACTGCAGGTGGGTTTGGGCAAAATGTGACCCACCGCTGCTTTCAGTAATTGGCATATTTTCGGTATAAAAAGTAGGAATTTCAAATTGCGAATAGGTACAGAGAGCCAGAATTTGGGTTCAAAATATGGCTCAGGTATCGAATTTGGGATGTTTGGGATAATTTGAAAACTGCATGGGGGTTTGGGCAAAATGTGACCCACAACCCTCCGTTCCTACTCTTGACCCCCCCCCCTCGTCCCCTCCCATCCTGGTAGTTACAACGCCAACATCCCCTAGGGAGATGACGGAGGAGGAGGGGGTGTCCCAAACATGCGTTAATTGGGTGTTACGCATAGGGGAAACTTACGAAGCCAGCGATTTATGGCTAGTTATACGCTGGTGAATAATCTGGGGTCAGACCATGCGTATACGCAGATAATAGGGGAGGTCGATAGGGGTGGGGGATAATTAATAAGGGGCGACTCAGAATGAACTTAACAAGCGTCAAATTTTAACTGGTTTTGACTAACCAGAACCTAGGCAATCCATCTATTAGGACAAATGTTCATTTGTTCAAAGAAGCGAGAATATCTCGTTACTTTCCATTTCACTAAACCACGGGAATTTTTATGGTGTGGTCGATAGCGCCACAATTGTCGTGGATTAGTTGTTGTGGATTTGAAGTCCAACGTAGAGTAGCTAGTGAAGAAGCTGAAAGTAACTTCCAGTTTCATTAAAAAATTCACTGCCTTTCTTAATACACTTTAGTTTTAGTTGAGCGAGAGAGAGAGACAACACGTCACCAATTGCTTTCCTGCCTCTGCCTAGGAAAAAAACAGCCACGAGAGACAAACAGCATTCTTGACGAGGGGAAACACAATAACAGAGGCTTGAGGGCTTGCGTCCTGCAGCTCGGGGATTGAATCAAAGACATTTTTTTCACACCGGAAACAAAACAGTTGACTACAAGGGTGTGGCTGTGAGTGTATGTGAAAGGAGAGGGGGAGAGGAGAGATGAGAGGAAGAGAGAGACAGAGAGAAGGGATAACGGGAGGGGTGTAGAGTGGTGTATGTGTGTATGTATGTGAGTGTATATATATATATATATATATATATATATATATATATATATATATATATATATATATATATATATATATTTATATTTATATATATATATATATATATATATATATATATATATATATATATATATTTATATATGATTATGACAAATCCATGCTATAAGATGCGTTAATCAAAATACATTATTTTATAACATTGTAATTACGATAAGAGGATGGGATCGTGCATACGTTCCCACACTTAGGATGAAAAAGGGACACTTAGGGCTTGGGCGTGTGGGGGGGGGGGTTAAATTGGGCCATTACCCAAGAAAAGTACTGGTCCCAGTTTACGGAAACGATCGTAGTCCTCGTCAGGGTGACCCACTGTCACTTATGTTAGGAAAATCACCAGCGGTGATAATGAATGTACCCATTTTCTCCTCCCACCACTACTCTTCCATCCCTTCATCATCTCCCCCTCTCCCCTCCCCTCCCATTCCCCTCCAACACTATTCTTCCCCTCTCTTCACCTCTTCTCTCTTCAAAATGAAGCGATGGCACCATCATACTTGTCCTCACCATAGATGCGGTCAGTGCCAGTACCAGCCTTTGTGCCACATCATCTACAGCCAGAATTTGACAACCACAACACAAGGCGCTGAGCTATCATCAGCCTCATTCTGGCTGTCATTCGCAAAAACATCACTCAATCAGCGATCATTCCTTCCTGGGCTGACTCGTATTTGAAACATGTTTTATCAACAAATAGGTAGGAGTGAAATAAAGTCAACCGACTATATGAAGGCTCTGGTACACAGTTGGCTCCAGCTTCATTCAGTAATATGATTTTAAAATAGCATTAAATTAAGTCTATTGCTAATGGAAAGAAATGAAATTCCCATTACATAAATGAGTTGCTAGGGGTCAGTTTTCAGATGAGCTGATGTCGAATGACAGATTTTAGCTTGCAGTTTCATTAGGAACATCAACACAGCTTTTAATGAGCCTTTGACTTAAATATAACGAAAAAGACAAATAGTGAGAGACAGAGATATAAGTAGAAACAAACAATATTTACACCAACTAATTATTTACACCAATCAAATTTTTGTCTGTTAATCTTGATACATATAATAATCCCCGAGGTTTGGCGGGGTTTATTAAATCCCAAAACGCGAACATCTCCAATTATAAGATTATGGAAGATATCGATTGTTGTAAACATGGCAGCGTCGTTATGTATCAGTTTATAATATTTAATCAGGAGACGCGGAGGTGGGAGAGAAGAAAGAGAGGGAGGAGAAAGAAACAATATAGAGGAGAAGGCAGGAATAAATTGGGGAAGGACGAGGTGAAGAATTATACAGGACGAATAGAGGGGGAAGGGGGGAAGAATTGGAAGGAAGAGAGAAGCGAGGATTTGGAGGAAATGGAGATGTTTAAATGAGAGGAAAAAGAGAAAGGAATAAGGTAAAGGGTAGGAAAAGCGGAGAATGGTAAAAGATGAGAGAATGATAGACGAGAGGCAAATAAATAAAGCAACACCACCACCACCATCACCACTTCCACCAAAAATAACATCACTTTAAACACAAATAATCGATTCCGCAATGAAGAACAATGCCATCAAAGCCAAACAACTACACTGTACACAAACAACATGAAACAAAACCCTACAGTAAGAGGTCAGAAAGTAAGGGATACAAAGGACAGAGAGAAATAAGAGAACAACAACAAAGATAAATAATAGACGATAAAAAGATTATTCTAAATATACGTGGGGAGAAGAGGGAAACTGGAGGCGGGGAATAAGACCTGGAAGAGGAGAAGATCTGGAATAGAGAATGATCTGGAAGAGAAGATCTGGAAAAGAGGGAAGATCTGGAAGAGAAGATCCACTACACTACTCCTAATAGAGGGGAAGACTGAAGGAAGCGTGGAAAAGTTGGAGGAAGTGGGTAAGAAGATAGGAAACAGCGGTTGGAAGGGAAGAGATTAAGAAGAGTGAAACAAACAATAAAACAATGAGATAACAGGGACAGAGGACGGTAAAAGTAGCAATTGTCAGAGGGGGAAACTTGTGTGTTGGACAAGAGTGAGGGGAAGATTGTGAGGGGAGGCAGTAAAAGGAGGCGGTCCGGGGAGATAGTGAGGGGAGGCAGTGAGAGGAGATAGTGCAGGGAGGCAGTGAATGGAGATATTGAGATGAGGCAGTGACGAGAGATAAGTGGGATGGTGAGTGGAGGCAATGAAGTAATGCTGTGAGGTAAGGCTGTGTAGGAAACGATGAGGGTGGCAGACAAGAAGCTTGAAGATAGTTAAAAAGAGGTTAGGGAAGATAGTGGTGAGACTGGTGAAGATAATGGAATGAGATTGGTGGAGATAGCGAAGAGACTGAGAGAGATAGTGAAAACAGACTGGATGAGATAATAAACAGAGACTGAAGGAGATTGTGAATAGAGACAAATGAGGTACAGGTTCATAGGGAGAGGTACAGAAAGACAACACACTATGAAATCCCTGATACATTCCCCATGTATCGACATACAGACTGAAAAAAAATCAATGGTACCTCATTAGACTTGAGTACCCCTGATAGTGGTTAATGGGAATCTGGGTGCCTGAACAGGAAAGAACTCACCAACAGCGAAGAACAGCCTCAGTGCTCCCTCCAACTTTACATACTACCAAACAACAGGCAAACAAAGCTGTTCTATTTGACACAGCAGAGGCAGCTGCATTTCTCACGTCTCATGCCCTCACACCTGATAACATCAAGATGATGAAAACATATCAACCACTCAGATATTTCGGCCTAGCCAAGCGCTCACTATACATACCTGAAACTAGCCAACGCTTAAAGTTAAAAAATACAATAGGTTATTTCTTACAGCTTGCCAACCCAACCACTTAAGACTTCTTGGTGCAGCGACGGCTTCGCTTCTTGCAGTTCCATATTCGATCCCCGACTGTCTAAGTGGTTGGGAAGCATTAATTTCGTTTGTCTTATCCCAGCTTCTTGTCCTCAGTCATATGGCAGCTTGCCACATTATTAGGTAGGCTTTTCACAGCTGTAACTAATGTTCCTTAAAGTTAACTTGTGAAATGACCATATGTGACTTGGTTTTTGTAACGCTAACAAGGCAACCTGTTCTCTCACCTAATGGAACACAATTTCAACCCAATCAACCAATCCGCCAAAATTGCAAGGCTTCAGTGAAAATTAAAGCACCGCAATATTGACGTTTTCTTAGCATCAGCCTTAATGAGGGAAAACAACAGCCAGTAGGAGGCAAGCACCAGGGAGGTCAGACAACCAGCAATGAGGGCAGACAAGTACCACTGAGACCAGACAACCACCAGTGAAGCCAACCACTATTGAGGCCAGACATTCACCAGTGAGGGGGAAACAGTACTAACCATCTAGCCTTGTTACCCAAGACGACCTCTGAGGCAAGAAGAGTAATCGCTCGCGTATAATTGTCTGGGTCGGCCAGAGACCTTTCCTGAGTGCTTCCTGGAGCTCGCTCTCTCTGCCTCTCTCTCTCTCCCTCAACCTCTCTTTTACATCTCTCAGTCCCCTCAAGTGACATCTTCTCGTCCCATCAAGTAACATCTCTCCCGTTCTTCAAATATTGCTTCCCGTCGCCTCAAAGTAACATCTTTCCGTCCCCCTGAAGTAATGTTTCTCCCGTCTCCTGAAGTACCGTCTCCCGTCCCCTCAATTGACGTCTTCTCTCGGCCTGACCCGCCCTGGCCGAGGCCTCGCCCCAGCATCTCCCCTCAGATAATAGCCGATCCCAGCCAATAAAAAACAGAGATAATTAATTGTGGAGCGGCTCCGGGCTGAGTCACCCGGGGCCGCTTCCTCGGAAAGTTGTTGGCAGAGCAGCGCTTCCGGTGGACGGAGTAGGGAATTCTGGCGTTGGATGGCGACAGTAACAAAATAACAGATGCAATAGTAATTTGGTGATAGTTGCCTAATAATTTACCGGATATTACTGCAAAGTACATCAGGGAAAAGTAATAATTTGGCGAATGGTTTACGAGCAATATAAAGGCCAAATTAAATAAAAATTATATCATAATCTGGCGAGTGTTACCGCAGAATATAACAGTGAAAATTAATAATAAGCTGACGAGTTTCATCGGACTCCAACATTTAGAAGCAGCAATAATTTAGCGCAAGTTAGCTGGATAATTTGGCGAATATTTCCACAATTAGGGAGAAGCGATGATCAGTCCTCTTGAAGGTGAACTTTTGAAACATTAAATAATTTAGCGATAACTGACAGGTTCAGAAACGGCCGAAGGAAAATCATTGGGTATATACCGACCTGATGAGCCTCAGAGAGATGAATCTTATTAATAACTGAGCGAGTTCACTGGAGCGGAGACTCGGAAGGGTTGAGAAGATAATAATGGTAAATCCTTCGGTGAAGAAGGCATGGGGGGATAGATGAAGACACGGGAAGGATTCTCGTTGATTTGATATTTATAAAGCTCGCAGTTGTGACTATACCGACTGTTTGTTAGGGGAAGTGTTGAAATAGGTGAGCGAGGGTGAATGTTTGGGGGTTTGGGGAAGATATAGATGTTTGATAATGAGGGCGTGGTGTGGGGGGAATGGAGCCGTGGGTGGGTGAGTATAAGACCTATCCCGTCATAACAAAGGCCATCAAAAATTTCCTCGCCAACAGAAGAAAAACAAAAGCAGGGAAATCACAAAAAAAAACGGTCCATCTAGATATATGGCGTCTCACTCCTAATTTTACCTTTTCCTATCTGTCCTCCCATACTCACAAACTACATTTATCCAATCTTCATTCCTTCCCATCCTAAGGAATTCCTTCATCTTCCCATTTTCCATCCAATTTCCCTTTGTTTATACCCTCTTCTCCGTCTCTTGCACTTCTCCACTCCCTCCTATTACTCGCATTTTTTTTTATCTCTAAAATACAGCTTTTTCTTTATTCTCCATACCATCCTCCGCGTTTTATCTTCACCCCTCGCTCGCCGACTCTTCCCTCTCCATAGGCTAGGGGAGAGGGGATAGAGACCCTACTCCCCCCTCTCCAGCTATTCCCGAGCATTTCCAGCCATTCCCGGAGTCCGGGCAGGCGACCCCTGCGACAGATTTGGACCATTCCTATTCTGGAAGCACCGTGCTGCTGTACTCGTAACTCTGTGTGTTCTCACCTAACTATACACACCTAGTTGTGCTGCCGGGGGGTGAAACTCTCTGGTTATACCCCTTAGCATCTGTGTATTCATCCATTTGTGCCTGCACGATCGAGCTCTTGGGCCCCGTCTTTCCAGTTATTTAGAGTTGGGATAACTGGAAAGACTTTGAACAGGATAAAAGAGTATCTGGCTGGGAGGAAACAAAGAGTCAGAATCAGAAAGTTGTTAGGCTGGAGGGACGTGTAAAACGGGTTTCAGCAAGACTTGATTCCAGACCCTTTGCTTTTCCCTTCATAATCTAAGTTAACGACCGACTCCACAGCGGGAGCTGAGGCATGTCAATATATGCAGATGATCCAAAGTAATGACCACGTAAACACTGAGTATGGTTCAAAAGTATTGCAGGAAGATCTTGAGGAGCTCCAGGAGTTGGCAGCGGTCAGCACTCTTGGTTTCTACTGCCAGCACGTCTGACCACTACAGTTGATAGCACTTATGATCTCTAATGCTATCAGCATTCCTGAACCCTGCTGCTGTCAGCACTCCTGAGCCCTACTACTGTCAGCACTCCTGAGCCCTACTACTGTCAGCACCCCTGAGCCCTACTACTGTCAGCACTCCTGAGCCCTACTACTGTCAGCACTCCTGAGCCCTACTACTGTCATCACCCCTGAGCCCTACTACTGTCAGCACTCCTGAGCCCTACTACTGTCATCACCCCTGAGCCCTACTACTGTCAGCACTCCTGAGCCCTACTACTGTCAGCACCCCTGAGCCCTACTACTGTCAGCACTCCTGAGCCCTACTACTATCAGCACCCCTGAGCCCTACTACTGTCAGCACTCCTGAGCCCTACTACTGTCAGCACTCCTGAGCCCTACTACTGTCAGCACTCCTGAGCCCTACTACTGTCAGCACCCCTGAGCCCTACTACTGTCAGCACTCCTGAGCCCTACTACTGTCAGCACTCCTGACCATTACTGCTGTCTGCACTCCTGACCCATAAAGTTTCCATGTTATTTATCTCCCATTACTGCTGGCTATAGGAAGATTTATGGGCGTCTTGTAGTCTTCGAGGGGAGAACTGAGGGGAAATGAAGGGTGGATGAGGGGGAGGATGGTGAAAAATGAGGGGGTTGATGTAGGGAGGATGAGTTAGACATGAGGAGTTGATGTTGAAAAGATAAAGGGAAAATGAGTGGATGTTGAAAAGCCGATGGAAAAATTAGGTGTGGTAATTGAAATAATGATGGAAATGTCGAGAGAGAAATGGAGAAGATAATGTAAAGGAGGACAAGGAAATGAGGAGTGAGATGAGAAGAAAACTGGAAATTATAAAAACATATATAGTTTTAGATAAGAGTAGGAGTAATGAAAATACAGAAAACAAAATATGGAATGAAAATGAATGTGGCAAATGAGAGGACAAGTGAATTTGAGATGGAAGGGGATATTATACGAAGATGAAGGAACATGAGATGGAAATGAACGTAAGGAAAACATGTAAAAATGAGTAAATATGAAGCCTCATATTTTTTGCAGTAATACAGGCAATTGTTGAACGATTATGTATTGAGCTCTAATGTATATGAAGATAAATATCGGCGGAAAACACTGGGTTTAGAATCAGCAGCAACATCAGTCTTTGACAGGCTTTTAATATTGCAGAAAAGTAAGTCTTACCCTTCACAATATATCACAGATGCTGCTTTAATATTAATAAGGCTTAGATATATTCCTGAATAATATACTACTGTATTTTCCATGTGATATTGTTGTGCTGTTGCCTACATAAAATATCTGGTCTTCTGCACATATTATTGGAGATAATTTATGCAGCAGATGGTGCTCCTGCTGCTGACACAGCAGGTATATTGTTAATATTACCGCTGCTGATGCAGCTGCTTCTCTTGCTGCTGAAACAGCCAGTATTGTTGCTACTACTGCTGTAGCATTATTATTATTAAAATCTTTATTGACATAATTAATTACAATTTTGCTTAATCTGAGGATTTCGATTAAGTAGCTGCTGATTTCCTGCTGCTAACACAGCCGTTATTGTACCTGCTTCTGCTCTTATTGCTACTACTGCTGCTGACACAGCTGTTGCTCCTGCTGTTGTATCTGTATCTGATGCTGTTGCTGCCGTTACTTCCTATGTTGTTGCTGTTGCTTTTGGGGCGTTGCTTCCTGTTTTTTTTATAATATTCTTGAACCTCCTGTTCCTGTTTTGTTCTCAGTATACGTAAATTTCCAGTTCTTACCTTGATCTTTCTTTGCCTCTCTATCCATATATTGTCTACCTCTTGTATCTTCGCATGATTACTATCTTACTTGCTCCTCTAACATCTTTTCTTCCATTCACTTCTCCTTTTCCTTTCTCGCCATCAGTTTTTCCACCTTTCCTTCGTCTCGTTCGTCTATCTCCATCTCTTTCTCCCCTGATTTCCTCTTATTCTCCTCTTAGCCCCCTTTTCCTCAGTCCGATTCAGGGGATGAATAGTTTATACTTGGCTTACCTAAACAACACCACAAAGTTGACTGTTGCAATTGTATCGAGATTTTAACGAGATATTACAGTAGCCAGACTCTTATTCTTGACCCTAAGTCAATAGGGTATGGATGAGTATAAGTTACGGATGTTTCGGAATTCTGGTCTTGCTTTTGAGTGAGTATAAAAAGTTAGTACTGCTATCAAATAATGTTTCATGGGCCGGCGAGGACACTATGAAGAGAGTGAAGTCTTAAAAAATGTCCTCATAATGTGATTATTGCTATAAGTTGCTGGTTGATGTGGTAGGGGAGAGAGGGAAGGCGGGTACTGGTTACTGATGAGAGCCAGGAACATGTTAGAGAAGGCCCTCTTGAACAAAAAAGAATACCTGGAAGATGTAAAAGACCCTGGAAAAGAATAGAATAACTGGAAGATGCCAAAGAGGGTCCTTGAAAAAGAAGAAAGCACCTGCAGGGTGAAAAAAAAATGGGAGAAATTCCCTGGATCAGAATTGAGTACCTGGAAGATGTAAAAATGGGGCCCTGGAGCAAAATAGAATATCAGGAACATGTAAAGGTGGGCCAATGGAAATTTACAGATACAAAAGAGCCTATGAAATCATAAAGCATACTTGGAAGGTGTTAAGGGAAATCGAGAAACTCCAGCATGGGAGAGTAACCTGCAGTAAATCCTGTCTACTGAAACTAATTGACGGGATCCGGGAAATGTAAAACCGGCTCCTGGGGAAGCAGCATAGACCCCTCATAAATCATATAAAGGCTGCAGCGTTGCACATCTAAGTAAGCATACTCCTCACCGACACACTAAACTCAGAAACACTCAATATCTACAACTCACTGTTATCTGTTTACATAATTCGAATCTGTTTCTTTGTTTTCCTGTTGATAACCTGTTCGCAATTTTAGGAATTCTTCTACTCCAGCAGCTTTGCAAGTCCCTTCAAGCCTAAAAAACTCTAGTATTTCTCTATACTAAAAATGACACCGCAACACTTCAATAGAACGCTGACACGCTAACACTGCTGGATCGCTGCTTTCATTACAACAACTCTCATTGCTACTGTTTTAACGGTCATATGTACAGCTCTCAGAGTGATATCTTATGAATACTAATAATATTTGCATTAACAATCTTAAAATACCATTTCTTAAATATTTGTGTCGAATCCTACGACACCTGAAGGCAGTTTATTTCCGCGTTCCACAACTCTGTAGGCAAGGAATCCCTGTAACACATTTGTATTGAATCTATTTCCCAAAGTTTCATGGCATTATACGTCAATGTCGAATCTCTTTGCATCTCTTGTTTGAGTGTATCGGATTTCTTCAACATCTTAAAGGTATTTATTAGCTCTACTTATGTATGCCTTTACAAATTTTACTTCTTTGACTCTTCTTAATGATTATCTTTCAGTAATTAGTACCGTACACACAACTGCAGTATTTATCTAACTTTTTAGTTAGATTGGTTCTGTGGACCATCAGAACCCAAGACCTAGTCCCCAACAGAGACAGGGAACGAAGCGAGAAGCAAGAGAACTAAATATGTTAATTTTAGGTATACTGAGAGACACAAATTTGAAGACTGGCCCTAAGCCAGGCTTGGGTAAAATGGGGAACTCTCAGAATCCCAGCCCATCTTCCTAAAATGAAAGTACTTATAGTAACGATATGGTTGAAAGCACAAATATGTGGTGATGGACTACCAGAAAGTTGACTTTTATATTACTGAATTTGGACAAACTGGAATAGTTTTTATATTTATGCTGCAAAAAGCTTAACCTAAATTGACCATTTTAGGCTTAATACATGCTACCTGAGGCCTAATATAGTACATATATATATGTACTAATAGGCCTAGGAATATTAATGAATGGTTTTAGCTTTATGTTTTCCAGACTACAAAAATTAGTACAAAAAATGGCTTACTGGGGCTCTATTACTACATACTGGTACGACCGACCACATAGTTACAAAAAGTAGCTGTACTATCATTTCAGGAGGAAGGGTTTCAGAATCCACTCCAGGTTGTACAGAAGAAGTTGCGTCATTACAGAAAAAACAGCTACAAATAAATTCGACCATAGTCTTAGTGTTTCCAGACACTGAGGCTCCTTGCTACCAAGTCTGACACTGTAACATCTATTATTTATTGTGGACAACCAAATGGACGTTTCCTCAACAGCTATTTGTCAACTGTTCACGTCATCATCTCCAGCAGCTATATAATAACACTGTTTCGTATAATATAATTCTAATAGCACTAATTCCTTCAAATATAAAAAATATAAAGATCTGCAGAGGAAAAAAAGTCCAGCAGTTAATGAACGAGATACAAAAATTATGTCGTATCACTTGAAGATTCAACTAAAGTTCTTACTCCTAAGAAATATGCATCTCTATGATCACTAATTCTCATCAGTTAAATAAAATACACACAAATAATACAAAATAATAATGTTGATTTATGATTGAAACATAGGAGAAAATATTAAAACTCGTTTTTTTCCCTTACCTAAATTCCTAACTACCTGTTACCCTCCCAAAATCCTAACTACCTGTTACCCTCCCAAAATCCTAACTACCTGTTACCCTCCCAAAATCCCTGCCTCCTTCCTCCAGGCCCCGGCGTCCCTACCATGATATACCAGATGTCGTCAAGAGCTCCTAGTCTGAGTTATATAACAGGTACGTCAACTTTACAGCAGTTTTATTGGAGTTCCTTAACGCAGATCCCCCATTCCAGAAATCCACTCTTCCCCTCCTGTCAAAACTACGATGGCACTTTCCCACTCAGCCGAAAATTCAAAAGTCCCATTTTCTGTGATACCTGACCTTAGCCATCATGATGAACCAATCAGATTCACCGATATTCTGGTGAGCGCTCCTGATTGGGCTCCACGTGAAAGATGGGCGAGGCACGAAATACACGAACAAGGGAAGCGAGGAAACAGAACTGCGGAACTCTTGCAAAGATTTTCCAAGTTGTTGCTGGGTCGTTCCAGTGACGCTCTTTATGGGTCATTCCAGGTCGTATGGAATTAAGGGAATCTGGCACGTGTTCCAAGAAGCTCACATCTTTCCAGAGAGATGAGGAGGAAGAGAAGACGGCCCCAAGGACTAAAGGAAGAACATTTTACGTGAGAGATGGAATGGCATGAGAGAATGTTCCAGGGGTATAAAAAGCTTTATTACTCGTATGAAGCCAATTATGTTCCAGGAGCAAGAATTTGTAAGAACTTGCAAGAACTTGTCAAATGGGTTCAAAGAGAACCCATTTGACAAATGGGAAAAATTTGTAAAGATTTACAAAATATCAAACGAATAGCATTTTAAATAGTAAATACAAGCGTTTAGGATAAAAAAATAGAAAAGATTCCGTGATTTTATGAACAAATATATTTTGTGCCAATAAGCTAAGAGGTTCACAAAACTAAGTATTCCAGGAAGCTTAGTGGTCTAAGAAATTATGTGTTCAGGAAACTAAATCTTACAAGAAGCTAAGTGTTCTAGAAAGAGAGAAGTGCATTCCAAAGACAGAAGACGGCATTCCAGAGTGGGGCAAGACACCGTCAACTATTATAATGGAGGTTCATCCATTAAGTAGCAGCATTCGGAGAATCTGTGTGAGAAGTTTTATGAAAGGAGGTTTGCGAATCCTGTGAAGATTTTTTGTGAAGAATATATCCTTTGAAGATTCTGCCTGTAAGCAGTAAGGAGGATTCCGAGGTGAATCATGCTTCAGGCAGTAAATATGTTTCCATTGTGTATCCTGCTTTAGGAAGTAAGGAGGAGACAAAGTTCTAAACGCGAAAGGTTGAAATTTAAAGGTCAGAAGAGTGTATATGCCTTAGGAAGGTCAGTGAGAATTTTTAGAAAGAAAAGGGCATTGATACAGATGGAGAGAAATGGTAGTTATGGCGGAAGAGGCTGTCCTTGTACTAGTTGTAATTGATAAGCTTCGTAGTATTCCGCGCGATGTCATCATTCCACGTGACCTCAGAAGACGACTTTCATCCAACTGATTGAACATTAATATTCAATTTTGCCAAACTGAAGTTATAACGATGAATAGCAGAGGTTAACTTAAGCCAAGTTACTAATAAAGAGATCAATATTGTGCTAAATCTCAACAATACTCGATTGGTTTCAAGTGTGGGGAAAACGAAAGCCATCGGATCCAGAAGGGAGAGGGGGGTTTCCTGTTAGGGTTGGCGAAGGGAAAGAGGGGGAGAGGGGAAATGCGGCGAAATGGGAGGAAGGCAGAATTTCAGCGACTTGTCGGAGGGGTTGGGGGTGGGTAAGGGGGAGATAGTGAGGAGTTCCAAGAATGGTGGAGGGCAGTGTGATGGCTGGACTAATGGCAGAGATGGGAGATGGAAGGAGAATTTTATGCATAGCGCAGCGGAAACCTTCTCATGAATGCATCATTTACATGCTCGTCCATTTCTTGTTTTTGTTTTATGTGAAGAGCGTTGAGGAAGGCGAGTGAGGGAGGAAACGGGGAAGCGAGGGGGGGGGGGGGGAAGAGAGGGTGCATCAGTTTTGCTACTGGGTTTTATTGTGTGTCGTTCTGCTGCTCTTTAGGGGAACATCTAAAGTTATGTGGTGATTCAGCTTTGTTCTCGGTAATTCTAATAGTGTGTGTGTGTGTGCACCTAGATGTGCCTGCAGGGTCGAGCTAGGCTCCTAGCCTCGCTTACCGAATGTTCTTAAACTAATGCAATGACTCGTTTCTCACATTTTTATCATACTTATATTTAAAATTTTGAATCGAATTAGGTTCAACCTCTAACTAAATCCACTAATTGACAACTCTAACACTGAAAAGAGGTCTTTTTGACGTCCCTATGACTAATTTGGGACTTTTAGTTCCCATCTATGACCTCTCGTTCTAGTATTCCTAGCATTGAACAATACTGCTTTGTCTACCTCATCAATTTTCTATAGAATCTTTTATATTATTACCATATCCCCCTCTCTATGTCTCCTTTCCTCTAGTGTGGTAAGGTTCAGTTCTGTCAGTCTTTCCTCAGTTTCGTTGCATATTTTTGGAGATTTTCTAGTTTCTCCTTGCCCTTTTTCAAGCAAGGGTTCCATTCTGGGGATGCTTATTCAAGTGTGCGTCTTACCATCACTGTATATAGGACCCGGAAAGTGGTATGCACTGTATATAGGGCCCTTTATCCAATTGGTTCACAAGTATCCGGCCACACTGAGGAGCCGTAGTGTACTGTCTCTCTCCCAGTCTGTGATAATGAATCCAGAGCCACTATGGAGGCCTGAGGACGCTATTAGTACGAGGAGTGACGCTTGAGCCTCCAAACACATGTAGGTGAGTAGATGAAGGCGAGACCTGTACAAAGATCATGAGCATTACCAGAAAGATGACAGGCGTTGTGTGTGTGTGTGTGTGTGTGTGTTTGCGTGCGTGTGTGCGTGAGAGAGAGAGAGAGAGAGAGAGAGAGAGAGAGAGAGAGAGAGAGAGAGAGAGAGAGAGAGAGAGAGAGAGAGAGAGAGAGAGAGAGAGAGAGAGAGAGAGAGAGAGAGAGAGAGAGAGAGAGAGAGAGAGAGAGAGAGAGAGAGAGACAAACAGACAGACAGACAGAGAGAGACAGAGAGAGAGAGAGAGAGAGAGAGAGAGAGAGAGAGAGAGAGAGAGAGAGAGAGAGAGAGAGAGAGAGAGAGAGAGAGAGAGAGAGAGAGAGAGAGAGAGAGAGAGAGACAGACAGACAGACAGACAGACAGACAGACAGACAGACAGACAGAGAAAGATATGACAACTCAAGACACACGGACTGAACGCGGATGTGACCCTCTTCCACATACGAACTACATACATTATATTGTGTGCACACCCACATATAAACACACTTACACAATGGCGAGTACTCACACACACGCGTACACAAGAGGGGAATGTTTTTAGACCAGTTTCGTCAAATATATATTTAATAAAAAATAAATCAGATAAAACAAAAGCTTAATTAAAGCTTCAAAACCATTTTTGAAATAAAGAAAAGAAAAACGACCACATATCAGAAATTCACATAAAAGAAAATTTGTAGCAATTTTTTTTTTAATCGTAAGACGAGTCGGGTTTCGACCATTAATGGAAAATCAGAGTGAATGGAAGTATTCCTGATTACTCTCAGGGCATTTTTCTCTGAACCCGCTCTTCGATATCCTCTCTATATGACATCCAGGTAACCGGGACGATATATAGTATATTAATTATATTTGCATATCATATAAAATGTTTTTTTTCTGTAAATACTGTGTTGGATGTAGTCTTTAAGAGAAGTGAAATTCAATTCTTTTTCAATCATTCATGTACACCTGTTCCATCCGGCGGTAGGGAATGGAATAGGGATGAGGGAAGGGACAATCACAATTTGGAAGATGTTTATTACTTTGAGCTTTGAAAATTATATATATCGTGCTCTCAATGCAAAAATTCCATTTTATATATATATATATATATATATATATATATATATATATATATATATATATATATATATATATATATATATATATATATATATATATATATTATTAAATATGACCGAAAAAGTAAGATTAATAATTCTAACACGAATTTTCTCAATCTTTCGTACATTACGCTTCACTGTTGGAGGTGAAGGTGAGGTATTATCAAGAAACTAACAACATTATATGGAGGACCTATGGCAATTCCACGACCAAGAGATGGCTTCCTGAACCTTGCAGGAATTAACCTCACTGAGGACCAAGTCACTCTCCTAAATCTGGGCATAAAATGTCATGTTATGTCCAGACCGAGTGAAATGGCCCGGAAAGTAGAGTTGGAAATTCTGTTGGACGACATATTCGACCTCGAGACACAAAAAAAGGTCACTACCAAAGATACCTTACAAGCAGAACTTATTGCAGAAGGAGGAAAGAATCGAGGCAACTACAGAAGCACCATACTGTCCCCCGAGCTTAAAGCGGCAGCTAAAAGCCTTCGTGAGAACAAGGAGATAGTTGTCAGGAGAGGTGACAAGTCGCCAATATATGTCATTCTTAAAAAAGACGAATATCTGGCGAAAATGAACATCATACTCTCTGACCAAACTAAGTTCCAAAGGGTAACGAAGGACACTACAGCCGAATTAAAAGCAAAGGTCAACAAACTGATCGAAACTGTGAACGCCAAGAAATCCGGACTCCACCTGCCAAAGATCATTGGGGAATATAAACCTGGATATGCGTATGGAAATGTCAAGACGCACAAGCCTGGAAACCCACTTCGGCCAATCATTAGCCAGATACCCACACCCACGTACAGACTGGCGAAGCGACTCAACGGCCTGCTGACTCCTTATGTTCCTTGCGCCTTCAGCCTGAAGTCTCCAAAGGAATTTGTGGACTTACTGCGGGGCACACGGGCCACAGGGATAAGAGCCTCGTTGGACGTAGAATCGCTGTTTACCAACGTACCTGTGGACGAGACAATCGGAATGATAGCCGACAGAGTGTATCGTGATCCAGCCTGTACTCCTCTTGACATGCCAGAAAGTATTCTGAGGAAACTACTCCAAGCTTGTACTAAAGAGGCACCCTTCTTGAGCCCGGATGGGCACATGTATAAGCAAGTAGATGGGGTCGCCATGGGTTCTCCCCTAGGTGTCCTGTTTGCAAACTTCTACATGGGTACCATCGAGCAAAAAGTCTTAGTCGACATGAACTTGAAACCGGCCATATACTGCAGGTATGTTGACGACATTTTTACACAGGTACCTGATGTCAGACATCTGCAGGAGCTGAAGGAGGCATTTGAGCAGAGTTCCGTGCTGCGTTTCACTTACGAGACGGAAAAGGATGGGAAGCTGCCTTTTCTAGATGTAACAGTCATGGAAAAGGGCGGAGGTTTCCACACTGCAGTCTACACTAAGGAAACAAACATAGGAATGTGCCTAAATGCCAACAGCGACTGCCCCGACAGGTACAAGAGGAGTGTTGTTAACGCATACGTCGACCGTGCTCTCAGCCACAGCTCAGAATGGAAGCAAGTCGACGAAGAACTCTGTAGGGTAAGGCAGGTTCTAGTCAATAACGGCTTCTCCAATGGTTTCATCGAAGACATCATAAGAAGGAAAGTGAAAAGCCATGCAACCTCTGAAGAGACAACTAACACAACACCTATACCCCCTATTAGACTATTTTACAGGAACTTCTTTTCCACAGCTCATAAAACAGAGGAAAGGGTCCTGAAAGATATTGTTAATAGAAACGTTATCCCTACAGACAAAAATCAGAGGATACAACTGACGATTTACTATAAAACCAGAAAAACGGCCAGCCTACTCATGAGAAACTCTCCAGACACAAAACAGAACGCTTTAAAAGAGACTAACGTCGTCTATGCCTTCAAATGCCCACTTGGGGACTGTAAGCTCCAAAAAACCCAGTATATAGGCAAGACAACAACATCTCTTTCTAGGCGTTTAACGATGCATAAGCAACAGGGCTCCATTAAGGAACATATAATCTCTTCCCATAACCAAACCATCGCCAGAGAAATCCTAGTAAACAACACAGAAATCATCGATAGATACAGCGATAGCAGGCGGCTTGACGTTTGCGAGGCACTACACATCAAAAAGTCAACACCAGCAATCAACAGCCAATTATTGCACAACTATATTCTACCCACCTCAAGACTCCGCTCCAATATAGAAGCATCAAGAAATATGGACCAATAGGCTTTCTACAAACACTTCTATTCAATACCCATTGTTTTCTGTTCTGTCTTGTGTTGATACTTTTAATACCCTATTAATATCCCCTGTTCTGTCTTGTGTTAATGCCACATCATCCTTCCCACCTCACTCAAATGTAATGCCACATCACCCTTCCCACCTCACTCAAATGTAGATATAAAATCAAGGAAACGCAAGTTCTAATCAGTTGTGTATTTGTGAAGTCTTTGAAAATGTAATAAGTTTTACGAAACGCGCCCGTGTCGCGTCAGACTAGAAATAAAAATGAATTTTGGAGAAGTGATTTTTGATTTACCTCCAACAGTGAAGCGTAATGTACGAAAGATTGAGAAAATTCGTGTTAGAATTATTAATCTTACTTTTTCGGTCATATTTAACAATATATGTCTACAGGAAAGACTGCTACCAAAATATACTAATATATATATATATATATATATATATATATATATATATATATATATATATATATATATATATATATATATACGTGGTTACGACGGAGAGTGAGATCCTGCTCTGAAGTTTCCCCTTAATGCTATTGTGTTATGTGCATTTGTACCTCCTAAGGTACGTGTGTGTGTGTGTGTGTGTGTGTGTGTGTGTGTAAGCGTTCATTGTGTTCGTGCGTGCGTGTGGAGACGCCAACAACACATTATGCAGAGGATTTATACGATAATCACTTTTGTCTGTTTACGGATCCTTACCATAATGGACGAAGTCCTCTGAAGAGGACATAGTCGGAGGGAAGAGAAGACCAGATGAAGCTCGGGGGAAAAAGAAAAGGTGCAGAAGGGAACATCTCTTAATACCCCTTCTAAAATAAAAATTATATACTGACGTGTTTAGATTCGCGTACTAAAAACACAATAGTATAAAATCAAATGATCATGTGATAATTTACAGAGGAATAAAGTTCTCGGAGGCTGACAAACGAGGGAACTCCGGTCGTTACGAGGAGCCCATTTGGCAAGCTGAAGTGTGACCTTGGAGTTGGTGGCCCTCGTGACCTCACCTCAACTCTAGCCACTCATTTCCCCCTCCTCATACCCCACCCCACCCCCATGTCCTCTCAACATCCCTTCGCCTCCCCTCTTCCCTATTTGTCGTTGCAGCTTCCAAGATCTGTATTTTTTTTAGGGAGGGGGGGGGGGGTATCTGGGGAGATGTGAGGAGGAAGAGTGGAAGAACATACAAATAGAGAAAAAGGAGGTGAAGTGAGAGGAGGGGATGAAGATTATCGAGAAGCTTAAGAAGAGTAGAAAGATGAATTATGGCAAGAAGAAGGAATTAGAAGAATGCGATAATGGGAGAGAGAACAGAAAGAATTAATAAAAATGAGAGACAGACACGAAGAGGGAACGTCAAGTTTCATAAGAAACCTAGTAAAGGTTTCTTAATAAAGGAACTGATATAAGGGTTCAGTACGAGTGCTTGTCGTGTTGACCCTCAACACTCACCCTGTTCAAGATCCTCCTCCAAATTCATTGATTTCAGGGTGATAACAGCAAAAAGCGAAAACAAATGGATGTGTTACTATAAGCTTTTTCTAGGCGAGAATTATTTAAACTTGATCCAGAAATGACGCCTTGTAAACAATGAAACGCTGTGTTTACTTTCTTTGATAATGATTGTAATGAGGAGGATAATGCTGTCTCCTCTCTCTCTCTTAACTAAGACTAATGTTCATAAGGGCTGTCAAATGATGTACCAAGTGAAACTGGAAGCAAGAGTTGTTATCCTACCTCAGCTCTCTCTCGTTTTACTCGATTTCCTTCCACAAAAATACTTCACCTTCCCGTGATTTTTTTTTCAACTTTATGACCAATTTATCTTTTATTATGTTTGTTTTGGTTTTTATTTACTTTGCTGAAGTAAACATGGAGTAGAAAATTAGTGCGAAGAGTGAATGCAGATGCTAGGTAAGCTTCTTTTTATTCAAGAAAACATCTAATACTTTTGCTAGCTTAAGTGACACTTCAGGTGTCACTATTACGCTATTATTACTCTTCATAGCTGTAATATTTCCAAGTGTGTTCCAGCTATATGTCTTGAAAATATTTTCAGGACATATAGCTGGAACGAAATCAGGTATCTATAAATTTAAAATAGTTAAGTGTATAGCAGGAGCAGTCATGTATATAGGTGAAACAATTAGGTGTAAAGTTGCAGTAAACGGGAATATAATAAAACAGATTCAGATGTGTACGTACAGCAGTCAAGTACATAGGTGAAGCAGGTTCACGTGTATATGAAGCAATTTGAGGAGCACATCCGCAACAAGCCAAGGTATGCGAACGTGAGCTCTGACCTTGGGCTGAAGCATCCCCCCCCCCCAAACTGGTTGAGGGGTGTGGTACGATCTAGTCAACAAGCGCACCCTTAATATTATCAACTCCTAAACCACCACCACAATCGCCAGCAGGTGCTGCAAAGCTGGTTGGCGGGAAATAAATTAACCTCATTTCACCGAAGCATTGATAGGTATGCACAGGCGAGCACCGTCACCACAACACTTCCTACCACCCACGAGATTTGTGAGTGGATGTAATTCCACACTAACACCAGAGGCACACACAAACAGGGTCACGTCGGCAGCATATGGGACGTTGGCAAACATTTGAACATCGGTTAGAAACCTAAATCAAGAAGCCTTCAAGGTATTGTGAACAACATTTGTTAGACCAATACTGGAATATGCAGTCTCCGCATGGAATTTGAACCTTGTGAGACACAATACCTAAATTTAGAAGATGCAGATGTATGCAACAAGTTTGGTACCAGAGATAAGAGGTTTAGGTTATGAAAAGCTAATGGAACCAGATCTCACAATCCTAGAATATAGAAGAAACAGAGGGGATATAACAACATACAAGAAAATAAGGCAAATAGATAAGGTAGACAAGAATAGCCTCTACAAATTGAGAGGAAGAGGATCACAGGTTGAAATTGGAAATGTAAATGAGGCGAAGTAAACTCATACTCTGTACGGGTGGTCAACAAGTGGAATGCACTGAAGAGAAGTTGTGGAAGCCACCTCCATCCGCAACTCAAAGGCCAAATCTGACAAGGAATTCGAACGTCGGAATAGGTAAATTGAAACGCGACAGGTACAACAAGGCTAGCAGGCGAGGCAGAGAGAGAGCTGGACCTCACTGCCTCGTAGAAACTGATTGGTAAGGACCACCACCACTACCACCACCGCCACCGCCACCACCACCACTCCCCAGTAATCCCCCAGTGAGACCACGTCGTGTAGGGATCATCAGAGCCACCAGGATGCTGCCGCCCTCTGAATACTGCATCCATTTTTGCTTACACTTGGAATATTTTCGAAAATTTCGTTGTCTAACGATGTAGGGCGTGCGCGTGTGTTAAGGGAGAGACTGGGTGGTCGTGACAACGGTGTGATTGGGATCGATGTTTGGGGTCAATCTCGGTGTGTGGGTTCGATACCTGGAGCTAATGATGAGAAGAAACGAGGATGAGGATGGGTGTTGAGGAGAGAGAAGGACGGATAGATGGAGGTTGAAGGGGAGAGAAGGATGGGGAAGAAATTGAGGGTTCGCAATCCACAAGGGTTACCTTGCGATGATTTCGGGGCTCAACGTCCCTGCGGCCCGGTCCACGACCAGGCCTAAACAAAAGGGTGAACAAAATCCAGGATTCAATCAGTTTCAATAATGTTTTATATAGAAAAGGTATTTAATGAGGTTCCCTCAGGTACGAGATCTCTCTTTATCTATCTATCTATCTTTCAAATACATACACACACAGATAAAAGATAGGGAGTTATAAGAATAAGAGACCTGAGGGACAGTACTGCCTTATCCCTTACAACCTAATCTTCGGCTTCACCACGCACTCCCAATCATCGACAAACTCAATTGTTACTCATTTCTTATATCATTCATCCACAACTCCCAATTTTCAACCAGCTAACCCCAAACTCTAATCCTCAACTCTCTCATCCATTAGTTTTAATACCCGGCATCCTCTTCTCTTCCAATCATGGACTGGCTCATCTCCCACTGCCAATCCTCGATCCCTTCATCGCTCACTAGCAATTACCTTCGCGACGTTTGTAATTAAGAAAGATAGAGAAACTCGCCCAACTTCGATTCGCAAGTGTCTAATGGAATTTCAGCACCAGCTCGAAAACCGCACGAGGACATCCGGGTTTATTTAAAACACCAGCGCTGGCCTGGTCCACAGCTGTTTATTTAAAACACTAGCTCTGGACTGGTCCATTTAAAACACTAGGTCTGGAATGGTTCTTGCTTAGTTTATATAAAACACCATCTCAGGACTGTCCATAGCTGGTTTATTTAAAACACCATCTCTGGAATGATTCATTACTGGTTTAGTTAAAGCACTAGCACTGGACTGGTCCATGACTCGTTTAAACCCCCAGTTGAACTAACCATCATTCCTCTTCCATCTCAAATGGCTAATCTAACAGGTAAAATTAGTTTATAACCAACATTATAATTTGGTGTAAAACTCAAAAAATTATACACTAGTGTATAACCCACAATATTATACACTGGTGTATAACACAAAAGATTATACACTGCTCTATAACTCACAATATTTTATGCAAGATTATACAAAAAGGAAATACATGAAAACAGGAAATTCATTTCATTCTATATTTGAACAATCTAGGCGGTAGTTCAAATGTGTTAAAAAATTATTAAAACGAAAACTGCCTGACAGTTAGAGGATGGCCACGGCGTAGTTTTTTAACGTTTGGCACACCTGTTCCAGTCAATTTAATTAAGTGTGAAGTGAGGTGACTGGAAGACAGAGAACTTCTGTGGACGGTGAAACTGTCCACAACATCTCTCTCCACCCATTTATCGCTCCCTATTACATTCCAGATTATTATTTCCCTATTACATTCCAGATTATTATTTCCCTATTACATTCCAGATTATTATTTCCCTATTACATTCCCAATTGTAAATATAGAAATAAGTTAATATTAGTACATGTGTTAACCTGTGTGGCCATTCAGGAAAGTGCTAAGGATTTATCTCCTTTTGGTAATATTGATGAAATTTTCTATTTTTGGGAGTACAGGATCCTTCATACTGAAGGATTTATCTGTTATGGGGAGCCCAGTGGCCTGTGGAGGACCCATGATGTCCTTATCGTATATACGTCTCTCCTACTTTTGTATATTCTTTCCTCTCTTTCGTTCTCGTGTGGGATGAGCGAGCGGCTTGGTAGCCAACCCATCCTTGATTTTTTTAGGGATATGTAAAGATATTTCTCGTGTACACGCTCCTGGGAGTAAAGATTGATAGCTTCTGGGAGCTGCCTGCAGGTCTGGTCTGTAGTGGAATCATTCTTACATTTGTTCTAAATAACAGTTTTATCAGCCTTGAAGCTGTCAATACTGCTAAATATTTTATCAAATGTTTGGCAGCTGTAAAAGATGCTATACTGCAAACAATGAAAATCTTGTCCTTAACATATGATCAATCTGAAATATCTTAGGACAGATGTTTTATAAAATATATATGTCATCCACACACCAACATAAACTATGTCATGCACACACTACATCAAAATATGCCTTGGGTAAACCATTTTAACATCGAGTATTCCGCGAAGCTCAAAATATGTAATAGGCCATCAGCTGCTAGGCACCCCTGGGCACAAGTGCTTTGCTCATTATATCATCAGCTCACCTGCTGGGATGAGTGCCACTGGACGGGATCGAGGATGGAGAGGGTTGAATATTCAGCCCTATAGATATGAGGGCTGGATAGGTGGTGGTAATGGGCTGACTAGGAGGGCTGGATAGGGAATTGTTATGGAAGAATGGGTTGAATAGGATGGAGGGGTGCTAATGGGTGAATGGACTAAGGTAACTGTTTGTACTTGGCATGAAGACTGGCTTGGGGTTGTTGGTATTCGGCTGAGAGGCCTGGCCAGGCCGGGCCGGGGGGGGAAGCTGGTTGGGCTATCTGATGACAGCTAGGGTCTATAAAGCACGAGTAGACTCAAACCTCTAATGCTTAAAATGCTGCAGAGCGCAAGCAGTAGAGATGAAGAGCACCGAGCGGTGTCTACGGCTCTTTAGAGGACCATACTAAAGTTGGCTGCAAGCTGGAGATGGTTGGATTCCCTCCTTGCCTTTATTCATGGTAAAAATAAATTAGTAATTAAGATAAATTAAAATAATTACAAAATCATGTAATGTTCAAAATGTAAAAAAAATACTAATATAAAAAATATAAAAAATACCACGAGTCAATGCATTAGTCAACCGGCTATTAAAACACACAAAAAAAACATCAAATTCAATGAACCTATTCCACATCAGACTGAGAAATCAATCCATAGTTGGTTTTGGTCTAAATCGGTCACGTTACAATCATCAAAATGCTGATATCGAATTACAGTGAAATGTTTCGGTTAAGCTCCAGTGTTGAGTAAATGGATCGGGTCAGTCTCTCCCTCCACCTTCAACAGCACCTGGCTTAAAGGTATTGTTCTCGAAATGGAGGCTTGTTTCCCCTCAGATGGAGCTGGTGAGGTTCTGTCATGTAGTGGTGTGGTCCCCTAAGGTGGTGGTGGTGTGATCCCCTCAGGTGGTGGTTGTGTGGTCCCCTCAGGTGGTGGTGGTGTGGTCCCCTAAGGTGGTGGTTGTGTGGTCCCCTCAGGTGGTGGTACTGGTGGTGAGCTCCCCTTAAGTGGTGGGTAGCGTTGTCCCTTTGCAATACTCGAACCCCTCTCATTCCCCTCCCACATATCATCCCCTTTTACACACCTCCCTCTCCCACAGACCTGCGCCTGCCACACACCTGCCGAACACCTGCACCTACCACACACCTGCGCCTGCCACACGCCGGCGCCTCCCACACACCCCACTGCAAGAGGTGCTCAGCACCCACCTGGGAGGTGGCCCCGAGTGCTCTTGAATGATTTAAAGCTTTTTATACCTGCGACCGACAATTACACCGGCAGTGACATGTGGTGAAATTGGAGATTTTTACACTACCTTCGAGTGACGTATTTGGCAGGGGGGTTGGGAGGGAGGTGTGGAGAGGGAGACGGGAGGGAGGGAGGTGTGGAGAGGGGGGGGGGAGGGAGGTGCAAGAGATGGGAGGGAAAAAAATGAAAAGAGAGAAGATAAATTGGATGCAACGACTCAATTATTTCGCTATTTACATTTAAAATTGAGTACCTGATTTGTTGCAATCATTTCTTCATATATCTTATTCCATATATTGACAACATATACATTTAAGTTGTTCTTTCTGACATCTCTCGACGCACTTGTGCCCTAAACTGTTATCTATGTTCTCTTGCTCTGTTGTTATTCCCTTTAAACAATGCTTGTCTTCTTTGATATTATCCTTAGAATTTTATATGTCGCAAACATGTCCTCTTTCCTCTAGTGTGGTGAGGCCGTTCTCTCAACTTTCCTCGTAGCTTAGGAACATATGTTTAATGCTATGTTGAGCCGTTTTAGGCGGAGATTCCATGCTGGGACTGTATACTCAGGAATGCTCTTACCTAGGTTGCATATAACGTAAGGAAGGGCACTTTGTTTATGTTCCTGAAGTCTCTTCGTGCGTTGGCCGGTTGGCATTCACTGCTGGAGTATGAGATGAGGTCAACGGCTAGTTACAGTGTTCCTTATTAAATGATGCAGGAGCTGATCAGTTCCTCTGCATTTCTTGCTCTAGTGCCACTCCTCATAACTTTGTAATTAGTAGCCATTTTGCAGACCATCTGTGTAGTGTGGTTGGCTATTTTATTCATTATAATAAGTCTGTTGTTCCGTTTCTTCTCATTAGTTTTAATTGTCAGCGAGCATTGATAAGGAATGTATTTCCTTCGTCAAGTAGTTGACGGGTACTACGACAGGCATGGGTCTTATAGTATCAACCCTTGTGGGTCTGTACTCATTACCTATCTCTATTATGGAACCATCTCTCTCTATGACTCTTTGCCTCCTTCCTGAAGGTACTCCCTCAACGAGCAAAGGATACATCAGTCTTTCTACAGCTTGAATAGAAGTTTTAAGTGAACGCAGTTTTGACTGTCCTATGACAAACAAGGTACAGTCTGACCAATTACTCTCTTCAATTTGATTTCAGTCATGTTTCCGTACAACCTTAACAAAACTTTGCAGAGTAGGGTTTCCCTTAGCAGAATCCATTATGTATGGAGATGTAAACCAACTGCTCTAGGTATTCTGCCAGTCTGCTTAGGATCAGTTTCTCTAGTACCTTATCGGGAACTTTTATTACTGATACTGTTTGCAGATCGAGGCTCTAGTCCTCCCTCTTTCTTTTATATAGGCTGTATTGCAAGCTTCTGGTAGATATTTTGTTCCACTGAGTACTTGAATTCTATATAAAGGAGGTACAGACAATGATTCATTATGTATATGTAGCACATTATGTTATAGTGGTTACCACATACCACTCACCAGCGAGAGTATCTAGATTCAAATCATGGGCAGATGGAATCGGTTGAACCCAGTCCTCCACTACGCTAGATAACTCAGATCCCAATATCTGGACATCTCATATCCCAATCGGAGTACCACAATCTATTTACTCCTCTCTGGAGCTCCACAGCCCTATCCACCCCTCCCGAGTCAGACAACCAACTCTGACGCACCAAAACTTCACCCCCTTCCCAGCAAGCAGCCAAGGCGGCACCAGCGAGAGGAGGAATCGATCAGTACTAACCAGACTTGAGTTGTGCTGAAAGAAAATCCGCAATATACTACTGGGTTATGGCCGGGTAGTGGAGTAATGGCCCACTGGCACTCCACTGGCTCAGGTGAGAGACCTCCCCACCACATCCCCCTCCACCACCGCCTTACCTGTAATTAACTCAAATTTAAGTCTACTCACCCTCCCCCACCCCTCCACAGTCGAATTAAATTCACCGCTACCACTGTTCATCAGTGGAGGGGAAGAGAGGGGGGATTAAGGGGGTATGGGGAAGGGTGGGGGACGAGGAGGGGTTGACTTAAATCTTGGGGTCTGCGGCTTTACCTGGTCGTTTGTTAAGGCGGGGTTGACACCTGTGTGGGTTTTCCACGCGATGGGCGACACCCTACACGCTTAATGGAGAGGGGGGCGGAGGGGAAGGGAGGGGGGGGCGTTATTTGATTCCTCACCACCTGTCTCAATCATCTACAACTGTTCAAACATCCTTTCCCCACCACCTGTCCTAACCCCCCACTGTACATAACATGTCTCCATTTCCAGTTCCTTCTCACTCTTTGTTCTCTTTATCTCTCCACAGATCTTTCTTTTCTCTGTCCCAGCCTATCCCAACCTGTCCCGCTAGCCTACCCCTACCGCCTTTTCCATACTGCCATACCACGTTTCCCTCATAAGATTGTCACTTGCTTAGCTAAACAAAATATGTGATTATGTGCCTCTGTAACACTTTCCACCACCGCCCATGGGATGGGTATGGGGTACATAATAAAGAAATTAAACGGAAAAAATGGCCACTACCATAGCCACCACCACTACCACAATCACTACTACAACCACCACCAGTCACCACCACCACCGACAATGAAAACAAGAATAGGACACAAGAAACAAATGAGAATGCGACTGACGATGTGAGAGAAAAGTCCTCAGAAACCTCTTGAATGATTGAGACGTGTGAAGAGCTGGTCAGGGGCTCTCAAGGAACCCAAACACAGTGGTAAATAATGGAGATGGTGGTGGTAGTGATGGGTGTAGTGGTGGTAGTGATGGGTGTAGTGGTTGAGGTGGTGGTAGTGATGGGTGTAGTGGTTGAGGTGGTGGTAGTGATGGGTGTAGTGGTTGAGGTGGTGGTAGTGATGGGTGTAGTGGTGGTGGTAGTGATGACGCTGGTGGTGGGGTAATGATGCTTACAAAATAGTGACTACCGGGTAATAAGATCTAGCTCTTTATCCCCCCGTCTAATAGCGTCGTTGTACTTGCTGTGATACAATGAAAGTATCCTGACATTCGAATACTCTGTCGAATCTGACTGTAAAGTTGCATGTGGAGGTGGCTTCCACAACTTCTTTCAGTGCATTCCACTTGTTGATAATCTGCATGAGTATTTCCTTATATTTTATTTGTTTCCAGCTTCCACATGTGTCCCTTTGTCTTCTTTCTTTCAGTTTAAAGAGACTGTTCTTGTTTGGACCCTTCAGTATCTTGCATGTTCCCTGATAGTGTTATTCAGGTTTCTTCAAATGGCGCTCTGCTGGTGATGGTTGTGGAGGTTGTGTCGATGGTGGTATCAGCTGTGATGGTGGTAGCGAAGGTGGGGGGGGGGGTGTTTTGTATGGTGGTGGTAGCGTAGGTGGAATGTGGTGGTGTATGGCGGTTTAAGGTGGTGGTGCTGGCGGTTTACGGTGGTGGTGCTGGCGGTTTACGGTGGTGGTGGTGGAGTGCCTCTAGCAACGTTATCATCACAGGTTTGCTCCATCGATTATCGAAACCTGAACCTAGAATTTGGAGATCCGAGGGTGTGACTGTGTGACTGACAGACTGTCAGCACAGGACACGCCACTTTCCGTGCCCGCAAAGACGTGTGCTCCATCGATTGGTGCACACACAACCCTCACACTGTGCACACACACGCACACGCGCGCACAAAAAAATCAGCATGTTGAACTAAGTGAGTACACATACACATTCGTCCTTGCGGCTGAGCAGGTAGCGGTCTAGGGTCGTAGTTTTAAGGGTTCGATTCCCAATCGAGGCAGAAACAAATGGGATTTTCTTTCACTGTTACTATTTTTTTGCACACACACACACACACCCAGGAAGCAGCTCGTAACAGCAGTCTAACTCCCAAGCACCCATTTACTGCTAGGTAACAGGGGCATCAGGGTGTAAGAAAATCTGCTTATTTGTCTCTGCCGCCGCCGGGAATCGAACCCGAACCACAAGATTACGAGTCCCGCACGCTGTCCACTCAGCTACCAGACCCCTGCCATGTGTTCGCACATGTTTTATGGACGCTTCTCAAACACTCGCCAATGTATGGTTATCTTGAGGTTATCTTGAGATGATTTCGGGGCTTTAGTGTCTCCGCGGCCCGGTCCTTGACCAGGCCTCCACCCCCCAGGAAGCAGCCCGTGACAGCTGACTAACACCCAGGTACCTATTTTACTGCTAGGTAACAGGGGCATAGGGTGAAAGAAACTCTGCCCATCGTTTCTCGCCGGCGCCCGGGATCGAACCCGGGACCACAGGATGACAAGTCCAGCGTGCTGTCCGCTCGGCCGACCGGCTCCCTGGTAACTAAAAGTTAAACTGAATACGTTTATTATGGACTTATAAAGAGATACTGCGCATCATGCACTCATAAAGGGACAAAGTACACATCAACTCTCTTGGAATACAAAGAAACGCTTTGCAGTTTTCAGAAAATTATGCACTTTTCTTGCCATGCACAATATCAGTTCCCCCCCCCTTCCCCTCCCTCAACCACCTCCTACTAGTCAATCCCTCCCCAACACATCAATCATCATTACGGCTCACCACAAAATATGTCACCTGTCTTGTGTGTTCACTCGCCAAACTCCTCCATTTAGCGCATTTCACACACTGTCATGCTCGGTTATATCAACATTTTACACTCTTTGAGTCATAATCTTCTTGTTGCTGTGATGAGTGTTTGTGGCTCTGATAACTCTGTGAATCTCTGCTGAATAGTTGGATTAGCCCATGTTTCCTCCCCCCCTCCCCCCCACCAGCCTCTAAATAGTTCAGGACATATGTGCTGCTATGTACATATTTTTTTGGTTTACCAACATAATATTATTCATGTGTATGTATTTTATGTTGGAATTTTTTAGAAAAAGGTCCAGGTCTGCAGGTCCTAGCTGTACTAACCTTTTAGAACTATGTCGTGGTAGAAGCAATTTGGCAGCGTTTCCTTTCACATGCCTATGTTCCCCTAGCAGTTATTGAGGGCCGAATTCTGGGATCTGTAGTTGGCCTAGTTAGATATGCATGCATAAGTACGTACATACATGCATACACACACACACACACACATTGACCTAAAATTGGCGTGTCGAGTTCCTGGGCAAAAACATGTATGGTTAAGCCTACCATGAGCTGTTAACAGGAGTCAAAAGGCGTATACCCCTGTACCCCACCTGTATGTGAGAGAGTGAGTGAGTGAGTGAGTGAGAGAGAGAGAGAGAGAGAGAGAGAGAGAGAGAGAGAGAGAGAGAGAGAGAGAGAGAGAGAGAGAGAGAGAGAGAGAGAGAGACAGAGAGAGAGAGAGAGAGAGAGAGAGAGAGAGAGAGAGAGAGAGAGAGAGAGAGAGAGAGAGAGAGAGAGAGAGAGAGAGAGAGAGAGAGAGAGAGAGAGAGAGAGAGAGAGAGAGAGAGAGAGAGAGAGAGAGAGAGAGAGAGAGAGAGAGAGAGAGAGAGAGAGAGAGAGAGAGAGAGAGAGAGAGCACTGTTAACACTTTAAGAAACGACAAAAACATTCCACATTTTCAGATAATTTTCCTTAAATCTTTCGCAAGAAAAGCAACATGTCAGCCGTATAGGAACCATGCCTCTCTCTGACCCGACCTTCCTCAAGTGTCCCGTTGGATCATTTTCAATTAAATTCAGGAACCTTCCCCAAAGGATCCCATTTTATCTTCCTCATTCGTCCCAGGCGTCTTCTTTAAGAATCCCATAAGATCTTCCTAAAGGTTATAGTGCGATATTCTTTAAAGATCTTCTATAAAGAACCCTGTAGGTTCTACGCATCTCCTGGGATCCAATAGGATATCTTGTCAACGTCTCGGTTTTCTCATGCCAAGACACTCTGATGCGCCTGCATCTATATCCTTAACACACTTGACTTGAGGAATAATTTACGGTACTCGGTAATAATGATATTCTCTAGAATGACAACGGAACTCATACTGGGCTATGTCCCTAGTTGGATACCAGGGATACGTCCCTAACTGCTGGGCACGAGGGATACGTCCCTTGTCGCTAGGTACCAGGGATACGTCCCTAGCCTTTGTTACCTGGACTCCACCAGGAACGCACAGCTTGACCCCGCAGACGCCGTCTAAACATGGCTAATTACCCGAGCCCTGCCAGCCACAGGTATCCCCTATGGATCCTTTCCAGGGCTCGCTTCTCTTCTTGCGCTTTCTCTTCTCTTCTCTTGTCGTGCTCCACAATGTGGACATAGAGGAGCTAGAGTCGACATGGCATCATACTATTTTACCTGATATCTAAAATCGTAAGCATATGCAAGTTATATACAGCTGTGCACTTAACCAGAGAGAGACAAGAGGGGAGAGAGACAGACATGGATAAAGAGAGAGACAGAGAGGAAGCGAAAAACATACAGAGAAAGACAGAAGCAGACACAGAGACTATGCAAAAATGAAACACACGAATCCTCACTAATATAGCAAGATAAATGTAGACTGCTGGTGCCCCAGGCGTGAGGTGCTCATTTGAGCCGCTGAGCACGCACCGTGAGAGCCAAAACAAGACCAGAGCTCCATCTACAAGTACCGTCTGACAGTCTTATTGATAGACCCCAGTGATTCAGAGCATGGCGTCAGCCAATTATTTATGATGTCTGTTCTAAACTATGTGTAATCACCTAGATGTACTTACCTAGGTGCCTTTATAGGGTCGTGCAATAGCGCCATAGCCCAGCCTGCCCAGCTCAGTTACTGTAATGACTTTCAAGTTATTCGTTGTATTTCATTTTGATGCAGCGCCCTCTGTGGCACTTAACTACAATTTTGAGAAATATAGAAATTATGCAATTACAAGTAAATATATAACCAACAGCAGTAGATGTAAGAGAACCAAGAGTACATGTGACAGACGTGACAGTAGCAGAAGAAGCAGTAGAAGCGGGAACAGTCGTAGAGGTGAGAACATTGTAGAGTGGTGGGAAATACTACTGTAATTTTGAGGGAAACATGTGAACTGAGGAAAAAAGAGAGAGAGAGATAATGAGAGACAGACAGAAAAACTAGTGCTGGGAGGAAGGGAGAGATGTGATGAAAAGAGAAGAGATGGGAGCAAACTGGAAAGGAAGTGCTCGTCTTCCATCTACATGACAAAAAGTGTCTGTGAGAGGAGCAGACAAGAGACGTAGACGGGAAGGAAAGGAGAGGTGGAGAGATAAGTTTAAGAAGGGAAGGAAGTACGTACCAAACCCACACAAGAGAGGTAAAGAGGGTGAAGGAAGAATATATAAGACAAACAGCGGCGGAGGAGGGAGGGAAGAGAGGGATAGAGTATAATAATGGAGGGCAATAGCAACGGGAGCGCATAATGGTGAACACAGACGGCCAGAGTCACCAGATGAGGGAGTAACAAGGGAGCTGTTACCGTGGGCGTGGGCGTATGGAGAGAGGGGAACGTGCGTGTAGAGGAGGCCTAAGGTTGTTGAGTGGGCGTGTGGAGGGCTCACGACAGCGGGCAATTAAAACATATGGTCTGCCATGGGCGTGTACACGGTGAGGGCGTGGGTAAGACACAACAGTAATAGCATAAACCCAGGTCCGTGTGTGGCCAAAGTCCCCCGGATCGTTGGCGTGTAAAACTGATTGGACGAGTTAATTGGACAACTATAAAATTGTTGGGGCTCCAAGGACCAGAGCACCACCTCGCCAATTGGTTGTTAGTGCCAGATAGTTACAGTAAATAGCTATAGTATTATTATATTATTATAGTTATTAATATTGTTTTTATGAAGAGAATTTTGCATTAATTTCATTATCATTAATTCATACCTCAATGATGCTTTAAGGCTACATGACCTAGTGTAGCCAGTGGGAGGGGACTTGCGACATCATGCATCAGCAAGTCCACCCATGACTAGACTGCAGAACATCACCTGGTTGTTTGACATAATAAAGTGTGGACGCTCGGCCTTTTTTCCCTGTGCTCATTTTAATCTCGGTCTATTTAAAGGTCGAAAGGCGTACCAAGGCAAAGTTTTGAACAGAAGCATCTCCAGTGAAGCAGGAACTCTTGTGCAGAACTGATCGACCATAAGGAGACCAAGTGGGACTGACAAAGTCAAAGGTATGCTATGCTGTACAACAAGAATTATTGCTTGTGTGACAGTGGTTGGTGTGAGACACTTCTAAGACACATTCATCTGGTAATCTTTGGAATTCACCAACAAGTCAAGTGGAGTTTGGAGAAACAACTTGGATTGCTTGTGACGTGGTTGTATTCAGTGTTATGAGATGACCTGCATTTGTGATAATAAACATCTGTGAGCCAGTTATATTCTGACAAAGTCTTTCGTCTCTACAACAGGAGGTCGACTCTTTGAGTAAGTGTAAAACATCTAAAACATCAAAGAGCGTTACGAGTTTTACATCATTTGATAAAACACATCTATAAATCAGAGACAGTAGCAACGAGTAATACAAAAAAGGGAGTGGGAGGGAAAGGGACAGGAAATATACTGGCCAACAAGCCCTGGTCAGTTCACCGAGAAACAATAAAACCCTCCAAGCCATACTTTCCCAACTCCGAGCGAGACAGTCCCGACGGCAAGATTGTATCGAAAGTTCCAATATTGTTCACCCCTCCCCACCCCCTCCTTATAGCTCCGTCCGTCCACAGCCTCCGTGACAGATACCCACGTACTGGTATACCATAGTGGCTCAACTCTGCTCTTTCCCTCCACTAGACTATAGACCTTAATGTCGGATGTGGGACAAACCACTGTTGCTCCCCCAAGAGCATACGTACACCACAGCTGGTCGGCCATCTTATCTCGAGAACCATCGCTTCAAAATAGACTCCGGGAGCCCTCGTAACCCAGAATTAATTTGTGCAGAGTTGAAATAATTACGGTATAATTGCCCTTAATGGTTCTGAAACTATTTGGGACGATTGGGAAATTATTTTGAAGGACCTGGCTTTATTAATCTGTAGACTTCACGAGTTTAAAATAGCCTGATAGGTATTAGGTGATATTATATATATATATATATATATATATATATATATATATATATATATATATATATATATATATATATATATATATATATATATATATATATTATTAAATATGACCGAAAAAGTAAGATTAATAATTCTTACACGAATTTTCTCGATCTTTCTTACGTTTCTTTTCACTGTTGATGGTAATTCAAAGATCAATTCTCCAAAATTCATTTTTATACTCCCAGACACTTTCTTCGTCGAGAAAATTCGTGTGAGAATTATTAATCTTACTTTTTCGGTCATATTTAATAATATATGTCTACAGGAAAGACTGCTACCAAAATATACTAATATATATATGTATATATATATATATGTATATATATATATATATATATATATATATATATATATATATATATATATATATATATGTCGTACCTAGTAGCCAGAACTCACTTCTCAGCCTACTATTTAAGGCCCGATTTGCCTAATAAGCCAAGTTTTCCTGAATTAATATATTTACTATAATTTTTTTCTTATGAAATGATAAAGCAACCCTTTTCTCTATGTATGAGGTCAATTTTTTGTTATTGGAGTTAAAATTAACGTAGATATATGACCGAACCTAACCAACCCTACCTAACCTAACCTAACCTATATTTATAGGTAAGGTTAGGTTAGGTAGCCAAAAAAAGCTAGGTTAGGTTAGGTTAGGTAGGTTAGGTAGACGAAAAAACATTAATTCATGAAAACTTGGCTTATTAGGCAAATCGGGCCTTGAATAGTAGGCTGAGAAGTGCGTTCTGGCTATTAGGTACGACATATATATATATATATATATATATATATATATATATATATATATATATATATATATATATATATATATATATATATATATATATATATATATGCCTATTATAACAATCATCCAAACCAGATGGGGGAAGGATGGCCATAATCACCTGTGCAGACGAGGAATGCCATCACGGAGTCATTTGTGCCGTGATGACCCGGTGGGTAGCAGCACCCGAGGTTGAGACGAATGACCAGGTGTCACTCACCTGATTCCTCGAATTAACTGGTTCGACTCTTAAGCCTTACAGCCAGTTACAGGTCTCGTCGCCAGGGTGACCTTTTCCAGGCACTGTTTAGATGTGTTGTGTCTTCTTGCTTGCGGTTTATGACGACGGTGACAATCTGAATGATGGTGACAGTTGTAGTGGCGATAATGTTGTTTGAAGTGTTGGTAGTGATAGTGATAAGGGTGTTGGTGACAGTAGTAGGGAATGCTGGTGATAATGGTAGAGGTTGTTGGTGGTGATAGGGGTAGTGGAGTTCATGGTGATTGTGGTAGGGGCGATGGTGGTGTTAGTGTGAGAGGACGTCCACATCACACAACGTCAGCATAATCCATCAACTGGTGTATTTAGGGTAAATATCTACATAACAAAGCATTTCATTCTAGTCTCATTATCGGAGGTGGGGGCTGGAGGGGGTGGGAATAGCTTGATTCAATTATTAAATAATTAATTAATTCAAATAATTACGTTCGTCAATAAATGATCACAGCCTGGTGCTGGACAACAATACAGGAGCCAGTGGCACCACTTTACACTATAACTTATAATACATGACATTACTGAAAACACTATGGATGAAAAAACATGGTTTAACTAAGGCAGTAAGAAAACAAGCAATTAATCATGGAAACATTGCTAAACTGCAGGAGCAACAAAATGAGAGAGAGGCGAAGGTACCAGAGGGCCAGGAATGAGTACTTCAGTGTGAGAAGAGAACCTGAGAAGCAATATGAAAATGTAGAAAATAAAACAAAAATATAACCCATACTAGTTAACAGTTCAGGGACAAATTACTAAACTAGGGACAAGAGATAACAAGTTTACAGAGAATGGCAGGGACAAGGAACTCAGAATGAGACTCCAGATCTACACAGTAGGACAAGGGCCTACCTGAACAGAGTGGGAAGCATCAACTGGGAAGGGGGGGGGGGGGTTAGGAGGGAGTGGGGCTTTGGTGATTTAAAATTTTGCCCAGAGGGGCGAGTATATTGGGCAGTGCCACTCATAGTGTGAGTGGACACACCGCCATAGCAGCATGTACGATCTCCAGACGCAAGGTAAGGAATCTTCTACTGGATTAATTCAGTGACAGAGTTGTGTGCAAATGGAATCTATAATAAGTGAAGTGCTGAGGCAGAGTCCACGCACCGAGTCCGTTTCTAATGATAAGAGACCAATAGGTTTGGAAACCTGAACACCAGTTGATTAACAATTAAGAGTTAACACTAAGCTAATCCACCAATGAACACATACACAGATGCTCGACCCTGCAACCACAACTGGGTGAGAACACACACACACAATCATACACTGAATGTGTGTATATTTGAATATAAACAAACACATAGACCAATTACCACAGTCGCATCAGCCAACACTTCCGTCCCGCTCTGTTAATACACACACACACACACACACACATTTGATTGAAATCATATTTCATTATTTTGTTATTTAATTAACGACGAATATGTCCAACAGTCACGGTCGCCTGGTGTAGCTAAAGACTAATTTATGAAATAATTTTTTTCCCAAATTATTAATCACCAGCATCCACTTCTTTGCTTACTTTTCACCAGCATTCTTGTGACTGATTGGTCACCAGTATTCTTGTCATTGTTCTTGATTGGTCACCAGCATCCTAGTCACTGCTCCAGATTGGTCACCAGCATCCTAGTCACTGCTCCAGATTGGTCACCAGCATCCTTGTCGTTGCTCGTGATTGGTTACCAGCATCCTTGACGCTGCTCGTGATTGGTCACCAGAATAGACTTCTCACCAGACAGCACCAACATAAGCATCAATTTTTTTAGTTTCTGAATGAACAACAAAAAATAAGTCATTTGACTTAGCGTAAATGTTTCACCAATTAGAGGGATTGATGACAGGTTCTTCGGGTGGTGATAGGGATAAAGTAGACCAATCACTTCCTCCAAGTCATATCTCGACCACTGATTGGAGAGTGATACACCACTCACTGGTTTTTACGTGCTTCCTCGGCCTCTACTGAACAATGATAAGAGTAGATGCGATGAAGGCCGGTCTAACGAAGAAATTTTGATAACACTGAATGGGAATTAGTTATTAGGCGTGATCAGTACTACGCGGACGAGGTTAATTCCCGTTGTCGGGGACAGGAAGCCTGTACTTAATCTTACTGAGGGTCCCCTAGGCCAAGAACTGACCTTTTCCACCATGCAACCTGCAACAGTTGTTCATCTCCTATTTACTGTTTGGCGAACAGATGCATCATATGAAAGGAATGGGACCAATTATCCGTCTCTGTCCTGACCGTGGGATTGAACCCAGGTGTTTTGATTGTGAACCGAGGACGTAGACCATTGAGCCTCTTCTGTCTTATAAGCACTATCCCCATATATTAAGCCATATTGAAGAAAGAATTTATCTTGCATTTATTGTATTGTATTTATATAACATTGACAGGGTGTTATATCGGTGCAGAGGGGTAGGCAGGGGAGACAAAGGTCTCATTTGAAGCACGTTAATTTTCTCTATGGTTTCTTAAAAGTCAGTTCCTCTCCTTTTTGGTTGCCTCTTCTTGAACGTCTCCTCTCCCTCCTCTTCTTCCTCCTCTTGAAAGTCTCCTCTCCCTCCTCCTCTTGAAAGTCTACTTTCCTTCCTCATATTGAACGTCTCTCGTCTTTCCTCCTGAACTTCTCATCTTCCTTATCTGTTTCCTTTTGAAGTCTTTATTTCTATCGCTTATTAGCTTGATGGAAAAAGTTTCTGTTTTATTAATTTATGTCATAAAAATAATTAAATATAAAATTATATAAGTGTAGATTAGACCCTTTTGCCTCCCTTTTGTTATATTATCCAAATTCCGAACATTTAACAATAGACGGAGGAATGTTGCAATAAATAAAGGAATTTAAATATTTGTTTTTAAAACAGAAACAGTCATTGCTTTTGATGTGACTGTTGTATACATATGCAATTGACGATCACGAAACACACACACAGACACACAGACACACACACACACACACACACACACACACACACACACACACACACACACACATATATATATATATATATATATATATATATATATATATATATATATATATATGTGTGTGTGTGTGTGTGTGTGTGTGTGTGTGTGTGTGTGTGTGTGTGTGTGTGTGTCTCTGTCAGAGAGAGAGAGAGAGAGAGAGAGAGAGAGAGAGAGAGAGAGAGAGAGAGTAG